>NC_091461.1:12472729-12834396 GCF_027789765.1 Dendropsophus ebraccatus
GATTCAAACAAGTTCAATGTTTTTGTGTGGGGAAAAAAAAAATAGATCAGATAGATAGATAGATAGGAGATAGATAGATAGATAGATAGATAGATAGATAGATAGATAGATAGATAGATAGGGGATAGATAGGAGATAGATAGATAGATAGATAGATAGATAGATAGATAGGAGATAGATAGATAGATAGATAGATAGATAGATAGATAGATAGATAGATAGATAGATAGATAGATAGGAGATAGGAGATAGATAGATAGGAGATAGATAGATAGGAGATAGTGAGATAGATAGGAGATAGATAGATAGATAGATAGATAGATAGATAGATAGATAGATAGGAGATAGATAGATAGATAGATAGATAGATAGATAGATAGATAGATAGGAGATAGATAGGAGATAGATAGATAGATAGATAGATAGATAGATAGATAGGAGATAGATAGATAGGAGATAGATAGATAGATAGATAGATAGATAGATAGATAGATAGATAGATAGATAGATAGGAGATAGATAGGAGATAGATAGATAGATAGATAGATAGATAGATAGATAGATAGGAGATAGATAGATAGATAGATAGATAGGAGATAGATAGATAGATAGATAGATAGATAGATAGATAGAGAGGAGATAGATACTGTAGATAGGAGATAGATATCCATTCCACTTGTTCATACTGGATGGTTAGGCATATGGAGTAATTATGGAGCGGCAAGTGTAGGAGCAGGGTGTCCTGTATTTTTCTTCCGCTAATAGATTCACTTAGAGTGAATGACAAAAATATGGATTCAAACAAGTTCAATGTTTTTGTGTGGGGAAAAAAAAAATAGATCAGATAGATAGATAGATAGGAGATAGATAGATAGATAGATAGATAGATAGATAGGAGATAGATAGATAGGAGATAGATAGATAGATAGATAGATAGATAGATAGATAGATAGGAGATAGATAGATAGATAGATAGATAGATAGATAGATAGATAGATAGGAGATAGATAGATAGATAGATAGATAGATAGATAGATAGATAGATAGGAGATAGGAGATAGATAGATAGGAGATAGATAGATAGGAGATAGTGAGATAGATAGGAGATAGATAGATAGATAGATAGATAGGAGATAGATAGATAGATAGATAGATAGATAGATAGATAGATAGATAGGAGATAGATAGATAGATAGATAGATAGATAGATAGATAGATAGATAGATAGGAGATAGATAGATAGGAGATAGATAGATAGATAGATAGATAGATAGATAGATAGATAGATAGGAGATAGATAGGAGATAGATAGATAGATAGATAGATAGATAGATAGATAGGAGATAGATAGATAGATAGATAGATAGGAGATAGATAGATAGATAGATAGATAGATAGAGAGGAGATAGATACTGTAGATAGGAGATAGATATCCATTCCACTTGTTCATACTGGATGGTTAGGCATATGGAGTAATTAGAGATGAGGTCTGGCAGATGTGACCCGGTATTATATATGTACATGCCTTTAGGTTTGTTTACATTGTTCTCACCATCACTTTCATGGTACACGTCTCACCAATTAACATCACTGTGAGTTGTGATATAGAGTGATGTGTCTAAGGACAGGAACTATGATGCATAAGCTCAAAGGACACGTTCTCTTCATGATCTTCATGATTTGTAACCTTGCACTGTATATATTATACACATTGTTCTTTCTTATTTGTTTAATTGATTTAACACTGATTGATACTTGTTACACCTGTATATATGCTGAGCTGTGTTTGGAGAGCTCTGCCCTCCCGTAATGTTGTGTACTTGGTGTGAGCTTATAGTGGGATTAACCTTGGATGTGCTGTCCCCACTAATGCTGTCTCCCCTCTTGCGGTCCCCACTTCTGCTGCCTCCAGTCTTCCTGTCCCTGCTCTTCCTGTCCCCATTCTTGCTGTCCCCGATCTTGCTGCCCCACCCTTCCTGTCCCTGATCTTCCTGTCCCCGCTCTTCCTGTCCCCACTCCTGCTGCCTCCAGTCTTCCTGTCCCCGCTCTTCCTGTCCCCATTCTTGCTGTCCCCGCTCTTGCTGCCCCACCCTTCCTGTCCCTGATCTTCCTGTCCCCGCTCTTCCTGTCCCCACTCCTGCTGCCTCCAGTCTTCCTTTCCCCGCTCTTCCTGCCTCCATTCTTGCTGTCTCCACTCTTCCTGTCTCCACTTTTGATGTCCCCACTCTTGCTGTCTCTACTCTTGCAGTCCCCACTCCTGCTGCCTCCAGTCTTCCTGTCCCCGCTCTTGCTGTCCCCGCTCTTCCTGTTCCCGCTCTTCCTGTCCCCGCTCTTCCTGTTCCCGCTCTTCCTGCCCCCGCTCTTCCTCTCTCCACTCTTGCTGTCTGCACTTTTGATGTCCCCACTCTAGCTGTCCCCACTCTTGCTGTCCCCACTCTTGCTGTCCCCACTCTAGCTGTCCCCACTCTTCCTGTCTCCACTCCTGCTGTCTACACTCTTCCTGTCCCTGCTCCTGCTGACTACACTCTTTCTGTCCCCACTTTTGCTATCTCTGCTCTTGCTGTCCACACTCTTCCTGTCCCCACTCTTTCTGTCCCTGTTCTTCCTGTCCCCGCTCTTCCTGTCTCCCCTTTTGCCATCCCCACTCTAGCTGTCCCCACTCTTGCTGTCTCCACTCTAGCTGTCCACACTCTTTCTGTCTCCACTCTTGATGTCTTTGCTCTTGCTGTCTCAACTCTGGCTGTCTCGTCTCTTGCTGTCCTGTCTATTGCCATCCCCACTCTTGCTGTCTCTACTCTTGCTGTCCCCACTCTTGCTGTCCTGTCTATTGCCATCCCCACTCTTGCTGTCTCCACTCTTGCCTTTTGCACTTTGTAGATAGAACATATCTATCCATTTCCCTTCTGCATACTGGCTGGTTCAGCATATGGACTAATTACTGAGAGGTCTGGCAGATGTGACCCACCTGATGGTCTCCATCTGGAATCTTCCATGTTCTATATGATAGCAGGGACTGTATCGTGCACAGAGCAGCACAAGTCAGCGTTTAGGTGATTATCATGTTCACTCGGATAAAGAGATTAGTAGACTCGGCATCTCCCTCCACCTGTGGCCACTCCGCTGTTTGCTGTAATAATCCCGGCAGATTAGCTGCTATAGACTATAGACCTCTCCTTGTATCCAGTGATAATGTAAATTACACCGCCGTATAATCAGCTCGTACACAAACAAACACCTGAGATCGCTGGAGGAGGCTGCTGGAGGAGACCGGAGGATAGATTATAGAAGATGGGGATGTATAATAGGACGGAGCAAGGACTGGTATATCCAGCTTAGGGCTTCTTACTCATTTACTTCTTATCCCTTCTCATCCATTAAAACACAATGTAAATCTATAGGAACTTAAAGGGGTACACCAGTGAATTTATTTTTCTTTCAAATTATCTGGTGTCAGAAAGGTATTAAAATTAGTAAATTACTTCTATTTAAAAATCTCCACTTGTCCAGTATTTATCAGCTTCTGTATGTCCCGCAGGAAGTGGTGTATTCTTTCTAGTCTGACACAGTGCTCTCTGCTGCCTCCTCTGTCCATGTCAGGAACTGTCCAGAGCAGAAGTTTTCTGGTTCCATGTTTTTATTAGTTTTTTTAAGAACAAATTACAAAAGAGAAAATCTATAAGCACTGACTTTAGTGCTTTCTATGGGCATTTGCTGCTGCTCTGGACAGTTCCTGACATGGACAGAGGTGGCAGCAAAGAGCACTGTGTCAGACTGGAAAGAATACACCACTTCCTGAGGACATACAGCAGCTGATAAGTACTGGAACATTTGATATAAATAAAAGTAAATTACAAATCTTTATAACTTTCTGAAACCAGTTGATTTGAAAGAAAAAAAATGCTGGAATACCCCTTTAATATTCAATAGAGACATACAGATATATATCTGACGTGTAAAGGTGTTATCTGTTACTTGGTAGATTAGTCCACTGACCAAAAGATGATGAGAAAGAGTTCTGCTGGGACTCCCAGTGATCAGCTGTAATCCTGAAAGTATTTTATTTCTCTGCAGCACCCCCAGAGGGGAAACGAAGCATTACATTGCACAATTTCAAATCAATATGAAGTCCTGTGATCACAGCAGCATCAGCACTGATTCTATAGGCAGCCTCTCTCCAGTATTACAGGAAAGATAACAAGTATAATGTGAGCTAGCGAAGTGGTAGACTGACAGGTGATCGGCTGCAACCTCATTGTATCTAGAAGATGGTGGACGATTCTAGAGACCGGGAGATCTCTGCAGCACAGGCGTCTGAACTATAAAGGGAAAAACTTCACAAATGTTCTAAATATGGCGACAAGAATAAAGTGAGCATAGACCTTCTGTATACTTATATAGAGAGTCTACACCAAGCTTTCCCCAGAGGAAGACTAATCATGTTCCACAATGACTCATCGTACCTGTCACCCAGGCACTTTCTATGAGTAACTGAAATCTATATATTTCTCCCTTAAAATAAATTCTTCTGACTAATGCCGTACGTCAGGCATCAGTCATGGTTGTAGCTGGCAATCTGACTTTTTAGGAAAGTGATTGATTCCCTGCTCGCTATAATAAGTGAATGTCAGAAAAGAGAACAATTCCAAAGCCACAGTGAAGAAGAACACGCCTGGTCAGCCCAGATTAACGAGACCCTGGCCGGTGCTCTCATTATAGATTTGAATGCAAAGAGACAGAGACTGGGGCCGTATATGTACAAGAGCAAAGAGTAAAGGGCTCAATGATCAAGTTTTTTACCCCAACACCAGCCCCACAAAACAGATAGACCCCAGAAGCGTGGATCGAGAAGAGCTAATGAACAGTAACAAGGGTTTGTGGTCAGTATTAGAGTGATACAGATTTGCATTATACACTTTATATACTGTATACACTGCGTATTGCTATGTTTGAATGCCCAGTGATTGTAAGGGTAATGTAAATGAAGCCTTTTTACTTCTCTTATATCATATCCTGATATTGTGTTGGTTTAATAAGAAATTAGCAACCTCAACTTATCTAAAGGAAAGGTAAGGATGGACACATCTCACACAAGTTTTAATTCACTGACAGCAAGCGGAAATCTTGAAAAGTCCAATTCATTGAATGACAAAGTCGAGTAAATCATACATCCAACAGTGCATCCAGTTTGGATTAACCCTTTAGGGTTAGCCCCTCAGGGAGTTGATAGAGACTACCCAGTGCAAGCAGAGGATATTCCTGTACTTCTTCATCTGTGGTAAAGACTGTTGGATCAGCAGAGAAAAATCCCCGACACGGCTTTTCAAAATGAGCTTTTAGATTGATGTACTGTCATAAACTCAATAAGTGAGATGTCATCTGACAGTGGCCGCCGTTTGGCAGGAGGAAAGGATTCACATGGATGAAATCGAATCTAAAGACAATCTATTTGTCCAGATGGAGATCAATCACACCAGGAGGTCTTATTATTGGTGGGCTCAGGGCCCGGGCCTCTGTGTTATAGTCTGGAGGATAATGAGAGCTCAATTATTAATTCAAGGCCCCTTTAATAATATATAGCATATTATATACCATAGCTGCTATGACATATTGTCAGCTGTGGGCTGCTGAGAATGCAAAAGCAAATCCTAGAGGTGTCAGCCGTGCATTATATATAATAATTGCATATATCCATTGATGTATTGTCACCACCGACCCTCAGATCCCACTGTCACCAGAGCTATGGCTGAGTCCATTCTTCATTAGTCCTGTGTATGTTACCTATAGGCACCAAAGAGCAAAGTATCCCCACCCGTGGGTGTCCAGCTATAGCAAAGCTTCGACTCCCGTTGGTGCACAACTACATCTAACAGTCAAAGGCATGATGGGAGTCATATATGGCCATATAGAAAGACACATGGACACATGTTGGCAAACATTGCTCTATGATAGCTGTATGTAGTAAAGAGATGGTTGCTATGATGCCTATGTATTTTGAAAGAGACAGATCCTGCTTTATGATGTCCATATGTCCTAATAAAGGTGCTCCATGATGGGAGTTGTAGTTCTGCAAAGTATAGGAAACCGCAAAAGCATTGTACTCTGATATCTATATGCCCTATACAAGGTGAGTTCTAGGATGTCCCTATGTCATTATGGAGATGGGTTCTAGGATGTCCCTATGTCATTATGGAGATGGGTTCTAGGATGTCCCTATGTCATTATGGAGATGGGTTCTAGGATGCCCTTATGTAATTATGGACATGGGTTCTAGGATTTCTCTATGTCATTATGGAGATGGGTTCTAGGATGCCCCTATGTCATTATGTAGATGGGTTCTAGGATGTCCCTATGTCATTATGGAGATGAGTTCTAGGATGTCCCTATGTCATTATGGAGATGGGTTCTAGGATGTCCCTATGTCATTATGGAGATGAGTTCTAGGATGTCCCTATGTCATTATGGAGATGAGTTCTAGGATGTCCCTATGTCATTATGGAGATGGGTTCTAGGATGTCCCTATGTCATTATGGAGATGAGTTCTAGGATGTCCCTATGTCATTATGGAGATGGGTTCTAGGATGTCCCTATGTCATTATGGAGATGAGTTCTAGGATGTCCCTATGTCATTATGTAGATGAGTTCTAGGATGTCCCTATGTCATTATGGAGATGGGTTCTAGGATGTCCCTATGTCATTATGGAGATGAGTTCTAGGATGTCCCTATGTCATTATGGAGATGGGTTCTAGGATGTCCCTATGTCATTATGGAGATGGGTTCTAGGATGTCCCTATGCCATTATGGAGATGCGTTCTAGGATGCCCTTATGTAATTATGGACATGGGTTCTAGGATTTCTCTATGTCATTATGGACATGGGTTTTTGGATGTCCCTATGTCATTATGGAGATGGGTTCTAGGATGTCCCTATGCCACTATGGAGATGGGTTCTAGAATGCCCCTATGTCATTATGGAGATGGGTTCTAGGATGTCCCTATGCCACTATGGAGATGGGTTCTAGAATGCCCCTATGTCATTATGGAGATGGGTTCCAGGATGTCTCTATGTCATTATGGAGATATGTTCTAGGATGTCCTTAGGTCATTATAGACTCAGGTCCTGTTCTGTGATGTCTGTATATCCTAATACACATGCTCTATGATAGGAATTGCAGTTGTGCAACACCTAGATAGTCTCTATTATGTCCTAATAGAGATAGACCCCATCCATGACATCCATATACCCTAATGAAGATACTGTATGATGAGAGATGTAGTTTAAGAACACCTAGAGAGCCACATGTTAGGAAACGCTGTCATATGATTTCTATATGTCCTAAATGAGGCATATTCTGCTCTAAGATGTCCACATGTCCTAGCAGAGATGTTATATGATAGAAGATGTAGTTTTGCTCCATATTACAGATGTGTCCTTCTTCTATTTCCTTGTTGCTCCCTATATCTCAGTATACAGTATGTGTTATAAATAAAAATAAATAAATAAAATATCTGTCTGGAGATGTGTATGCCATATGTGTCTATGTATGTGGCCACCCAGTGGTTGTGATTGATGATGCAGCCTGCTGAGGGTTTGCTAGCATATTACCATATTGTATTGAATTTGTATGATGAGAAACTGGAATCCTTGGTTTCCTAAATCCATATTGTTGTGCAGCTGCAGATGATGCCAGAACATTGGGTTACAATGGATATGTTCCACGCCAACTGAGTTATAAGTCCTATTTTAATTAATAGGGCTTGTGCACAGAACTTGGTTAACTGTAACCAGATATTTGGGTTTGGGAGTCAGGAGTTTGTGACAACACCTTTTAATTGAATGAAAGGTAAGGAGGGACACATCTGTATGCAATACACTAAATACCAATAGGACTGCAAAGCAAATTTTCACTGATGTTTAAAGGGGAACAATCATCAGGTTAGACGAATCTAACCTGCTGATATCTTCCTATTGTGAAGGAGGCACCAAGAATAAAGGTATGTCTCTTACCTCCATCCTCATTCCCGTGCTTCATGATCCGGTAAGACTGTTATGAGCACTCCTCTCCCCATAGTGACCATCCACCTGCTCCTTTCTAATGATAATCAATGGAGCGGGCTGGCTGGGGGCAGGCCAGATCATGGATATGAGGGTAGGGCAGTGCTCCTAAAGTGCCGCAGGGCAACTAATGGTCAAACTGGCCCACTGCGCAAATGACAAACTGCACAACAATTAGAATGAAGGTAGTCTCCTGCAAAATAGGAGGCTATCAGCAGGTTAGATTTGTCTAAGCTGCTGATAGTTCCCCTTTAAAGTTTAAACAATGCCGGCCCGAAGAGTTAAAAGCCATCCTCAGCTTTGCTACATCTGTCTCTATTTCCCTGCCCATGGCCATTGCACAATTTGGCTACAGGTTTGCAATCTGCTTGCTCCATTTCAAGGAATAGAAAGGCATTGCCGCTCTCCATGGTGCTGAAATAGTTTAGGCCCTTGAAAATGGAATTTCTAGAGTTTCACCGGATAAAGTTATAAAAGGCTCATTATCTGCAGATGGTTCCAGACAGGAAGAACCTTCAGATTTCTAATCCCATTTCACAGATCACTGTACATGGTGGTGCCAAGCCATACAGTGTGACGGGGAAATAACCTTCAAGCCGCTCTCTTCAAAGGCACCCTATATATATATATATATATATATATATATATATATATATATATATATATATATATATATATATATACAGTGCACATTGACGTCCACCTAAGTACTGTACAAATATTGTGTGAGGCTTGCATTGTGAGCTCATCATTCCCTCCCTGCCCCTTCCTGGAGATCACTGGTTCTCTGAAGGCTTCTAATGAGCGCAATCCCCTTCCAGCAGTCAGAGTTAAGGTGAGTTAATGGAAATCAGGCCCATATTCTCCATTTCCATTCCTAAACTGCTAAGCAATGCTGCCAGTTCCAATTAAGGTGTAAATCAGCCCGGGGAGAGAGCATTGGCAACGTCCCATCATCATTAAAAATTCATTTTAAATTCCATTTAATAGCCGCGATCATCGTACCCCATTTAGCCGGCACTCTGGTGAAAGTCGCAAGTGTTGCTTTAAGTGCTCCACTGGAACTTGTAGTTGGTAATGGAGATGCTGAAAATTAAGTGTTCTATCATTGCTGACTGCAGTTTAATCCGCAGATGGGGCTCCGTTCGGCGCGTTGTTGCCGATGATTTGGGAACATTTTCTCATTACTGTTTACTAGGCTTGGCCTTGGCAGCTTTTGTTCCACGCTTTGGATTAATGACCGAGACTTCTGTAACAATTCAGAGGAATCGGACGGCTTCAAAACAGACGGCGCTTGTTACATTGGGGATATGCAGAGTGTAGGACAGGTGGGTGGTTCAGGGACATCTTTTCCAAGGTAGTAAATACAAATAACGTGCAGCTCTGGGTCAGTGTCATGATTCAGAAACTTACCTTCTGCAAGGTTTGGCCCATCACTTTAGTAATCACTGGAAATGATAGCAATGGACCCTCAACCATCAAAACTTATGACACATGGGATAGGGAGGGGGCTTGCGGAAGAAGGCGTTGTTTATGTAAGATGGCGGCCATGTTTTTCTAAGCCTGGATAACCCTTTTGACATACTGTATGAAACCTGATACAAGGCTCCAAACTCCTTGAGTTGCAATTCTGATGCAATTCTGGCTACCTGCATTCAGCAAGATGTTTACCGCAAACCGTTCAGGGGAGCACCTGCAGAAAAATAAAAAAAGTTTCAAATCAGCAGGTGTCAGAAAGTACCAAAGATTTTTAATTTACTTCTATTTAAAAATCTCCAGTCTTCCAGTACTTATCAGCTGCTGTATGTCCTGCAGGAAGTATTGTATTCTTTCCAGTCAGACGCAGGAGAGGTTTTCTTACTTTCTTACACCGGTTGATTGGAAGGAAAATAAATTGCTAGAGTACTCCTTTAGGCTATGTTTACACGCTGCATAAACAACAGCCGTTGTCCGCCACTCAAAAACAATGTCCATTGTTGTGAGTGTCAAACAAGTACAAGAACATTGCAGTAAAAATTGCATTGGCTTTAATGCACAATGGCCGTAAATAGTTGACACGCCAATTATTTCTATGGTCGTACCAAACGTCCATTTTTCAATACATTGCTCGAACAACAGCCGTTCAATGCAGTTCAATGCAACACATTTCTTTTATGACAAGAATGACTATTGTTTTTATTGCAAACAAAGGCCGTTCTTGTCATAAAAAATACCTTGTGTGAACCTAGCCTTAATGTATTTCCAGGATGACTAATACAAAGCAAAGACATTCGGGACTATTCTATTGGCAATACAAGTATTTACTAAGACATGTCTGTAGATCTGGAAGTTCCATGTCAAGTCTTCACCCCACCCCCCAAAAAGTGAGTTTGTCAGCACATAAAGGCTCCCATTATGCGGCTCATAATCCCGCACGTGTGTGACGGACGCTTTATGAACGTTTATCCTTCAGAATGTTTAATAAGGTTGTAAACAACCCCAAGTGACCCTATTAAAGATTAGAGGAATGAGTATACGTCTTATCTTATGAATGGCAGTTATCTTGTCGAAAACACTCTGGATCCCGCTTTAATCTCGCCGCCCGTCCTCCTTTGTAAACACGACATCTTTATAGAGCATAAAAATCATTTTATAGCTGCAGTTTTATAGGGCGTCTGTGTTGCGCCAATCGACTCCCAACAACGGGGCTGCGACATAGAGAGGAAGCGTCTTGTGTGTCAAGTTAATTCGCCATAAACAGCGGCTGAGGGACGGCTCGACATTGACTAATGCGGAGAGGTTTTAATCGTTCTCTGTAGAATTCCAGGGAAAGATTTGTTTTCTTAATGTATAGAGTCTATGGAGAGGGATGATGATGGATCAGGAAGCCTAGAGGAGGTAAACAGGTAGCCGGGAATCAATGGTGGAGCTGATACAAAGATGGTCGTGTAATCTAGCCGCATGCAATGGGAGCTTCGGGTTACACCATTATTATAAAATATTAGGTCCTCTCCCTCCTACAGCCCGGAAGGTGATATGATCACATAGCCGTCTCTTTGACAGAATAGGCTGAGGCCACACTGCAGTCCATTTAACATATCCATTTTTAAAAGGTCAACCATTTTTTTGGGTACGCTAAAAAAAAGAAAGAAAACTCACCCTTTTTTATATAGTGGAACCATGCATCCGAACAGATTGTACACAATTGCATCAGGTTTTTCATCCATTTTTGTTTTCATAAAATTTATATGTTAAATGGACTGCAAAATTGCAGTGTGAACCCGCCCTTACTCACAAAGTGGGGGGTTTGTCATTTGACTTCAGGTCTCCCTATGTGGGTCTTCACCACCGCCCTGTTGGATGGTCATTGGACTAAGACATAGCTGTTCTATCAGTTCTGATTATTGTTGAGAGAGCATGCTCGATCAATGCTCAACCAAGCACCTTAGGGTGTTCGGGATGCTGTTTAAATATTCATGCTACTGTACTGACACAATTGGGCTAATTTTGTTTCCTGGAGCACTGCATAAAGTTCTTGTGAAGCTTGCGGCATGAATCGGCGGCGGCTTTAGCAGCCTTATGCCGGAGAAAATTAAGTTTAATCCCCCTGGTGCGTGGCAGGGTGGGGTGTGGCAGGTAGTCAGCGGTACGTGCCGTGAGCTGCACAGGAGCTTTATACAGCGCTCCAGGAAACCAAATCAGCCCAATTGGGCTTGTTGGTTCCCTTTAAAACCACATACCACACATCAACACAACCGACAGCATAACGGCTTAAAATTAATGGATTGTTACTAAATCAGCCCAATGTGTCAGTACAGTTGTGCGAATATTTAAACAGTTTTGGAGCTCCTGGCATAATCATTCATTATTATGCTGGCAGCTCCAAATCTCTTTAAATATTACACCAAAAATTGGTGAAAAATGCCACATACGAGTTAGGCCATGATTACATAACAAAAGTTGTGTATTAATCACGGCCGTTGTTGCACATCGGCAACAACGACCGTGATTAATACACAACTTATGTGCAGTGCAGTTAGAGGGAATCCCTGCCAGAGTGTTACACATAGTATACACTGCGGCCGAGATCGCTAGTGGTTGTACAAAAAACTGACACCGCGGGATGCGCCCACATCCTAATTCAGCAGAAATGAAGATCATCTGCCCAATAATGCAGTACCGGCCGGGATGACCTTCACTAACACCGGCTGTTCTGTGAATGGCCGGTGTTTCACATTGTGTGAACATGGCTATGTTCACACTACGTAAGTTCCGCAGAAATCACTGCCGTATTTACAACGGCCGTGATTTATGTGGTACTTACGTAGTGCTGCAGGCAAAGTATACGCCCTGGCCGGGATCCCAAGTGGGGCCGTACAAAACCGACATGTCAGTTTTCTGCGGCCACTATTCAGTGAATCGCGGCCACAGAAATCCCTGTCAGTTCACACAATGGAGAGAGCAGCTGGGTCGCTCGCTCCATTATATGCAGTGGGCAGTTCTGATGCAGGCGGGCATGCACGGATGCGCCCACATCAGAACTCAGCGGCGCTAAAGATCCTCCGGTATTGCAGTACCGGCTGGGATGATCTTTCCTGAGACTGGCCGTTCCGTGACCCGGCCGGGTCACAGAACGGCTGGTCTCACACTACGTGTGACCATAGCCTTATACTGTATAGTGACCAGAAGAAGTAATATTTCCCACGTACACACATAACGGCTTATCCTGAAAAGTTTTGTAAAAGTTAGTGTAAACTTTAGTTACTGTCAAATAGGATATTCAACACTAGGAGGAGCTTGGGACCCAACAGGCGTCTGATACCTACTCCCAAGTGGCGAGCCTCCCAGGTTACATCTCTTTTCTCCTCCACCCTAAAGCTGGAAAGTTTACAGATTCCAAATGAGTGATTTAAATTGCAGCTCCAGGAATAAAAAGCTGATTATATCCATTATACACGACCTAAATCTTATGCAAGTGCAGCATTGGTCCATGGGTAGCGGCATGAAAGAGCAGCCCATCATTTACATAAGAAGCCTTTGCATTTTTGTTTCGATTATGTATACGGTACTTTTATCATTAACATTCCCTTTGCCCTTCCCAACGACGGCATTCTTATAGAACAACAGGGGAACAATAGCTACTAATCAAAATCACAGTGTCTGTATTATTATGGAAATGGATCTGTCTTACTCTTCCAGCTTCCTCATTTTCATAGACATCTTGTGCGTGAAGAATCTACTGAGAGGAAAAAAAGATTGGTGAATTAAAGAGGAAACATTAGGAAAAGTGATACATTGTGCAGGATGCAGAGTATCACCTATAACTAGTGTTTAGCGGACATGTCAAACTGTTTGGGTTCTGCAACGTTCTCTGAACCTGAATGCTCAGCATGTGATTCCCTGTGGCTGGAGAAGTTTGATGCCACCCTAGGGAGTCCTGAAAAACATGAATTCAGCCACAGGCCACATGCTGTATCCATGTTTTCCTGGCAGCTCTAGGGTGGTCTCCAACTTCTGCAGACACGGGGAATGAAATGTTCAGTATTTAGATTCTGAGAACGTTGCCGAACCAGAACAGTTTGACAGGTCCGCTGAACACTACCCATAATATATTGCATTTAGAGGGTCTGCAATGGGACTGGAGTGAGCAATACACCAATATGGCTTCTTCCCAACACATACTCACTGAATGTAAATATCACAACACTTCCTGCAGGATATACAGCAGCTTATAAGTATGGGAAGACTTGAGATTTTTAAACAGAAGTAAATTACAAATCTATATAACTTTCTGACACTAATTGATTTGAAATAAAAAAAAAATAATCGCTAGATAACCCCTTTAAGCTCCCAGTAGAATAATGGAGCTGTATAAAATCCCAGTGTATTACCTCCCCTAAAGACTTTGAAGAGCTACTCCGGTCACTCAAAGGTAAAAAAAAAAAAAAAAAAAAAAAAGGGATGGCATTTAGTGGTGGGAACATAATAAAGAAGTTATACTTACTTGTTCCAGTGACCCCATGGTCATCTAACTAGGTATATATTTTAGACCTGAAGAAGGTGCTAGGTTGGGTTCTGACACACATTGTCCTGTGGTTTATGTGTGTACTTACCAAGTATAAAATGAAAAATTAAACAGGCGGAACAGCTCCAGGCAGCTTATTAACACACAGTACAAAGTTATATAACTTTGTAATGTATGTTAATTAAGGTGGTGGTGGGGGTGGGGATCCAGAGTTGCCCTTCAATTATATTGTTGGTCAATAATTATTGCTTGGATGACAGTCAGGCTCCTTATATTAGTAATCAATGCAAAACTCCAGGTAATTCTAAGGGGCTCATCTACAATTTCTCCCTATACTGTGGAGGTTTACTCAATGCGCTCGATATAAGACATAAACAGTGCAAGTGTCTGTGTATTATTACTATAGTTACAACCAGAGAGTTTGGTTTCGAACATATTAAACTTTTCGCAAGGTGGTGGCTGCACATTTTAATACCCAAATACACATAGGAAGCAAAAAAGACCCTATGCTTACCTGTCTGTGCTCCCCCGGTTTCCTCCTATGAGTCTCCCGTGTACCCCCCTCCAGCCAGCTCAACCAATCATTGACTGAGATGGGCAAGTGATTGGCTAAACGGTCTGTCACTCCCTAGATGAGAGTGACAGCCCATCCAGCCAATCTCTGGCTGCGGGGCTATCCCGGCTCACTCAGTGACTGGCTGGTTAGAATGAACCCAAACTTTCCTTCAAAGTTCGGGGACCCTGCTTAACGGAAGCTTTTAAAAGTTTGCTCATCTCTCGTTACAACGTGTTTTTCTTTAATTGTGAATTAGAGAACAGACCGCATCCTATTTTAATGCAGACCTCCCGGTCATCCTAACTGGTTCAATTACTTTTTCCAGCACCTGCATGTGTGAAGGACGACTAAGAAGGGAAACAAAATCCAAAAATTCATTTGCAGAGTAAATGCCACATAAAATACTGTTTAAATACAAAGCTACAAATCAGGTATTAAGCTTTTAAGAAGGTCATAAAAATGCTAATTGGAAGTGAGTGAATAGAGAACATCCTACGGATTGTTAAAATGAAGGAAAAAAAAGCCGCTGATGGTCCGGGAAGTGCGACTGTATGATAAGCATTTGGTGTTGTATCTTTAAAGTGTCAAATTTTACAACATATATTAACACACTAATGAGAAAACTAATCACAGTCCGCGGCTGCCGATGTCTGCTATAGTTAATCATCCCGAGAGTCAGGGAAAACAGATGCCTCCCAATAGCTCCAGCAGATAGAAATGGGAAATTGCAAATTAAAAACATCAAAATATTAAAAAATTAAAATTAAAAAAACAACCCCCCCCCCTTAAAAATAAATAAAAAAAATAAATACAAAATAAATAAATAGAACAACAGCTTTGGCAGCTTGTCGCGCTAAGTAGATGTTTTTACTTTAAGCGCTAATGATCATTTTATTTATTTATTTCTTATAAACAGCAGACGGAGCCGAGCAGTTGTGTGCAAACCCCTGCTGAGAACAAGACGGATTGCTTGGCACTGCTTCCTGTTAAATGTCTCCGCTGTGAGCCTGGAAAGGAGAGCGGATCATTGGGAACCGCGCAAGAATGGATCAATTCTATTGCTTAACTAAAGCTCCGAGAGGCTCGCAACAGTTCCGTCCGCTCATTACTGGGTAATATTTTTTCCTATAATTATAAATCAATTATGAGCGGGGGCAATGGATGATGAAGAAGAGGTCGTGGTGCAGTTACTGGGAGTTTTACCAATAGTTTAACATTCTTGGGGAACTGATATTAGTTGGAGGAGCAAAGATACTATAAACGTGAATAAGAGCTTTAGACTTATATCTAGAGTGATTCTTAAAAGAGTTTTCCAAGACTTAAATATTGAAGTTTTATTCTAAGGAAAGCAGATTGGTGGGGGGCTGACTGGCGACACAGTTCTTGATAAGCTGATCGAAAATCTCCAGCATATACCCAAACAATGCAGCTTCCTAGTAGCTTACCAGGTAGAGATGAGTGAACTTCATGTTTAGGTCCGGGTTCTGCAACTCTGAAAGCAAACACTCAGCATTTAATTCACTACGTGTTAAGACGGGAGGTATGAGACAAGACTTGACAGTGGGCTCTGAAGCTGAACCCACCGACTTTCCCTACCTACTTGCCTCAGTCGGCCTTAGGCGGCCACGGACAACCACAAAGACCTGCCCTACACTTAATAAGTGAAACACTGAAAAAGACAGACAGACAAACACAATAAGGGAGAATTGACAAGCCAGTTCAGAACCAAACAGACTACGCAGTACAAAATCAGGAAGCAAACGGACAGTCAAAAGGTCAAGCGGGAGGTCGGGTAACGAGTAGCAAACAAAGGGATTAGGAACAGGGATGGCAGGAATAGACAGCGGGAGCTGGGATCAGGGTATGAAACCTAATTGACAGCAGGATAAGAGTGGCTTTGCTTTCATTTATGAGGATCAAGAGCCAGATCCGGATCCCCATTGGACCGGCGCTCTGATCCTCAGGGTTCCGGACAGGCAGGGACATCTGTCAATCAAAAAACACTGCTCAGCTGCAGCAAAGGCTATCAGTGAGCAATGTAACTCCTGCCTTGCCAGGAGGCTGAAAGGAAGGCGGTGTGCCAGAAAAAAAGGTAAAAACAGGCCCAGTTCACACGAGGCTCACTGCACATTCCTAATACCACGTTTGGAAAAGTTGGTTGCCACCCACGGGAGTCCTGGAAAACATGAATATGGCCATAAGTTATATCCATGACAGCCCTAGGGCGGCTACCAACTTTTCCAGATGTGGTGAGTTAAATGCTCAGTGTTTGGATTCGGAGTTTCAGAACTTGTACCTAAACATGAAGTTCACTCATCTCTATTACCAGGCACTACATTCCATAGAGCTTTTACTTAGTATTTCAACTTGTTTCATACTTTGGGTTTTCCAGGACTTTAATATTGATGGAATATCCTAAGGATACAGATTATTGTAGGTCCAACTAGGGTCTTCACCTCTACTGATCAGCTGATTGAAGGGCCCAGGGAACTCACATGAGCCACACAACCTCCTGGCCACTAACCAGGTACAGTGCGTACATCTCATAGAGGCCGTAATGGTATTGCAGCTTGTCCCTTTGACTGTACTATGGCTGATGATCAGGAGGAAAGGAACATGTCAGCCTTCACAACGGGCCACAACCCAACCTACCTGGGATACAGCATGGGATAGTTACCCTCTCCTCGCGGTCCCATTCCAGATGCAAGTCCCGTCATGTAGAAATCACTGCTGCACTCATTATGCAAATGATCATAGATGAGTCCAATGCCCATAGGAAATCACTGCCCTGTGATTTCCTATGGGCATCAGACTCATCTCTGCTCATCTGCATAATGAGCGCGGTGGTGATTTCTACTTGACGGGACCAGCATCTAGTAGGTGATTTTCCCTGTGTTGTCCATGTGGTGGTTTCCACTCTAAGGCTGGGTTCACACTACGTATATTTGAGGCTGTATTTTTGAGGCTGTATAGCAACCAAAACCAGGAGTGGATTGAAAACACAGAAAGGCTCTGTTCACATAATGTTGTAATTGAGTGGATGGCCGTCATTTAATGGCAAATATTTGCTGTTATTTTAAAACAACGGCTGTTGTATTGAAATAATGGCAGTTATTTACCGTTATATGACGGCCATCCACTCAATTTCAACATTGTGTGAACAGATCCTTTCTGTGTTTTCAATCCACTCCTGGTTTTGGTTGCTATGAGGACCTGACTTGAGGACCAAATACTGCCTGAAATATACGTAGTGTGAACCCAGCCTAAATAGAGATGAGCAAACCTCGAGCACGTTTGGGTTCCTTCCCAACCTGAACGCTGTGCTTTGATAAGTGGTGGCTGAAGAAGTTAGATGCAGCCCTAAGTAACCCTGTTTTCCTACATGCAACTTCTTGAGCCATTGGTAATCAAATAGTGAGCATTCAGGTTCAGTCGCTCATCTCTAACTATAAAGGAGAGACATTTCATCATCTCTATAGGTGGATAATCAAAAGACATGTTCAATCACTTGTAAAAGGATAAAGTTGTCCCAAAAGTTCAAACCATGTGGGCCATCAGCAATTTAGAGAATAGGGAGCTCAGTCTCCTGGAAGAATGGAGGTAAGGTTTGCACATGTATGCTGCCACTCCATGTAATCTCTTTGGCTATGTGTTACTCTGTTTCTGACAATTCCCATAGAAAGTGAATGAAGTGGTGACCCACCACGTGAAGTTTGGGTCTGCATTCTCAATATTCCAGATGGTTTCGGCAGTCGGACCCCCTGCATTTGACTGGTTACCCCTTTATCTTTTCTTAGTTGGGAGATTCGGAAATCTTGGATCACAACGGTAGTTTAGAAGGTCTTGGACATTCCCAACTCGTAAAGCTACAAACTCGACTCTTTGGCATTGACCAGATTAATTGTTGTATGCTCGTATAAAATTGGATAATTAGATATATGAAATACAGGTTTTCTCTTTTGCCCTTACATGATAACCCGGACTTCGGAGCAAATTCTGAAAAGTATTGCCCTCGGCTTTACCTCCGACTAACAAGAGGAGAATGTTTCCTTTTGACACAGAAGTTCAATTTTAATTGCAGGTAAAAAAACTAAAAAATTGACCTTGTCCGTGTCGTAACTTCTTTGCGATGAATTTCTTAAAAACTTGAGCTGCCTATAATGGGAAATTTATCTTCAACGAATGAAAACCCAAGTTGTCCAAACAAAGCTCTAAGCAATTACCACTAATAAATAGGAAAAGAAACTTGGATGGAGCGGGCCGGTAATCTGACAGGGGTCCTCGGAGTTCACAAGCCGGATGCAAGGCGAAGAATATTCAGCACTTGATGATTCTGCAATTAAACTGACCTGTAATGTGAAGTCGATTGAACCCGACTGTCCTCAGCCATGAATACAACAATACCCGCACATTTGTCAAACTGCAGCTGCATTATTGTAGTTTTGGCAATCCGCTATCTAGACATAATTTCAGGCGTGAAAAGCAAAGGGAATGAAACGTTATTTAGGCTTTGAATTCAATGCCCTTCGGCTATGATGATGCGGCTTCATTGTCATAGATGCTGGAATAAGCTCATTGTCGCAAACATTGTGGCTTCAACAATTTTACTTTCCCGACAAGTACAACAACACCGATTCTGCAACTTTCTTAGAGGTCGGGAAAGAAAATCAGTCTAAAACCTCTCTGCAAATGGCTGTGGATGTCACCATGCTCAATTTAAAGGAAGGGGTGTCACAGTCTCGCTCTCTGCCACTTATCACCATCATGGTTGCCAATGCTCACTTTGCTGTTTCAAACTGAAATTATTGCACTCCACTATACACCCCCATCCCCCCCACACACACAGACACCTCACCGTCACTCTTTTCCTAGACCACAAACACATTCCAGCTTTTATATGTTTAAAGGGCCAATGCATTCCCCTATTACCTTCTTCGATTTAGAGGGGAACTCTATATTCACGCCTTGCTTGAGCAATAAGGTTCCTTAAAGCAATGTTCTACTTTATTAGTGTTCTGTCTCAACTTGTTTCCATGCTGCCTGCTATGACTAAACTCTGCCTGTCCTGACCTACAGCCCATTTCCTGAGACAACTTAACTACAACTGCCCTGACCTACAGTAGGTCTGTACGTCTACATTTTCTGCCAACTCTTAGGTTACCATGCCTTGACAGCTTGGCTACTGCTTTTGGAGAGTATGCTCGCAATTGTGACCTGGGGAGCTGTATAACCACACACCTCTATCTATAATCATAGAGTTGACTGCAGGGAGGGGATAGAGAGCAGTGTATGGCTGTTACTGTATGGTAACACTGTTTTCTCTATAATCATAGGGATGAATGCAGGGAGGGGATAGAGAGAACTGTGTACCTGTGACTGTATGGCCACACACCTCTATCTATGATCATAGGGATGAATGCAGGGAGGGGACAGAGAGGACTGTGTATCTGTGACTGTATGGCCACACACCTCTATCTATAATCATAGAGATGAGTGCGGGGAGGGGATAGAGAGGACTGTGTACTTTTAACTGTATGACCAAACAGCTCTATCTATTATCATAGAGATGAGTGCCAGGAGGGGGTAGAGAGGACTGTACAGCTGTAACTGTATGGCCACATAGTTCTATGTTAATAGAGATGAGTACAGGGAGGGGATAGAGAGGATTGTGCAGCTGTAACTGTTTGGCCACATAGTTCTCTCTATGGTCATAGAGATGAGTGCAGAGGGGGGATAGAGAGAACTGTGCAGCTGTAAGTGTATGGCCACATAGTTCTCTCTATGGTCATAGAGATGAGTGCAGTGAGGGGATAGAGAGGACTGTGCAGCCTGGATCGTACAGCCTCACAGTTCTCCAGTTCTCTCCATGATCAGGTAGCGCAATTATGGAGAGTTCTGCCAGATATTAAGGGGAGAGTCAGTGTTAGCCTGGTGAAAATGGGGTGGGGGTCCCTGTGGGCTACCTTGACTTAGAGACCTGGGATTTACAGTGACCTCTATATCCTATAATTAAGCCATTGGCTATCAAAGTGATTTATCTTGAAAAGAAAGAAAACAATCGATCAATCAATCCTCCATGTAAAGAACGTCCCCAGCTTTTGAATAATAGGCCAACGTATAAACTGCAGTTTTATTGAGCCACATAAATTGGTTCCCATAAGTTGTCTTTTGTGCCTGGGTGAGAGTCTGCATGGAGCGATTCCATAAGGGGGGGGGGGGGGTTATTATCAGGCAAATCTGGGAAAAATATAAACAGAATAATTGGATTTTCTTCACATATTTCCGAGCCGTCCCTCATTTCCTTCCCTGTTCGAGCATTCAGCCGGAATGCATGAAGATTTGCCCATTAAATAGCTTTTTAACTACTTTTTCTCGGCAAACCGATTGATACAACAGCGTGCTGAACACATTTGTCAAGGTATAAACACATCAGTTATTTCACACTTATTTTTTTCTAGTACAATAATTCTCAGCCTCCTACATATTAATGGCCACAGCTGCCTCTCTCCCGCACCGAAACCTGCAAACAAGACGCTCTCAATTATTTTTGCATCTTTTTGAATTAGGAAAAAAGATTGTAGGAGGGGAACTTAGAGAAGTGTTTATAATTAAAAAATGTTAAAAAGCTATCCGACCTTTTTTTTTTTTATTATTTTAGGCTGGCTTCACACTACCTTAAAATCTCTGAAAAATGCCATGTTTTTTTTTTTTTCAAAAATGCATTTCGCGCACATGAGCGCTTAATCATGGTCCATGATTAAGTGCACATGTGTGCGAAACACATAGATTTTTCAGCTAACCTTGTCATGAGCTCTTTTTTCATTTTTTGATATGCAATAAAGTATTTTTGATATTTTAACTTTGGAGTGCTGGGACCATCACCTTATTACTTCCACTACTAAATAGGCAATTGGCAGAAGCCGGACCTGTGCACCCTCTTTCCATGCACTGAGATCTTACTTCACCCATGTGGGGGTGAGCTGACTTCCCTTACATTTTTTATGAGATTAATTAGGTCTGTGCCCCTGTCAGAAACCAACTGTATTCCCTGCTGCCTGATGGCCAGGGAGGAGGCGTAAACCAGGCAAAATCCTGCAATGCCGGCCCCGGGCACAGGGCTGGCTGTACTAGGAGGCATGCACCTCTTATTAAATCCCCCTGGAGAAAAAATGGCAGGGCTTTAGTTAAGACTGGCGTACCCATATGTCAGTCTTGATAAATGTCCCCCTAGGTGTCTCTTTTTTCTGAAAACTGCTATCCACTGCCTGATGTTAAAGGGGTTGTTCACAAAAAAAAAAAAAAAAAAAATACTATTAAAAAAAAAACTCAAGTCTTCTAGTACTTATCAGCTGCTGTATGTCCTGCAGGAAGTGGTGTATTCTTCCCAGTGTGACACAGTGCTCTCTGCTGCCATCTCTGACCATGTCAGGAACTGTCCAGAGAAGCAGCAAATCCCCATAGAAAACCTCTCCTGCTCTGGACAGTCCCTGACATGGACAGAGGTGGCAGCAGAGAGCACTGTGTAAAACTGGAAAGAAAACACCACTTCCTGCAGGACATACAGCAGCTAAAAAGTACTGAAAGACTTGAGATTTTTTAAATAGAAGTATATTACAAATCTTTGTCCTTTTTTATCTCAGTTTTATTGGTTTTTGAATATCCAACAATGATGCAAACTAGCCAGTCTATAAAAAGCAAGTAGGATGCATAATTAACAGTAATAACAGACCATTACATAGCCATTAAATAGTGTAGACTCAACCATATTTAGATTGCAACAGGAAGTCTATTGGGGTGGAGGTCTATCTGTACGGGTTGTGGACCGCTAATAAGGATGTTGTCGGTGAGTCGTTTTCAGGGAAACATATCTGAACTGTGTAAGTGGAGGGATAGGAGGGTGGGAGTCAGGTGAGGGGGTGGGTGAGGCTGTCGGGCTAAGAATAGGGGGGGGGGGTTAAGAAAGACATGAAAGGTGAAGGGAGAGGGGGCATGGGGGAAGGGAGAACTCGTTGCCTTTGAGTAGCATTAGGCGGGGCAGATAATCTGTAATGCAGTGAAATAATCAAGAGGCACGTTCCGTGAAGGTGCCTGGTAATCCCTGTGTCTCTGAGAGGGTAGGACTACCTGGGTGGTGGTGGTGGTGGTGGGGGGTTGGGGGGCAAAAAGGGTGGAAGCCAAGTCATACAGTGGTAGTACAGTGAGGCAAGCCATGGGCGCCATGTCTTTAAGAAAGAATGATGGGTCCTGCTGGCCCAACTGGATAATTCCTCAAACCTGCAAAGTTGGTTTACCTTACCACACCATTCCGAAATGGAAGGTGGGACGGTCTGTTTCAATTTGAGCGGAATGAGAGATCGGAACGGGATTTTTGGAGGGCTTATATTGAGGTGAGGGTCTACTCAGAGCAATCTGATCGAAAGATAGGGACAGGTTGCTAGAGGTTACTGAGTTAATAATCTCACCTACCTGTTTCCAGAAGGAAGCCATGAGGGGAAAGGACCACCAGATGTGCGACAAGGAACCTGTGTGGGAAAAACATCTCCAGCACTTATCTGTGGGAGAAAGTTTATATGCATAGAGCCATTCTGGTGTTTTATACAGCTTATAATGGAAAAGTACACATCGGGAGTGTGTATGTGAATACTGTAGGATAGTCTTCACCTCTGCATCCGAAAGGGGGGTCCTAAGCTCCTCCTCCCGGAAGAATATGAATCCTGGTCAGGAGCCAGCTGATGGTTTAGTGAGCAAGAGGAAAACAGAAGAGATGGACCTCTGCTTCACCGATTGGGACATACAGAACTTCTGAAAGTTAAAAATCTTGTCACTTTCTGGCACCAGTTGATTTAAAAAATAAATAAATAAATAAATAATAATAAAAAAAAAAAAAAATATATATATATATATATATATATATATATATATATATATATATATATATTTATTTATTTATTTGTAAACTACCCCTTTAAGGGAGTTCCGTCTCCATAAACAGATTGAGAGAAACACTTAGGACAAGGCTTAGCTAGTCATGTGGGCTGTGTGCATTTAAGCTGAGCCAGCCCTCCCCCACCAGAGGGTCTTTGAATTGCCCCAGAGAGTAACACATTGTTACTGAAAGGTAAATCAATGATTCATTGACCAACCACTTTTTTTTTTTTTCAAAACATGTTAAAAGAGTTTATGTATGCTTTAACCCCTTGGTGCCACACACCATACTTTAACCATGGAAGCACACTCAGGGCATAAAGAGCTGGCATCCAAGGCTTAACCTGTCCCCTACAGAATGGCTTACGGTGGCTTTCAGCAACCAAACACACTGCCTGTAACCAGCATTGGAGATCACTCAGATGCCGGTCACTTAACCCCCTATATGCTGCAGTTAAGAGTAACTTTTGTATCTTTACAGTTATTTTACAGGTGCTGCCATCTAAAGGCTTCTGTGACTGCCATGGGTCATCTGACACTTCAGACTGGCAGTCTGTAGTAGGAGATCACCAATATACAGTATGACAGAGTGTTGTACTACAGTGTATTCTCTATATATCATGTATTTCTTTATTTTTGAGTATTGTTTATATCATGTGTTTATTTATTTTTGCAAATTACATTATATGATAAAACAAAGCCTACCAGTGCACACCTATGGCCTACTGTATAACTATATCCTTGCCTTTCATGGCTCTCTAAGGCTGCATGCAACTTCTTCAGCCACTGGTAATTAAATTGGACTCCAGTTGCGCTCTTCTCCAGTGTTTTCTATTAATATTAGAAGGTTTCAGAGGGGGATAATGAAATCTAATGCACATATCGATAAAATACAGAGGTATACCTACACCCCCGCCAGACGTCCTCACTGTACGCAGAGTCATTAACCTATTGAGAACTGAAAAGTCGGGTTGTGTTTATTTACAGATCAAACTCTATAGGTAAACAATGGCTTCTTCCTATGTGTTTGTTAGCCCGGCATCATAATTACGTTGACCTTTTGTGCTTTTCCGCATGATGTGTTGTTTGATCTTATTAAACAGAGCTCTGTGTTATAACATTGATGATCCTGCTGATATCACTGTAGTCTTCAGCATCATTTAGCTGCTCTCTTTCTCTGTTATATACAGTGTTTTAAACATTTAGGGTCCTGTTACACAGAGCGATTTTTAACGATTAACGATAAACGATCGCAAACAAGATCGTTAACCTAAAATTGTTCACCATATTACACAGAACGGTGGTTGTTAGTTCTGATCGTTACTATGATCGTTACTATGATCGTTTACTCCCAGCAAAACAATGAACAATGTGCAATTACACTGAACGATTATTTAAAAAAATCGGAATTTGAGTGAACGAATGTGGAATTACAGCGAACGATTAGCGATAATTTTAGGTTCGGATCTAAATCAAGGATCAGCGACATACGCACAATTTTTCGATCGTTGCCTGCAATTACACAGAGCGATTATCGTTTAAATTTGAACGATATAACGATTTTTCGCACAAAAATTGTCTCGTGTAATAGGGCCATTAGACTGAGACTTTTTTCTGTTCTCATAGATCATCAACATCTAATCAGTGTCATTGTGAAATCCAGCTGCCCCGCCTAAGAGTAACACCAAAAACAGTACCAGAAGCGGACAGCGCCACACATTGTAAACATGTTGGGTTGCTGCTGGTTAGCACCAATGGGAACTGGGCAGTAACAACCATGCATGGCCTCTACAGATTGTATGGAGCTGTTTATGGTGCCTGTATTTACAGTCATCACAGCTCTGGCAAATGGTTGATTGGTAAAGATGCCAGACTTTGGATCCAGAAGTTAACTATCAATTGAAAAGTATATGAAAATTCCCTTAAAGGGGAACTTTTTCAAATCAACTGGTGTAAGAAAGTTATATTGATGTGTAATTTACATCTATTTAAAAAATCTCCAGTCTTCTAGTACTTATCAGCTGCTGCATGTCCTACAGGAAGGGGTGTATTCTTTCCAGTATGAAACAGTGCTCTCTGCTGCCACCTCTGTCCATGTCAGGAACTTCCATAGCAGTAGCAAATCCCCATTAAAAAAAAAAACCTCTACTGCTCTGGACAGTTCCTGACATGGACAGAGGTGGCAGCAGAGAGCACTGTATCACATTGGAAAGAATACATCACTTCCTGCAGGACATATAGCAGATAATAAGTACTGGAAGACAGGGTATTTTTTTATTTATTAATATATTTATTTAGTTATAAACCTCCATTATCATTTTCAAATTTTCAAATACACAAAGAAAAGAAAACAGTAATTTTCCAACAATAACTCTACATTTACATAATAAATAGAGGTAAATTACAAATCTATATAACTTTCAGTACCTTCAGTACGCGTGTCTAAACCTATACATGCCATGCTCACCCTTGATGACGCAACAAATCAAAATTGCAGAAAGGTGTCGGGTTACATAGCTTCTCGCTAACCTGCTTTTGGATTCTAATAGGTCAGGGGACGGGGAGACCGGGCACCAGTGCGCCGCATATTCTACATTTGCACTACCCTCACAGGGAGCTAGATACATGAGCCCCTTTAAGCTTTGTCAACTGTAAATTTTTGCTGCCAAACAGTCGTGGACAGACCATAAATCTGAGCTTAATGGAGGTTGCATGTTCACGCATGTAAGGCTGCATGGATGGTAATTGATACATTATAGCTGTTCAATATGAATGTTTTATTAGGACGTCAGGCCGCAGGGTCAGAGAGAGAGAGAGAGAGAAGATAATGAATGATATACTGCCAACGCCATTCCCCACTGCGTGAGTCACTGTGCGCAAAACGGGGAGAAAAAAAAAAAGATGCCCAGTGTCACTGCGACTGTGATTTACATACAGTACTCTGCATATTCACCCATCTGGACAGCAAGGAAACTATTTCCAGTTATTAAGTTTCTGCAGCGTCTACAAGCAACGATTTATCAGGCAAACTAAGTCTTTGTGGTGTATCACAAGTTATTGGCTTAGATACATGGGCTTATTTTATTAAAGGGGTATTCCCATCTAGAGTAGTTATACCCTTCCCTGTGCATACTGTGCATAACTACCCCAGATCAAGCCACTGGGGACCCCCACATCCTTGATTATTTTTTTATTTTAAATATATGCATCCATAATAATATCAATTATACATAAAGAGCGGAGGAAAAAAGATATGCATTAAAGGGGTACTCTGGCAAATTATTTATTTATTTATTATTTTCAAATCAACTGGTTTCAGAAAGTTATATAGATTTGTAATTTACTTCCATTAAAAAATCTCCAGTCCTCCAGTACTTATCAGCTGCTGTATATTCTGCAGGAAGTTGTGTATTCTCTCCAGTCTGACACTGTTCACTCTGCTGCCACATCTGTCCATGTCAGGAACTGTGCAGAGCAGGGGAGGTTTTCTATGGGGATTAAGTATTAGTATTATACTACCCTGCAAGTAGAGCTGCAGAGCGACTCTCATTTTGATAGAAGTCCCTGCCCTTCTACATTAAGCAGCAAAGAAGGAAAGTGACTGTTCCATTCAACTAGCTAAACTCCATTAGTTGTTTTTTTCTGTGCCAGCTCATTCCCATGTACGGCCAAACTGGGGCTAAAAAAAGCCCTGGCACATCAATAAAATTAAAAAGAGAAAAAGGGTGCTTATGGTTAAAGGTAAAGGCACAGTGGCAGCCCGAAGAATCCAATAGGGGAACAGACAGGGGCAAATACCCCACGGTGACATGCAGGGAAATGAATTGCACATGACTAGGGAGCAGACAAGACCAGCCAACATAGGGGACCAGCCCACCTGGCATTTGCCAGAAATGCCAGATTGCCAGTCTGACCCTGTTTCCATATACTCCCATTTTCTTGCTCTGGCTTGTTGATTGGGCCCTTCCTGGTGTGATGTCATAGCTATGTTATGTTCTTTCAGCCAATTACATGCCTCCTTTTCCCCTCTCATAGCATACAGTCTCAGAAACATACAGTTGAACACAAACTGCAGCTGCATCCCCCCTCCCCTTCTTATCTGTTCAGTTTTTATGGTTTTACACTGGATGGATCTTTTGGTGTCTGAGAAGGTTTTTGTATCTTTACATATTAGGCCCACAGGCTGCTGGGAAATGAAGTAAATACCAAAAATAGGACATTGTAACATTCTGTATGTTCTTACAGACTTACTAATAAATTTGGTAGCGGTATTTTTATCAGTGTTTTCTGCCCTACAGCAGTAGATGCTGGTTTAACTCAACATTATCATATCCATAGCATTTCGTTCCTCATACTCTCACACCCCCCTAAGTCTTACAGTCAAACACTCAGCTGGAGCTGAAATAGTTTACTAAATACCTACAGGATGTCTGGAATCAGAAGCAGCAGGAGAGCCCGTAACCCTCTGCAAACACTTGTCACAAGCAAGGTCATAAAAGCCTGGAGGAAAGGCGGCGAAATCCAGACACAGGAGCGTTAGGAACCCGGCGGGACCCGAGTCTGAGTATCAGGGGGGGAAATACTTCTGTTATGATTACACTGATTATAATTACATAATATTTGCAGAGAATAATAAATATAATCAGATCTTTATTATTCTATGGTCTAGTTATTTTGTTAATAGAAAATTAGTTTTACATTTTTTTTTCTTTCTGAATGTAGTTTGTAATGATAGTCTGGAAACAATTACCTGTGAATTTTAACTGCTGCCAGTATGGGGTGTGCCATTATATTCTGTATACCGTCTATAATCAAAGGTCTCATCACACCTTACAGGGTGGCATGGTGGATAGGACTGTTGTATTGTAGTATATGGGTCCTGGGTCAGACCCCAGCTAGTGAGGGTACAGATGGACGGGCAACAAACAGACAGTTCTGGTTGAGGTCTTTACTGTATTATATGCAAAAGGGTGGAAATCCATCCATGGGGTACACACGGATCCACAATTATAGCTAGTGGCATCATTTTGACCATTTTTACTAGTGCTTTCCACTTTTACGAATCTGCATAAAATTCGGACGATACGGACGATGCTACAGAGGCACCACAGACAAATTTTTGCAAATTGCGGACAGAAAACTGCAGACTCAAAATTTGTTCCGCAAAAATATCATGACATGTGAATAAAGCTTTAATTTATGTTAGATTTATGCCAGATGGCCCTTAGTAAATTCCATGGGTTTTTCACATGACAAAATTAACACCCGACCTTCCCAACAATATTAGAATGCAAAACTCATAGGTTTATGGGGATTTGCTACTGCTCTGGACAGTTCCTGACATGGACAGAGGTGGCAGCGGAGAGCACTGTGTCAGACTAGAAAGAATACACCACTTCCTGCAGGACATACAGCAGCTCATAAGTACTGGAAGACTGGAGATTTTTTAAATAGAAATAAATTACAAAACTTTCTGACACCAGTTGATTTGAAAGAAAAAGATGCTCGCCGGAGAACCCCTTCAATACTTAAACTGCAAATTGACCAAAAAATATTTAAACTGTCACTATCGTTTATTTATTTATTTATTGAAGAAATCAATAGTACAGGCGATTTTAAGAACCTTTGTAATTGGATTTATTAGCCAAAAAATGCATGAAAAAGCAGTTTGAAGCTCTCCCCCCTGTCTTCATGATTTTCTATGGAGAGGGGAGGGGTGGAGGGAGATGAGGCACCAAAACAGGACAACAAAGAGTTAATTTACAACTTCATCACCCGCTATCTCCTCTGAGGTAAGCACTGACCTCTCTGACCTCTGAATACAGGCTTTCACACAGCTCCCGCTGCGTAATCCTTTGTTCTCTGCTCTCTGCTGGCGACTAACCTACCTCCTCCCCTCTCCCCTCTCCATAGGTTACACAGGGCTCAACCGATGTAAAAGAGTCGAGATTTCCTGATAATGAGCAGTGATTGAGAGAGGGGGGGGGGGGGCTGGGAAAAGGCTTTTTGAATGCAGATAATGGCAGATTTGCCTAACAAACCCAATTACAAAGTTTTAAAATCTCCTAGACTATTGATTTCTGCAAAAAATAAAAATATAACGACAGCGACACTTTAAAAAAAAATAAAAAAAGAACAAAGGAAGTCTTTTTTTTATTGAATTCAACAGAAAAAAACATCTCATTCTTCATCTGGATTAATTTAACAAATGTAATACATTACAATTACACCTTGTACCTTAGAAAATTAGACCTTTAAAAAGCTGCGTGTGAACAAGGCCTAACACAGATCCCAGATGGAAAGAGTTTTGATTCCCAAATGAAAATGGCAAAGTCAGTCAGACAACGGCTCTTCTCTTTTAGCGTCTATGAAGAGGCTTAATCTGATGCCGGAATCTTATGGGTTTGTTCTGTTGTTCTTTTATTATGTCTTTTTTGGCGTAAAATCTGCAGAAGTGGCCGTTCCCCGTCAATATGCTAATGAAAAGAATCATTTAATAAGGACGACCATAAAAGAGATGCATGGCTTCATAAACCACTAATGTCGAGAAATGCTATTTCTGTTCTAGCACATTAACGTTACACCGAGCTTCCTTCCAAAGACGTAGACGTCTTTACAAGTGCAACCTGGAATTACGCAGCACAAGTCCTCACAATGCTCGTAATCTATTGCCCCATGGAGCTTGTGTTCTCTGCTGCACAACCACGTTACATGCTGCATAGACAGTTCTATCCCAATGCGAGGGTGTTGCCTCCAGTTACTATACCACTCTAGTGCAACGGTACCATGCACATCGCAATCACTGCAACCAGCGCACCCTCCAGTGGTTTCACATCTCAAGTGCTGTTTGATGCACCTCGCAAACTATGGCACTCCGCCTAGACTCTGCAAGGCATAGCCAACACTAGGTGCCATTGGAAGAAGAAGAGGTTACCTATCTGTAGACGGTGTTTAGGGCAAGGTGCTGGCTGGCCACTGAGAGGCATATTGTTGTAGGATTACATCTCCCCTCTGTGAGCGTCATAAAGAAGTATTGGGACTTAGAGGCCATTCATGCTCCACTAAATTATCCCTTTGGTCCCGGGGCAGTCAGGGCCCTTTCAATTCAATTTTAATTCAAAATATATTTGGACTAACTCAAATTCCATTTTGCATAAATTGGACTGAAACAAACTTTCTCATCACCAGTAGAAAATGTTAAAGATGACTGTAAGTCAAGCTGCTTTAAATATACTCTTGCCGTCCTCTCTGTGGTCCTAAGGTATGTGGTCCCCCATTGCAAACTAATGTTTTTGTCCTTTCATTTAGTCTTCTCTAGTAACCACTAGATCACCATAGGAGTTGGGAAGGATTTTTCTCCCTGCGATGGGGCAGTTGTCATCTGCCTCATACTGGTTTTTGCCTTCCTCTGGATCAACACAGTGGGGTTTCTGTCGGTTGAACACGATGGACTCTTGTCTTCTTTCAACCTTATTACCTATGTTACTAGAGAAGATGGAAGTCCAGAGAGGAACTGGCAATCTAATTGTCCAATCTTTAACAATACCATTTCCATGGCTCTCCTCCATGTGAAACATGTAAAAGGTTACAGAAGAGAGACTTAGAAACAAAGCAACAAGGGGTTAAAGAAGAAGTTTGACATAGGGGGAGTAACAAACGGTAATAACTCAACTCTCCCCGTGCCTCTTCAGCCCCGGATTGCCACTCCGGGATCACCGCTCGCCAGGCTCCGGCACTGCACACGTCTGGACCCAGCTGATGGACTGTGGGAGCCCCCACTCCTGTCAGTGATTGGCTGAGCGGGCTGTCCACCAGCAGGGGCGGGCATTTTCCCCCGAGTCGTGACGTCATCACAACTCAGGGGAAAATGCTTTCTGGCAGAGGTCAATCCTACCACTCATCGAGGGCACAGGGAGATGTAAGCAATCCTTTATTTTACTCTATCTCCTGCCCCTGCCGCCTACAATAAGTCATCTGAGGCCGGACTACTCCTTTAGACAGAATGTAAGCACACTCCTAGGGGACTGGCCTAGAGGAAAGTAAGGGAACAGAGGCACTGCAGTACTGGCAAGCCCTGAGGCTGAAGATAAATGCAAGATACAAAGGGCAAATGAGGATCCTGGAAAATAATGAACGCAAAATAACGGTGGAATAATATTACCCTTATCCGAAACGACTTTCTTTTTACAGGTTTGATTTAAATAATAATACAAAACAAATAAAAGGAAAAAAAATTAAAGGTAATGTAAAAACCATTGTCTTTCTAAATGCAAAAAAAAAAAAAAACTACCGGTGTCTAGAAGAGGTTAACGTTTCTGGTTTCCCTCAGTGAAATGAAATGTGATATTTTATCCCAACAATAGAGATGAATTTTTAGTAAATTATGAAGGAGTGAAAAAGTGACATCAATCTTCTGCGGAGTTGGGTAATTGGAGGCAACACTGAGATGTCCCGGCCGAGGACGCGTCTCCCATGCTGCTGTCCTCGCACAGCTCCCGCTTCCTTCTCCACTGCCTGGGGATTCTGGCGATGACATGTAGATGAATACTTAAAGCCCGGCTCTCATCATTATTGCAGAACACGGAAAACTGCTAAATAAAGCAACTGACACAAAGAAATCAATTGTTAACATGAAGTGGTCTTCAGAATAGACATAAAAAAGAATCCAGTCCTATGAGGAGCAGAAAATTGAGAAAAATATCTTTATTTTTTTAGAATAAACATATTCGGCTTTGATCCTGTCTTAAAAAATGGTCTACCTGTGCATCTATTACTATAAAATAGGCTTACCAGAGAACATTAACTTGTCCCCTATCCACAGGAAACAGAAAAAGTAAGATATTAAGCTGGGGGGAGGGGGGTCCGACCTCTATATCCCCCGCCAATCTTTGTATTGGGCCCCGTCTTCTTTCAGCTGTAATTATGGTACGTGGCCTGTGGCTCTATTCATTTCTATGAAGCCACCGGGAAGAGCCAAGTAAGCATTTTAGGAATAAATAGACCCATGGGTTACGTGCCATAACCACGGCTGTATTCAAAACTGATATAGAGATATGTTGCGACAAGGATTTCTGGATGAACTTTTATTAACGTTTGGGATCCTAGTGAGGATTTCCCATAGTCAAGCAAGGTTTTGGATCCTAATGAATAAGGATGCAGTCCAAGGTGTGCACAATCTTTTCTGGCTCCACCCGAGCTCCGCTTGTGGCTGCCCATCAGAGGTGTCATTGTGAGATGACGCTGCCGATGTGCAACGCCATGCACTGACAAAGGGAGGAAACACTCGAAACGTTGCACATCGACAGCCTCATCTCACGCTGACATCTCCAGTGGACAGCCACAAGTGGAGCTCGGGTCAAGCCAGGAAAAGATTGGGCACTTCTTGGACTCCATCCTTATTCATGAACTTTGAGCACTTTGGGTGACTATGCTGTGAATTATACCAGTTTATATATCTAAGTAAAGCATGCAAAACTGAAAGACGGGGTCGTTGTATTTTTTAAGATTTGGAGTGGGATTTACTGTACAAGCACCCAGTGTTACACCCCACCGAGGATTGTGCGTTGGCAGCAGCTGATTGTATTGGCATCCTAGTGAGGATTTCCCATAGTCACGCAAGGATTTGGATATTAAAGCTTTGCATATAGATTTTCATGTTTGCACTAATACAACATTCCAGGCAAATCTCATAGTATTAAATCCTGCCATGTACTCTCAAACCCAGAGGGGGGCGACATGCAACAGAAGAGAAATGGGTGGTGGTGGTGGATGGGGGTTATCTCCTCATTGTACTTCCACATGACCCGGTTTTGAGGGAATAGGTCATGGCTGTGCTGTAGGGTCACTCTTGGCTTTCCTCCATCACACTGACATTGGCAACCGCTAAGTTCTATATCCTCCAGTATCACGATCTTCAGAAGCTCAGTCCTCACTCTCTTGCCTATATCTTTAAGGAGCCTTGTGATGGATCACTGACATTTTCAGCAGTGTTTTACAGATCCGAGGTTTCATTGGCCCTGAAGGAAACCATTCGTCAAACTGGAAATTTTTATTAAAATCAGTCACGGATGCTGGAGGAGCAGGACATGGGGAGTGTGGGGCTGTTTTTCATTATAAGCCTGTGATTGCTTTCTTTGTTTCTCATGTACAGTAAAACTCAAAGTTTAATTAATATAATCTAACAACTCTGTCATTTTCAGGCAAATATTAGATTTTTTTCGCATGTAGCTTTTTAATGCATTATTCAGCGTCTCAGACTGACTACCTGTTATTACAAAACACACAACCCCGCACTGGTGCCGGAAGATGATGGAGCGCTAAATGAGATCCGACTCGAAGCAATGCGGAGAATTCAACCACCAGTCCATTGACAAGAAGGTTCAGACACCATGAAAATCCATCATGTAATGTGCACTTATTTTACCAGCCACATTACATTTTTGGTCTTTAGATTCATTTTGACGCCACACGTATGAGGAGTTTTCTCAAATGCCCATAAAATAAAGCCGCGCATTGATTGCCACTCAAACTAGAAACTGATATGTCTACTGAAAAATAAATATATAAAAACTCAAAAGGGCAGAAAAAAAAAGTCTGTACAGCAAGGGGGGGCTGCAAACATAATAAACATGTACCGCTTACCTGTCCTGGCCCAGCCCTTGTTTCCAGCTGATCCCTTCTATCTTCCGATTCCTGTGACTTTACCACACCACAGGAACTGCCCGCTCAGCCAATCAGAGACTGCAGTAGTGACCCGTCCTAATCACTGATTGGTAGACATGAATTGGGAGATACAGGAGACCAGCAGGAGACAAGGATCAGCAAGGAGGCCTTGTTGGACCAGGATATGTAAGTTACACTTGTTTACAGGGGCGTAAATAGAAGTGGCTGGGCCCCATAGCAAACTTTTGATTGCCCCCCTTTCCCCTTCACGACTGACCACTAAGACGTTAAGTGTCATAACTGCGATAGTCGGGAGTGCTTTCAGTTAAAGGGGCATGTTCAGATCCTAGGAGGCCACCAGGTGCTGCAAATGATGAAAGCTCAGGGGGCCCAGTATATTGCAGGGGGCCCAGTATATTGCAGGCCCCGTAGCAGCCGCTATGGCTGCTTCAGTGGTAGTTACACCCCTGCTTGTTTATTATGTAACTACTGTATGTAGCACGTAGCACCCCTTGCAACTTTTTGTTTTATTTTGTTTATGCAAGTCAAGCCCTTTAATTTTTTTCCATAGCCTGTTTTTTTAATTAATTTTTTTTGCCTTTCTAGAGTGTTAACCAATGCTCAGCGCGTGTTAAAAAACTAGATAATCCCTTTTTTTGTGGTAGCGGAAAAATCGTCAACATTCATTCACTTAAATCAGGAGAAAAAAATCTTTACAAAACCATATGGATTTTCATCAAAAGTTTTTTTTTTTTTTTTAATGTCAGGTACCCTTTAATTATGGTAGAAACTAGAGATCAGCGACCCGGTTCGGGTTCGAGTCCATCCGAACCCGAACTTTCGGCATTTGATTAGTGGCGGCTGCTGAACTTGGATAAAGGTCTAAGGTTGTCTGGAAAACATGGATACAGCCAATGACTATATCCATGTTTTCCACATAGCCTTAGGGTTTATCCAACTTCAGCAGCCATCACTAATCAAATGCCGAAAGTTTGGGTTCAGATGGAGTTCTTGCTGAGGGAATATCAAGTATCTTGTCACCGCCAAAAATCTATGAGTGATCGATGTTTCCACCTCCAAGAGGAAGTAAGTCAGAGAGGAGATACTTTCACAAGGACCCCTGTGCCCATCCGGTGTCTAGGATAGACCTCCAGCCAGGAACAGAGCTTCATGGCTAACGCATCATGTGTCATCTAGATCTGTATGCTAACTTTTCTAAACATATTGAATTTTTACATTCTAAGGGTATGTTCACATTGAGGAATAGGCAAGCAATTTTAACCTCACTTAACTGTTGCTCATATTGTGTTTGAAATTACGCCTGTAAAATATGTACAGAGTAATGCCCCATTGTGTTCAATGGGATTCCCGCTCTGTTGTTCAAACAGCGAAATTTACGTGCGGAATGTTCCACCATGGATCTACTTGACATGTCAATTCTTTGGGTGGATTTCGCCAGAGAAATTGAAAAAAAAAGTAATTGGGGCTTTTTCACTTTCCACTCAATTTCTGCTAAAATTCTGTGCCTATTCTGCACTTATTCCGGCAGAGAGGAAGAAGACAAAATTTCAAGCAGAAACTTTTGTCCTCTTTAATTCTTTGCCTATTCCTCAGTGTGAACATACCCATATTGTTGTATATTTCAACCCTTGATTACATTGATAAAATACAATTCTTTAGATGGGGAGATATCACTAATATCCTGGTCCTCAGTATAACATCTATAAGCCCTTATATAGGGGGCATGGCCTGAAGCTAGGGAGAGCGGACGTGTGTCTGTGGAGCTCCAGTACCAGCGACGCAATACAGGCACTTCTAACGCGTACTTCTGCCTTATTTTACATTCGGGACTAGGCATGACATCCCTCTATTCACCCAGCCCGAAATTAACCTCCAGGAGAGTGACAGCTGCGCTACGGAGGAAGATTGAAGCCTCCCTCCTCCCCTGCAAGCGCGGGAGCAGTGTGGCAGACCGTTCTGAATCCCGGGATATCACCGGAGCAGCAGACAAGCTCTGCTTACAGGAGCAATACTGCACGTAAGTCTGGGCAAATAAGAGGGGGCAGAAACCGGAGGAGAAGGAACACGGCGGCAGGCTTCCCCGAGCTCCAGGCGAGCCCTGTCACAGAGATGCATCTCCTTCCCTCTTCCTCTCCTACCTCCACTCCGCCCCCTCCTTCTTATCAGACCGGCAAACAGTGCATGCAACTGTATCATTCACACATAGAAGGGACTGTACAACATGATATGCCGACACAGGCTCATATAAGCCCTTATATACTTAGCTGCACACTGTTTGGACACCCAGGAATTACGTAAAAGAATTGTTCTGCTAGCATGTCATGATATTGTGTTAAAAGGGTTTTGTGAAAAATTGAAAGCCTTAACTAAAAGAAAGGTAAGGATGGACACATCTGCAGTTCATCGTAAACCAGGTCATGTGACAATGGAAGATAAAGAAAAATAAACATGCAATATGCAAAGTCATAAAGGCCCACTGGATAAGTGTAAACACATGCTAGATGAGTAGACTATTTTGCACTACAGGATGGGGATCACATGATCAGTGATACGCACAGTACAGTCTACGCATTGTTGGTCAAATACACTTGTCTGTCCATAGGTGCTGAGGAAACAAGAAGACCCAATGATGTGTTTGACAGTAGATTGTGACTTGTGTAATAACATTTTCTGTACAGCATTACGGAATATGTTGGTGCTATGTAAATAAATTAAAATAAATATCTTTGGTGGATGACGCCAGAGATAGATGGAAACATTAATCATCATCATGTCCCCCGCCATATCACGTTATCCTGGTTCGGCAGCTTTTCTTTCAAATGTCTTCAGAAAAAGTTTTTAAAAATTCTATTTCTATTAAAATGTATAATAAAAACCATCACCAGCTTCATCTGTCTGTTCCCTTTATGTTTCCCACCGAGTTTCATAGGATGTGAGTCGTGACCTTTTGTGTGCAGTAAAGTATTTGTCCTTTGTCTGAACAATTAGCCATGTTAAAAATGTTCTTGTTGCCCTCCGAGGCTCTTGTCTCCCGTCCTTCCCACTTTCTGCTGAGCCGATTCCAAAGGAAACGCCGGCAGCACCGACAAGCGTATTCCCAAGGAAAAAGTCTTCTCTGATTTAATTCACACGCAGAAGAGCAAAGTGTAATGAGCAGACGTCTCCTCCGTAAATACATCTGCCTTCCCTATAAATATCCATTTAGTTAAAAGCCGCTGTTTTTGAAGGCACGTAACTTCTTTATTACCCGGTCAGAAAAACCTCAGAACCGGTCAGTAGTTTCTATAGAAACGTAGTTTCATTCATTATAGGCGCTAATGTTTTACGGCAAACGGAGTCACATACACTACCGGGTAAATGAGTGAGATGTAACAACGTGAACATGTTCAAAAACAACTATTACTTTTTTTTTTATTCACCTTAAAGGGGTTTTCTGGTGATTTATGTTTCTATATAAAAGGGGGAAATTTGGCAAAAAAAATTTTTATTCACCTGCTACTATCCCCACTACTGCCCTATCGATAGATTGTGTAACACTGCAAGACAAACCCACCAGCTGTGATACCTTCCTGTTCTTTTCTCTGCTGCGCTCCATGCTTGCTCTTCCTCCTTCTGTTGCAGTGATACCTCTGGCCACTAGGGTGCACTGGTGGACAACTACTGTGGATGTGTAGAGGCAGCTTGTCTCCACCTGCTACTGGCATCTGCCAATTCAGAGCCAATCCTGCATATATTTAAACCAACTCCACCTGCCCCTCCCTGCCTGAGCGTTGTTGGAGTCTAGCGTCCCAAGAAAAGGTGTCTTCTGTTTCTGCTGTATTTTCATGTCTCCTGACCCATGCCTGATCTTTGAATTTCTGCCTGACCCTCGTCTGTACTACCTGCCTTTCCCATTGCTGACCTGGCCTCTGATCTCTGATGCTGCCTGTCCTGTTTGCCTGTCTAATTGTGGGACCCGTCTCATCCCTGGCACTCCGCTGACTCTCCTGCTGATGACTGGCTTGCTGACCACTACTACTTGGCCTGTTCCCCAGTGCCTTGAACTGGCTCTATCTTGTTCTTGGGAAGCAGCTGCTGCTCACACCGGGACCATACTTGTGGAGCGACCTGGTCTCCTCTAGCTTCAGAAGTCCAGCATAAAGAGTGAAGACCTAGAGGGCACTTAGGGCACACTCCCTGGTGTGGCCGAGTAGACTAGAGGACTAGAGGGTCCACACTCTCTGTCTGTTACATTTAGTTCCTCTGCTGGTCTTGACCTCGACATTAGAAAGTAGCCAATGAGCAAAGGCCACGATCAGCCAATGTTACCCCCTATTGGTTGGGCAATTGGATCTTTTAAAAAGAAAGTGTCATTAGAAAATTATCTATTGTTTCAAACGATAAATATTTTATGGATTTTTTTTTATTTTATTTCAATTTTCAATTTTATTCTCTATTTTTTTTCAACAATCCTGAAATCTTGCAGTTTTCATTGTCACCTCTACGCTCAAAACTAAGCTGAGACTTCATTTCCCAGCAGTGTCATCCCTATCATCAAAGACAAGATTGCAGTGACAGGTGCCAGAAGTATATAGATAAAACAGACAGGAGTACAGTGACAGGTTACACCAGTATATAGATAACACAAACAGGAGTGGAGAGCAGTGACAGGGGACGCCAGTATATAGATAACACAGACAGGTGTACAGTGAGAGGTGGCAACAGTATATAGATAACACAGATAGAACTGCAGTGGCAGCTGACAGCAGTATATAGATAACACAGACAGGATTACAGTGACAGGTATCACCAGTATACAGATAACACAGAAAGGATTACAGTGACAGGTGACACCAGTATATAGATAACACAAGAGTACAGTGACACCAGTTATTAGATAACAGATAGGAGTACAGTGATAAGTGAAAGCAGTATATAGATAACACAGATAGGAGTACAGTGACAGGTGAAACCAGTATATAGATAACACAGACAGGAGTACAGTGACAGGTGAAACAAGTATATAGATAACACAGACAGTAGTACAGTGACAGGTGACACCAGTATATAGATAACACAGACAGGAGTACAGTGTCACCAGTATATAGATAAAAGATAGGAGTACAGTGATAAGTGAAAGCAGTATATAGATAACACAGACAGGAGTACAGTGACAGGTGACACCAGTATATAGATAACACAGAGGGGCACACAATAGCTGCTGCTCACAACTCAGCCCCCTTCTTTCTGTAGAATCACCTCTATTAAAGGAGACCTGTCACCGCCTGTGCCGGGACAGAGCCCGGCCGCCCCCCCCCGGTGCAGACCCATATACTCACCGCATCCGAGAAGTCCCGCTCCTGAACCTTCTCTTGCCGCCGAGATATCTCCGTCCGAAGCGGTGCACACGCTCCCAGAGATGAGTCCGGCGCCCATAGACAATGACGGCTCCAGTATATTTATGGTATGTTCACACGCTGAGGTCCTTATGTCCACAATGAGGACCACAAAACAGGTGTGTGAACATAGCCTCAAGGTGGCGCTCTCATGGCTGGTAATGAAGGAGTTAAATGACTTTCTGAGATCTCAACTCTTTATTATTTTTGATAGAAATGTATTTTTCCAATTTTTCTTTCATTATTTAATTAGACTTAATGGGGAATTTAAGCTTCATATTATTAATGCTTTTTCTTTCCTTTAAATGAATGGCGAGGTGTAAAAGCATTATACATTTATTTATTTCATTCTCTTTAACGATAAATGTAAATTAATTGGAATCACAATGACAGCTTAGAAAAAGCAGAACAGTACAAGAATTACAATCATTTCATGCAGGTTTTGTAAGGTTTTTTTTTTTTATCATTTTCTATGTATTTTACTTTTATCATAAAGTTGAAAACACTTGGAAAAAGTCACAGCTTAGGCCCAACAGTTCATATTATAGTCTTTTTGTTGCTGGTATATGCCATGATCACTCCCAACATATACCTTTGATGGAAGGCTGCAGTGTATCCCTCTATAAAGGTATATAATGTCATACAGTTGTAGTGTCCCCGTACAGGTGTGCCGCTAAGTTTTTATTGCACTTGGGCAAAGTAACGCACTCAGGTTTCCCTATTGGAATAAAGTCAAGATGTGCTGTGTGTTTTCCCCACTAGGTGTCACTACTACATTTCTTGGTTGTCTTATATAGAGCACGGCTCAAGGGAGCATGGCGTTAATTACTGTTTGTAACATGGTTTGCTCTCCTATCACAGCCTGTTTTCCCTCTTTTTCTGTCCTATCTCCCTCATCAGAGAGTCAGAAAGAGACACAGTTCCTGCTGCAGTGAAGCCAGGGCCTGGCTCAGGCCAAGATCCTTCACAAGGACCTAGAGACTTAAGTTTTCTTTATGTCAAAGATCACTGCTTGCATGCAGTGCTAGACCCCTCAGGAGGAAAGGACGTCCTCTGAGGATAACTTTGTCCATGGCAAGAATAATCTCAGCAAGACACAGGGCAGTATACCTGAACTAGGTACTGACCCCAGAAGGACAAAGCTTCAGTTAACACCTACATATCCTACTGTAATACACGGCTATTGTGGGAAACTCTGAGAAGTCTTCTCAACCCAGAGTAGGGACCCTGTACTACCCTAGGAGGACGGGTATCTCTACACTGTAGGGCATAAGGCGGTCAGATCAAGGAAGGGATCTATACGTAAATACGATCATCTTTTTTTTTTTCTTTCATTGTTCACTATGCTATCCTCGCAGAGTACAGAGCTACACTGGACAGGGCCCTCACAACGCTCCTCTACTCTCACCTCTACACTTACTACTACCTCTACCTCTTGTCTGAACCTGCAGTTACTGAAGCCTTACTACTGAATTGCACTGAAGATTTTTAGTAAACAGGCGTTATTCTGTTTAAGCTACTTGACTCTGTCTATCATTCTACATCTTAACACCAGGTTACACTTGGATTATCCGAACCTGCGGCAGCAGTGCCTGTCTGCCCGGGGTGGGTTCCAACTCCACTCCAGGCTACTGTGACAAGTGCCCAAGTGACCCTACGCCCACCTAGCAGCCACAACACCGCCAAAGCTACCCCAGCATACGACAACCCCTTGCTTTGCCACATAGTGCCTCTCCAAACAGGCAAAAAAAAAATATTTAAAAAAACAGTGCATGGTATTCCATTCACTTCCACAAACTGAGGCTAATTGGTTTTATGACTTTTTGATATTTTAAATTATTTTGATTTATTAGAACGAGAAACACTTTAAAATGTATACATGTCTATCAACTGCATATATATATATATATATATATATATATATATATATATGTGTGTGTGTGTGTGTGTGTGTGTGTGTGTGTGTATATATTCTACAGTTTATTTTGTGTATTAAACACTGTGAAAAGTAACATTTTAGAGAGAACAGATCACAGCAAATCAGATGGATTTAGCTGGATATTGTGACATTTTTCCCTTAAGTCATCCACTAGTATAAGTGACACAGATGATATTCAACTACAACCTTGAAGTAAACCAATGCTACATTATTCTATCGCCCCAAGGGTGCTACAATAGGAATGTAACACATCAAATGTCTTGTACCTAAGGCCAATGTTCACACTGCACATTCTGTGCTGAGCATACATTTCACCTATTTGCTGCATGTAGAGATGAATATGCATTATAGGGATGTTCCCCGCTCCTAGATGTGATGACATAACATCCATCAGGACCGGGAAGAGATATGTTGGTGCCCCAGGCAGAGAAGGCAAATGGTGCATTAACCAAGACAACACAGCTATATAGCAGATTACCTATGTTTAATAATATAGTTATACAGATACTTAATAACATATACAGTACACAAGAGACAAATATCACTATACACATTACGTACAGTGACTTGCAGTGCGCGTCTTCTCTGACTATAGACATCTTTTTACTGTTCTTCATTCTATCCAGATCACACTAACAACTTCCGGCACCATCTTTCCTGCTGCCGATGCAGATTGCTGACTCCGACCTGTGCCACCTGCTTCAACCATCTTGCTTTTTACTTTACCGACCTCTACCTGCTTCCAGTGTATTGTGCTCTCTCTCTCGAATGTTTGGCCAAGCCTGCTGACTACACTTGGCTGATCCTGATCCCCTGGCGCCATGGTCTCTTCTCATCTGTCTGCTTGGCCGGCAGATACCAACACAGGGTCGACACTTGTGGAGCAGCCTGGTGCCCTTTAGAAGTAGAAGTTCAGCTTCCTCATCCTTAAATGGGCTAATAGATAAAGACTATAGATGAGCGCAGCTCGAGCATGCTCAAGTCCGATCAATTGGCATTTTGGGTACCGGTGGCTGAAGAAGTTAAATCCGGGAAAACATGGATACAGACGGGAGAGCTGTTTCCATGTTTTTCAGGGATCACCTAGGGCTGCATGCAAATTTTTCAGCCACTGATTTTTAAATATTCATAGAGCGTACTTAGAGGAGAACTATCAGCAGGTTAGACGAATCTAACCTGCTGATAGCCCCTGATTGTCTCTTAACCTTGATCCTCTGTACTGTTCCTGTGCTGTTAGTAGTTTAATTCTCGGTCCAGAGCACCATTAACAGCACTTCCCCGCCCCCCAGAGAGTGCAGAGAGTGTGGTTGCGGCTGGGCCCAGGAGCTTGGTGGCACCCATAAAGTCTCCCATGAAGCATTATAGTTGAGTGCCCTTTGACAGATATTTCACTGGGGCCCACCGGCTTTAAGTTACACTGTGTACACACCCACAATACTGTGCCATCTCTTTCCCCTCAATGGATCACAGCTCGTTAAACAATAATGGGGGAGATTAGAGGTTCCTCTACTATAAGAAGAGGGATGAGGTTGTATATTACAGCCACTCTCTTGCTATCAATCCATCATATGTCTTCAGTAGAGATGAGCATGCTCAAGTCCAATCATTAGGCATTAGATTACCGGTGGCTGAAGAAGTTGGATGCAGCCCTAACGCTGACTGGAAAACATGGATATAGCCATAGGCCATAGGCCACATACATGTATCTTGGAATCTCTAGGGCTGCATCCAACTTGACTGGACTGGACTCGAGCATGCTTTAGTTTCGCTCATCTCTCGTCTTCAGTGTAAGGGTATGCACACTTCCATAATCTTTCTATTGCATATAAATGAAACAATTAAGCAATATTCTTCACGGCAAAAAAAAAAAAATCTGTTTTACATATACAGCATAAAAAGCGATGGCTGCGGACTGCCAAGAAACCGATCCTGCTGTCTGCTGATTTGTAAGGAGGTGACAGAGGGACCAAGGAACTTAATTCCAGATTGCAACCATGGAGACACTTGAGCTACATCGGAGCCGTAAACAGAATGGAATCAAAGCTATTATGAAAGTTACTTTATTTTTTGACGGCTGAGAGCAGATGTGTTGAGGCAGCGGGGGCCGTCAGGGCATGCTGGGAATTGTGGCTTCGCAACAGCTTGAGAGTCACAGGTTGCAGACCTCTCCATTGGAGCTGTACAATGTGGTTAGAGAGGCAGTGACATCCTTTAATAATTTTCTAAATTACATTATTTGTTTAAAAAAAAAAAAAGAGACGACTTTTTGTTTCCAAACTTCTGACTTTTCCTCCGCCATCGGAGAATATATTATTTTCACCCTGTCCACCTGGCACAACTCCTCCAGTCTCTATCTGCCATGTGACCTCTGTCTCGGGTCAGGACCGTGAGCTTCGGTCAGAAATTAAATTACCACATTTCATCAATTCCAATTCCGTCCTTGTAAACACTTTCTGGCCACTCTGAGCTCCAGACGCATACAAATGCCGAGCCATTCCCCGAGTCCGCTGAACACTGCGCCAAATGGTCTGGAAGGATCTAATTTACTGTAATAATGAAAATGTGGTCAATATTTACTCCAGTAACGTCGGATAAAGTGCCAGGACGAGGATTTCCTCGTGTTTCATGGTGTTTAAACACTGCAGGGTCGAGCATCACCGGGAGCAGAGCGGGAACAAGGGAACATGAAATCTTCATGAAGTTATTATATGTTGGACATTTCATTTTTGACCCAAGCCATGACCTCTGACCCTCCACACATCACCCGTGCTACGCCATTCACTCCAAACATCGGCGTTCTAGTGCAATGAATCATTAACCTCAAACTGACCAAACAGGAGATCTTGTTTCTTTCATTAACTATTTTTAAATGTTATTATTTTAGACGCTAAATACCTTATTGAGTCACTTTTGTTGGCTATTTGTAGAAAGCATTCATCAATATTTTTATTTTTTTTTTGAATTTCAAATGTACACAGTAGAGATGAGCGAACCTCAAACTTTCGGCATTTGATTAGCGGTGGCTGAACTTGGATAAAGCCCTAAGGCTATCTGGAAATCATGGATATAGTTATTGGCTGTATCCATGTTTTCCAGACAACCTTAGAGCTTTATCCAAGTTCAGCAGCCCCAGCTAATCAAATACCGAGCGTTCGGGTTCGGATGGACTTGAACCCGAACACGGTTCGCTCGTCTCTAGTACACAGCTTAACGAATGGTAACAATTATATAATGAAAATAAATAAATATATAAAAAATAATTGATAATAGTTCTTGTATCGTATTGGCAGTTCTGTCATAGGGAAGACTTCAGAAGAGAAGGATTTAGGGGCAGTGATTTCTGACACCTCACAATGAGTCACCAGTGCAGCCAGCAGGTAGGTTACATGCTTCGCATACAAATCTATGGAAGGAAGTGAGACCAGAAGACACAGGAGACACAGAGACACAAGAACCTGGAAGGAGGGGGGGAATCCAGGAGAGACACAAGCAGTGGCGGGGGAGAGTGTCAGATGTCCTCTGTGACTTCAGTGGGCAGGGTTATATTCACTAACCCAGCATATTGAAGAGAGGGAGGACACATGATCCCTGAAACCAAGGGTGGGGGCCAGGAGGCAGGAGTGGTGTTGGAGTGGACTCCTTTAAGTTCATTTTTTGCATCCAGAGGGGGTGAGTTGTCAGAAAAAGGGTGCAGAACAAATAATTGCTTGCTTTGAGTAATATAGGAAGCTGTAGGTGGGCTATTACATACTGAAAAAAATTGAGCTGCCAAGAACAGCTGTCATCTCTTGATTAAGCAATTGATTGGTAATTGAGCAAACTTATTAAATAGAACTCTGTATTTCTGGTGAATATCTGATAGCGATATGTATGTATGTACTTTCCCCTTATAGTGAGTGTCACACTCCCATCCTCACTATACTCGGAGTCTTCCCTGATTCATCACATTGTACAGTCGCTCTAATTAGAGAGAACTACAGGGAGAAGTCAAACAAGAGGGTTTATATAAAACAAGAGAAAAAATCAAATGCTGCATTGATGTCCATGTAGATACGAGAGCCTCCAGGAGATCTTGCTGCTCCGAGTACAACATCAACCGGGAGGATTATCGAGCAGAAACACTTCTCAAAGGTGCAAAGAATGGAAAGAATACAAAAATATTAATAAGACAAAGATGAAAATCCTTCTTTTTACAATACATCAGGAAAAAAAGATACCCTGTAACTGTCCTTATAAAGAGGTGGGCAATGACTCAAACATGGCCGCTTTCCTTTAGAAACAGCACCTCTCCTGTGCTCACTTTGGGAGTGACATACTTTTAAGCTACTCAACAACTTTATACGTTTAGTAGCTGGGACATAGGTACCAGGACACAGTGTTGGCACCAAGCTCCCACCATACTTCTCCAACTGGCGTATGTGGAGGTTAAATCTTTACAGGTTTTTAGCTGCAAGTTATTAAAGGGGTACTCCAGCGGAGAAAAAAATCAACTGGTTTCAGAAAGTTATATAGTTCTGTAATTTACTTCTATGTAAAAAAAAAACTCCACTTTACCAGTACTTATCAACTCCTGTATGTTCTGCAGAAAGTAATGTATTCTTTCCAGTCTGGAGAGCCGGAGAGGTTTTTTTATGACGATTTTCAGTTCCTGACATGGACAAAGGTGGCAGCAGAGAGCACTGTGTCAGCCTGCAAAGAATACACCATTTCCTGCAGGACATACAGCAGCTGATAAGAACTGGAAGACTGGAGATTTTTAAATAGAAGTAAATTACAAATCTTTATACCTTTCTGACACCAGTAGATTTGAAGTTCTTGAAAATAAAGAAACTATAAGAAACAATAAATCTCAAAGCCTTGCTGCAGTGACTGGGCTCGTTGATCTACACTGTGACTATAGATTGGACGTAAGATTTTGTGCGCCTTTAAATCCCTAATACTTTTAGATTCGTTTAGATTTCTGCATATGTTCATATTTATATGCTAATCCCCTCACATCTATCAGTGGAAATGCATATGATTAGGAGATGGCGGTGACACTGACTGATAGTCTCTGGCGGGATTGCACATTAGACAGCTGGGAGGGACAGATGAAAGAGACTCTATTTTGCCTATGTATCACTAAACATGCAACACAAAGTGTCTGAGTGTACAGAAGTAGCAGAGCTAAGGTTGTTACTCGGCACAATGGGTTGGGACGTAAAGTAAAGCAAGTACAATCTAGGAAGTTTATGTACAGAGATTTGTGTACACTGGCGAACACGACTGGCCGACAATTACACAGTGACTTACACTACAATTTCTATCGTTTCTTACACTGCCAGTATTAGACACACGTTATAGGGGTACACCAGCAAAAAAAAATTTTCTTTCAAATCAGCTGGAGTCAGAAAGTTATATAGATTTGTATTTTACTTCTATTACAAAATCTTCAGTCTTTCAGAACTTATCAGCTGCTGTATGTCCTGCAGGAAGTGGTGTGTTCTTTCTAGTCTGACACAGTGCTCTCTGCTGCCACCTCTGTCCATGTCAGGAACTGTCCAGAGCAGGTGAGGTTTTCTATGGGGATTTGCTGCTGCTCTGGATAGTTCCTGACATGGACAGAGGTGGCAGCAGAGAGCACTGTGTCAGACTAAAAAGAATACACCACTTCCTGCAGGACATACAGCAGCTGGTAAGTATTTGAAGACTGGAGATCTTTAAATAGAAGTAAATTACAAATTACATTGTGGCTCATGTGGAGTGAACAGGAGCCTAATATAGTAGACTAGACAGGTATTCTGTGTAATATTTCGGTAGGTGATAATATTTCTTTGTGTATTAAAAGAGCCAAGGTGATGTGTGTAACATAAGTGTTGTAACTAGAGCTGAGCGAAGCACTTCATCTGATTGCCAAGTGGTTTATCAGTTTCCTGCCATTTAACTCCATTGTGTTAGGGCCACAGCGGCGTCCCATGCTCCGGACTGCCGCCGTACCCTCTCTCCCGCATCTGCAACAGCCGCTGTCCATAGGCAGGGACCCGGCGCTGCTGTTGCTTCGGCCCCGGGGGGCGCCTCACCGCGCTCCTGTCCGTCGCTGTGCCAGCCGACGAGCGCGTCCCCGCCTCCTAGGGCGCGCGCGCGCCCGCTGTCTGAGATTAAGAGGGGCAGTGCGCGCCTAATTGGCCTGTATGTCAATCACTCCCCTATAAGTTCCAGCCCTGCCCCCTTCCAGGTGTTGGAGCCTCTACATGCTTCCCATAGCGTTTGGCCCAGCTCCCTGTTGTTCCTGATTCCTGTCCGCTACCTGGTCCCTAGTCCTCGTTCCTGGTTCCTGCTCCTCTGTTACACTATTGCTCCTGTGTTCAGCCTGTCACCTGCGGTTACGCCTACAGACCTCTGCCAGCACCATCTCCTGCCTATTGCTCCTGCCACGCCTCGCCTGCCGTCACTAGCAACCAAGCCAGGGGTAGCGACCTGGGGGTCGCCTGCCGCAGCAAGTCCATCCCGCCTTGCGGCGGGCTCTGGTGAAAACCATTGGACCCTTAGACTCCGCTCCCTGGTGAGGTTAGTGCCATCGCTCGTGACGGTCCAGTGGATCCACTACTCCAGGCGTTACAGTAGGCTCGAACCATGGATCCCGGCGAGGTGCCTGATATCCGTGAAGTAGCCCGAGTGGTCGCCCTACAGGCTCAACAGATCCAGCAACAGTCACAGCTGATCCAACAACTGACTGCAGCCGTACAGCAGCATACCACAGCTCAGCAGTCATCACCTCCTGCAGCCTCTTCAAAACTACGACTGGCTCTCCCAAGTAAATATGGAGGTGACCCCAAGTTGTGCAGAGCATTCCTGACCCAATGCACTATGCATATTGAACTTCTAAGCAGTCAGTTTGCCACCGAGCGCTCTAAAGTGGCTTTCATCATCAGCCTATTGGAAGGTAGAGCTCTGGCTTGGGCCACACCGCTGTGGGACCGTGATGACCCTGTTGCTGCTAATCTCCGAATCTTCCTGGCTGAGTTCCGCTCTGTCTTTGAGGAACCTGCCCGTGCGTCTTCGGCTGAGACTGCTCTCCTCAATCTAGCTCAAGGAACATCCTCCGTTGGTGATTACGCCATCCAGTTCCGCACCCTGGCCGCAGAACTAGACTGGAATGAGGCCGCCCTAATTGCCACCTTTAAAAAGGGCCTGTCCAGTCGAGTGAAAGATGTGCTCGCTGCCCGAGACCTTCCTACCTCCTTGAACAAACTCATTCTACTGGCTACCAGAGTCTACACCAGGTTTTCCGAGAGAGAGGAGGAGGTCCGGCAAGAACGGCATCTGAGTCTGCCCCGTCGCCATCCCCGGCTGACACCGGTGTTCCAGAATCCCGTTGCTCCTATGCCCCAGTCATCTCCAGAAGTTCCTATGCAGGTGGAACAAGCTCGCCTGACGACTGATGAGAGGGCCCGTCGACTGGAGCTGAATCTCTGCCTCTATTGCAGTGGCACTGATCACTATCGGCAGAGATGTCCCCAACGTCTTCAGCGTTCGGGAAACGCTCGCACCTAGGTCCGGTGGGAGAGGCCTCCCTAGGTGTGAATGCCACCTCTCCAAGGTTGACTATGCCAGTCTCCATCCAGACACCCTCTGGGCAAGTTCTCCAGACTACTGCCCTCATCGACTCTGGCGCTGCTGGCAGTTTAATTTCTGCTTCATTGGTCCAAAGATGGCGGCTACCCGTGATCCAGCTAGCCCAACCCCGGTCTATCTCTTCGGTCACGGGCGAGATTCTTACCGAAGCTGTGCACTGCCAGACTGCACCCTTAGTCCTCCAGGTGGGCGCCTTACATCAGGAGAGGATCTCCTTCTACGTCTTGCGCCATTCCTCTTCCAACATCCTGCTGGGTCTTCCTTGGCTGCAATTACATACCCCTAAGCTGGACTGGAGAACTGGGGAGGTTCTCAGCTGGGGTCAGGACTGTCCAAATCGGTGTCTGAGGTCTCCTCAACCCAAGTGCTCTACGAGGTCACCTGCTTACGCCAAGCCTCTATCCGGATTACCGGAGGAATACCAAGACTTCGTTGATGTCTTCTCGGCCAAGGAGGCGGACTCTCTAACACCTCATCGGCCCTATGATTGCCCTATAGACCTTCTTCCAGGAACTTCTCCTCCACGTGGTCGAGTATACCCTCTCTCGGTGCCCGAGACTGAAGCCATGTCCTCCTACATCCGGGAGAACTTACAGAAGGGCTTCATCCGTAAATCTACGTCTCCCGCTGGCGCTGGATTTTTCTTTGTGCAGAAGAAGGACGGTTCCCTCCGCCCATGCATAGACTACCGGGGCTTGAATAAGGTGACTGTTAAGAACCGCTATCCTCTTCCGCTAATCCCCAAACTTTTCGATTGTCTCCGTGGAGCTAGGATCTTCTCCAAGCTGGATCTAAGGGGAGCGTATAACTTGATCCGTATTTGTGAAGGAGACGAATGGAAGACCGCTTTCAACACCAGAGATGGGCACTACGAATATCTGGTCATGCCATTCGGCCTATGCAACGCCCCAGCGGTCTTCTAGGAATTCGTGAATGATATATTCCGCAATCTCCTCTATGTCTGCGTCATTGTCTATCTTGACGACATCCTGGTCTTCTCCCACGACCAGCAGACCCACGTGTCCCATGTACGGCAGGTTCTACGAAGACTACGGGCCAACCATTTGTATGCCAAGCTGGAGAAGTGCGTTTTCCATCAGCGCAGCCTGCCGTTACTTGGATACATTGTCTCCGACCAGGGCCTACAGATGGATCCAGCCAAGCTCTCAGCTGTTCTCCAGTGGCCACGTCCTGTGGGAATTAGAGCTATCCAACGTTTCCTTGGATTTGCCAACTACTATCGGCAGTTCATCCCTCACTTCTCTACCCTGGTCGCACCCATAGTGGCTCTCACCAAGAAGAAGGCGGATCCCAGACATTGGCCTCCAGAGGCCGAACAAGCCTTCAATAGCCTAAAGTCTGCCTTTGCCTTTGCTCCTGCTCTAGTCCGTCCAGATGGATGGGATGGATTTCAATCAGATCTTGGGTAACTACCTATGTCATTTTGTTTCCAGCCGCCAAGACAACTGGTCCGATCTACTTCCATGGGCAGAGTTTTCTTATAACCATCTGGACTCGAGTTCCACAGGCAAGTCTCCTTTCTATGTGGTCTACGGGCATCACCCTTGTCCTCCTCTGCCTCTCTCTCCATCATCTGAGGTTCCTGCCGTGGAGGAATTGATCTCTGACCTTCAGTCGATCTGGGAACAGACTCGACTGTCCTTACTCAAAGCCTCTGACCGCATGAAGAACCAGGCTGATAAGAAAAGGAGACCAGCCACAAATTTTCTCCCAGGTGACAAAGTCTGGCTCTCGGCCAAGTATCTCCGTCTCAAGATTCCCAGCTACAAGTTGGGTCCTCAATTTCTTTGCCCTTTCTCAGTGCTAAAACGCATTAACCCAGTCACCTACAAACTCCGTCTACCCCCTACTATGCGAATCCCGAACTCCTTCCATGTCTCCCTCTTGAAGCCAGTGGTCCTCAACCGATTCTCCAGTAAAGCTTCGTCCTCCACTCCACAAGCCGTCTCTGAAGACGTTGAAGACATCCTAGCGATGAAAACTGTCAGAGGAAGACGTTTCTTCCTAGTGGACTGGAGAGGTTTTGGTCCAGAGGAGAGATCCTGGGAACCCGAATCTAATATCCTGGATCGGAATCTCATCAAGGAATTCTTGCTGACCAGAAAGAGGGGGAGGCCAAAGGGGGGGGGTACTGTTAGGGCCACGGCGGCGTCCCGTGCTCCGAACCGCCGCCGTACCCTCTCTCCCGCATCTGCAGCAGCTGGTGTCCTTAGGCAGGGACCCAGCGCTGCTGTTGCTTCGGCCCCGGGGGGCGCCTCACCTCACCGCGCTCCCGTCCGTCGCTGTGCCGGCCGGCGCGCGCGTCCTCGCCTCCTAGGGCGCGCGCGCTCCGGCTGTCTCAGATTTAAAGGGGTAGTGCGCTCCTAATTGGCCTGTATGTCAATCTCTTCCCTATAAGTTCCAGCCCTGCCTCCTTCCAGGTGTTGGAGCCTCTACATGCTTTTCATAGCGTTTGGCCCAGCTCCCTGTTGTTCCTGATTCCTGTCCGCTACCTGGTCCCTAGTCCTCGTTCCTGGTTCCTGCTCCTCTGTTACACTATTGCTCCTGTGTTCAGCCTGTCACCTGCGGTTACGTCTACAGACCATCTCCTGCCTATTGCTCCTGCCACGCCTCGCCTGCCGTCTCTAGCAACCAAGCCAGGGGTAGCGACCTGGGGGTCGCCTGCCGCAGCAAGTCCATCCTGCCTTGCGGCGGGCTCTGGTGAAAACCAGCGGCCCCTTAGACTCCGCTCCCTGGTGAGGTTAGTGCCATCGCTAGTGACGGTCCAGTGGATCCACTACTCCAGGCGTTACACATTACGCTCCCTGCCGTTCCTCCCCGGGTGCAGGGAAAAGCTAGATCCAGTCCTGGGTGGCTTCTTCTAATTGTAACCATAATGTGAAGTGACTGCAACCATTAAGCTGATATTGAGCCCTTGTAGACCGGACTGAGAGACCTTGCAGATCCCCTTTGACTGCGTTATACAATGTGTCACTATTTTAACCTACACGGCCAAAACATCAATAGAGACTTACAGATCTCTCATAGACATGATGAAGCTTTTGGATTGGAGCTCCATGTTACGGCCCAGCTGGGCTCCTCTGGGGTATTCTGTGTCAGTCTCGCCCTGTCCGGGGCAGTCATGTGCTTCCGCTGCCCCTCCTGGTTAGTTTATCTGTTATGTGACATTTTGCACCTCGTCCTTTGTGAGTAGACGCTTTAACTCTCAGCACGACTTCTCCCCTTCACTGGGTGAATACTGATTTCTTATACTATGAGAAAACGCCATCCACAGTCACAGACAGATTACAGAGGGAGGACAGTTATTTGTTAGAGAAAAACACTGATATATATATATACTATATATATATATATATATATATATATATATATATATATATATTTTATTTTTTTTATATATATATACACCTTGACTGTAAAGAGTGGAGAGCTGGAACGTGTTGTGCAGGATTCTGGGTAATGTTGTGCATGTTATTATTGGAATACATATCCCCAGTGGCATCAGTAACCAGGAATCAGCTCTAATCTGAGTGTCCATTGTTTGAATAACACATCTCAGCATCCGGGCTGCGCTCACACATTCATATATGCAACAGTCTGCCATCTCCTATAGACATCACAGGCTGGATACTCAGCTCTGCTATACATGGTGTGCTGCCCTGTGTACTCCTGTCATATACAAGAAGACTAGGTATTATGAGGGAGAGATACACAGAGATGTAACAGAGCTGAGATTGTCATGGAACAGTTGCATTGTGATGACACCATCCATGGTAAGTACATATTACAGTGATGGAAAGCCAGCACTGCTACATCTTCATGGAAAGGAGAGTGATTATGGGGTTGTTCTAGGAAGATGGAACTATCTGTATAACTAAGTAGTAGAGATGAGCAAGTAGAGAAAAATTCGACTTTCGAGAATTCAAATCGAATAGGCACAGAGATTGACTATTTGAACGAATATTCGATCCCATTATAGTCTATGGAGAAAAAAATTCTCGGCACTTGGAAATCAAAATTTGACAACTTGGAGGTCACCAAGTCCCCCATGAAACCTCCCTAAACGATGCCAACACCTCCGGAATGACACTGTGACATTAGGGGGAGCTTGCCTGGGTGCACCCAACACCCCAAAATCACAGTATAATGCCACTCTCTGCAGCTGTGAAGAAAAATTATTTGCGAACGCTTTATGGCAATGTTCACACATTTTGTTCGTATTTCTTGCGCAGCGTTACATACATGATTCCAATGTGCATCCGCAGAGCGTCATGTTATTCGCGCTTATCACGCATCATGCTGTACAGACGTTACTGGCACAATATGTATCACGTGCCTTTTACTGGGCTACTGGCACAATAGGTATAAGGTTAACGTGCCCTTAGTGGGCTAAACCAGTCACTATAAGTCACTTGTACACACAGGGTCCTGGAATGAATACAGCTGGTGCTGATGCTGCTGCTGTTATATCATCTATTTCTTAGCACTGAGAAGCTTTGGATGCAGACTCCAGAGATGACTTTTTCGCTGGATCTTAGCCCTGAAAAGGACTTTTGGGTTCTGTAGTAATCCTGCCTAACCAAAACGCTACTAACACCTATCTCTCCCTGCTCCAAGACCTCTCCCTGGCTAGGTTGAAAGCGCATCTGCGGTCGAGAGGCAAAAGTCAAGTCTTAAATATTCGAGGTCATGTGGTTCAGCCATTCAATGAGGGTAGAAGCTGTTTTCGCGCTGCGTGCGTACCCCCAGGGTCCCTCACGGCCTCCCTACATGGTGATTGGATTAAAAAAAGTGCCAACTGCGATGGGAGGGCTTTCGAATGTTTCCCGCGTATTTGTCACACTACTCGATTGTATTAGAATCTTTCGAATACCGCATTATTCGATCAAATACCTACTCGATCGAATCGTATTCGCTCATCAGAATGTAAGACATCAGAATATAAGACGTCCCTATTCTGCCCCCCCCCCCCCCCCCCCCCCCCCTTATATTTATTGTACTTAACCAAAGATAAATCTTGTATTATACTCAAGAGCTGCACTCACTATTCTGCTGGTGGGGTCACTGTGTACATACGTTAAATTACTGATCCTGTACTGATCCTGAGTTACATCCTGTATTACAAATGTGAACCAAGATGGAACAATGGACCCAAGGCAAATCCAGCACAGTCGGGCGCAGGTATATGGTCTCAAAGGTTGGTGAAAGTCATCAGAGAATGGCCGCAATAAACCATCCGTAATCCGCAGGTTGAATAAAGGAAATTTATTTGACACATATTATACTACAGAGCTGCACTCACTAATCTGCTGGTGGGGTCACTGTGTACATACAATACATTACTGATCATGTATTGATCCTGAGTTACATCCTGTGTTATACTCCAGAGCTGCACTCACTATTCTTCTGGTGCAGTCGCTGTGTACATATATTACTGATTCTGTACTGATCCTGAGTTACATCCTGTGTTATACTCCAGAGCTGCACTCACTATTCTGCTTGTGGTGTCACTGTTTACATACATTACTTTACTTATCCTGAGTTACATCTTGTATTATACTGCAGAGCTTCACTTATTATTCTGCTGGGGAGGTCAGTGTGTACATACACTACATTACTGATTCTAAATTACATTACAGAACAGGGCAGCATGCTGAACAAGATAGGAACTAGCCTCAGAAGAACAACCAGTATACAAAGTCTACGTATCCTACTGCGCAGGTCACCAGGAAGACTTGGAAACCTAACTACACCCAGATAACCATGACTGCGGCTCATACTACCCTACTGGGATAGGTTTTATGATACCAGAAGGCCGAAGGCGGTCAAACATTGTCTATACATGAGTATGAGTATCACTTCACTCAAGATATTTACTAAACGTTTAGGCAGAGTACAAAGCTACACTGGGTTAGGGTTCCTCTGGCAAACTCCTCTACTCTACTCTCAAGCACTGCTACAACTCTTCTCTGAAGCACCTAACTCCAGCACTAAGGTCAAGCATTCAAGTGTGTCAAGATTCCTTTACTTGTGAAACCGTGTACTATAACCTGCAAAGTTTTACAGTAAAGCTGATATATTTTTATACTAAAGCACGGGACTCTGTCATCCTCTTTCTGCACCGGCATCTATACACATATTTTTCCCCCTTCTGTGGGTGGCCATACCGATAGTTTGGGTGGGTCAGTTGCCACTCAGGACTGCCATGACAAGAGCCCAAGGGACCCGCAACAACCCGGCAGATCACCGACCATTTTGGGGACACTACCGGCCATATATAAAGCAGGGACCAAAATCACACCTGTGTGCTGGACTAGCGCTGGCGTCATGACAACCACCATCACTAGCTGTACACCATTACTGCGCAAGTAATAGTATCCCCCACATGCCATTGAGGAGGATTACACCTAGATAACAGTTAATAACGGCCGTTATTTCAATATAACAGCCGTTCTTCTAAAACAACAGCAAATATTTGCCATTAAATGGCGGCCATCCACTCAATTTCAACATTGTGTGAACAGATCCTTTCTGTGTTTTTAATCCACTCCTGGTTTTGGTTGCAATACTGACTGAAATATACTGACTGAAATATACATATACTGACTGAAATATACGTAGTGTGAATGCAGCCTTAGGCTGGGTTCACACACAGTATATTTCAGTCAGTATTGTGGTCCTCATATTGCAACCAAAACCAGGAGTGGATTGAAAACACAGAAAGGATCTGTTCACACAATGTTGAAATTGAGTGGTTGGCCGCCACATAATGGCAAATATTTGCTGTTATTTTAAAACAACGGCTGTTGTATTGAACTAATGGCAGTTATTTACTGTTATATGGCGGCCTACCAATCAATTTCACCATTGTGTGAACAGAGCCTTTCTGTGTTTTCAATCCACTCCTGGTTGAGGTTGCAATATAAGGACCACAATACTGACTGAAATATGCTGAGTGTGAACCCAGCCTAAAGGTGCGCGAACGGTTTCAGCAAATGTTCTTCTTCCTGCTGATTAATGGCCGGTGAGATGTAACTGCTGCAATTACCGAATCCCCCGGTGCTGATGCCGCTCTCCAGATGAAATGAATGCTTGGCATTAAAAAGGTCACTTGGTAATACATGCAATATTGTACAAAGCCGTCTGCCATTGTGATGCCATGGAAGGGATTGAGCCGTCACGCATGGAGAACTAAATTAAAGGCCAGCGGTAACAACCAGAGAACATTTTAACAGACTATTACAATGATGTGGTGAACTTTAGAATATACAATGCATAAAAGTGCTTCTTAGAATAATTTGTCCTAATTAGCCGCCATTGTCCGGGGATGTCAGCCCAATAAACAGCCCATTACTTTCATGTTTTAACTAGGAACTTTGCTGTTTCTGTATAACGGGCTGCGAGGACGACCTGTGTAACACGTGATTGTCTTGGCCGTGCAGCACTGGATCAGCTCATCATGATAAGAGAAAGAAAAAGAAAGATTCGCAAATCAATTTTCATTAAAACAGCCAAAGTAGCTACAATACTGGGACTATTACAGAGGGGCCAAATTTGTCAACGTATGTTGTTGTAAAAGTGTCAAAAATTGGAAAATCACACTTTTAAAAAAATGTCAATCATCTTCCGTGATTCCTCTCCTCTCTGTCCCTATATCACTCTGTTAGTCTCTCCCTGCTCTCCTCTCCGTCACTATATCGCTCTGTTAGTCTCTCCCGGCTCTGCTGTAACAGCCTGCTGCCATCCTGCTCTCTCCTCCACACACAGCTGACTGGCCTCCTCCTTTACCGAACCTCCTTATATAGAGGGGGAGGAGCTGACATCACAGAGAAGCCTGCAGCTGATTGGTTGGGTGCTAGGGATTATGGTTATTTCCTTTCTCCCGCCCAGTGATGCTCCAGACAGCATGCATGGCCGCTTTTTTTTTCTGAATTCCCTTAACGAATCATGGGGAATTTGCTTAGCTCATCTCTAACCATGATGTAAACACTACTAATAGAAGCAATGAGTAATAATGGGATTTATACATACACGAGTATATGAGGGTACACCACCATAGAGCAGGTGTTGAGCGGACTGTGTGGGTTCAGTACTGTTCTCAAACCCCAGCTCTCTGCATTTGACTTCCAGTGGCTGGAGAAGTTGGCTGCCACCCTAGGGCTCCTAGGAAAACCTGGAAACAACCTATGGCTGCATCCAGTTCTTATTATTTAAATATTCATTAATTATTTGCACCTTTGTGCATTTTTTACATGAAGTTAAATTTGGTAAACTTTAAAAATCACTGTTCATAGGTTTCACTAATGCCTAAGTCTACATGCAGGTATCGTCACCATGATTAGAACTGAACTCACCCAAAGTCTCAGCTATCCAGATGATGGTACATTCATATTAGTCACTCAGAAGTGACAACTATATTGTAAAAATACCCCCAGCAATTTACAATTATATGCGCCTTCATGCAATTTTTAATTAAATTCACCATTGTCGAATCCCTTTTATCTTCTAGTAATTTAGGCTTTTAAATTAGCTTAAAAAAACTCCAGTTTTACAGTGCAGTATTGGCCTTCAAATACCCCTCAAGGGAATGTGGAAGTAGACCAAGGCTGAGCAGTCTTTTTATAGGAAACAATGATGAGTTGACGATATTATTCTGAAGTGAGTTGCAAAAGTGTTAAGTAGAAGCCAGGTCGCACAAATTTGAGGTCGGGGTCAATACAAAAATATCAGGACACAAAGTGAGTTAACAGTCAGTCCAAGTACAGAAGAAAAGAAAAGTCATATCCTTACAGGAACCAAGAAATCTTGTTGCTCAGGTGAGAATCAGGTGAAAGGATCAGAGAGTCATGGAGGCCCAAATGTAGGGAATCTGGAAAATAAAATTGTAGTGGATGTAGTGGCAAGAAGAGAGGAAGACCGGCCACCAGCCCAAGCTTGTGCGCATTTGTCGGGCCCGAAAGATTCAGGAATGAGGTCTCCAACTCTATAGGCTTGGTCAAGTATTTCAATATCCATTGCAGTTATGAAAAGGTCCAGTTGTCTTTCTCTATTTGACCAAGAATTTTAGATTTTTTAGAATCTTTAGATGATTATTATTAGTAGAACAATATTTAATGTTATTTTAAAAAACAAAACAAAAAAAAAAACTAGAAATTATGGATTTTCAAGACTAAGAGTTAATTCGGCACAATTTTTTGTAATTTGTTCTAAATTTGTTTTGTCCCTGCCCCTGTATACTTTCTTGCCCATTGGTAAGTGGTGATCCTGTATGCATTGTATCTTCTACTCCAGGGGTAGGAAACCTTGGCTCTCCAGCTGTTGCAAAACAACAAATCCCATCATGCCTTGACAGCCAAAGCTTTAGCTGAATCAGACATTATACTTGGAACATCGACCTATCTCTATTCCGGATGATCACAATGCTCTATGGTGTATGGAAGAGATCAAACCTCCAACTATTCAAGCTTGAACTAGATTAATGTGTCTTGTAGATCTTACTGTTGCTGTGGGTACAAAGGTTATTGGAAGCCTTGGTTCCTCTGCCATAATACCTATCCTGACATGAAAAGACATATGGCTGACTTACCTCTAAGTCCAGTCCCTTATAAGAATCAAGGTAAGTTTGATCCTTGAACTTTTTTCCCATCTGTTATTTGCTTGCATTAAACTGATCATGTAGAGGGGCTTCACACCACCCATAAGTTAGGTGGACTTTATTATGGGCTGCTTGCATGGTAGGGCTGAGCCAGCACTGAAATGCTTGAGTGCTTGTTACTTGCGTCAAGCATTTTTCAATGCTCGTGTTCTCAACTTGAGTGATGAAACCCATTAAAATCAATGGGAGACCTGAGTGTTTAGTCAAGTACCTCCATGCTCAACAACAATAGTTCGGTCATCAGTTTTTGAAGGTGTATGGCCACCTATACCCGAGCGCCATGATGCTTGAATGAACACTATGCTCGACCAAGCATGCCCGCTCGGTAACTATTAGAGATGAGCGAACCTGGAGCATGCTCGAGTCCATCCAAACCTGAACTTTCGGCATTTGATTAGCGGTGGCAGCAGAAGTTGGATGAAGCCCTAAGGCTATGTGGAAAACCTGGATATAGTCATTGGCTGTATCCATGTTTTCCAGACAACCTTAGAGCTTTACCCAAGTTCAGCAGCCCCAGCTAATCAAATACCGAACATTCGGGTTCGGATGGACTCGATACCGAACCCGGTTAGCTCATCTCTAGTAACTATGTATCTCTCTGATCATAGATACTATAGAAGGTTTTGGTAGAATTGTATAGATGAAGCAAATAAACCAATAGATTATTTTAAGGCTCTGTTGACAGTGTATTCTGCGTATGCTGGAGGCATCACTCCTGGTGCATGCAGCTTACATCTCCATAGGGTCCCATTGACCCCGGGTATGCCTGAAGAGTTTCCTTTTGACATACATCCGGAAGGTACAGATCTGTAAGACTTTATATATCTGCATTAAAGACATTTGTAATTTTTAATACAAAACATAATATACGTAATGCACAAAGCAGCTTTTCCTAAAGAATAGGAGTCAGTGGGTGATAAATTTCTGGCATACAGTTACATATATTTAATAGATCCTTAGTGCCCTAAGTGTGAATTGAGTCATGAATAAACTCTAGATACTCAAAAGTGCAACGTGTAGCATTAACCGAACAGAATTGTTTCTTATTGTATTGACGCCATTCACCTATACATCATACAACGGTGTGAATGTTCTCTCATACTGGAGCCTAACTATGGAGTTGTGAGAGGCGGCCGCACGCATCCCACAGGTTAATTGATTCTATTATTATCCTGGAAGGATCTGCTACTTCCACGTTACATCCTGTAAAGTGATATATACGGTAGAAGCTATTTAAACATATGGTTTGCTGTGATTTACAAGACTATACTTTTGCCACATTATTGCTTTTAAGCATCCGTATGGCTAAAAATAGAAACCTGCAGCGCAGTACAGAAAAAATAGTGAAAAGCAAAAACGCTTTCATATATAGAAGTGTTAATAGTTTATTTTTATCTATCAACTCCATGCAAAAAGAACGAAGAGAAGAGGAGTGTAAATTCCATCAGTATTGTAGGGGGCGCCCTTTGCTTTCAGCATCAGCATCAGATCTTATTGGTCCTTGCACACAGTGTATAGAGTTGTTCTATCATCTTGCAGGACGAAGCCCGGATCTTCTATACTGGGAGAGTCAAAAGTGTCAGGACAACCTGAAAACAAAAGGTACCCCAGCAAGAAATGATGAGTGGCCATTTTTTTGTCCGGAACATGGCCGCCTTGTCATAAGTAGATTAGTGATTACTATGGTACTTGCGTAGTGCTGCCACTGAGGGAATCCCGGCCGGAGTGTATAAACATAGGGGGACATTTATCAAGCCAAAAAGGTGTATTTTTTGCAGAAAATGGGCAGATGTGAATAAATTTATTTGCAAATGGACGTTTTGTGAATAAATATTTGCATCTAGCCATTCAGCGGCAGTAAAAATCATCCAGCCGGTACTGCAGTACCGGCCAGGATGATCTTCTCTGACACCGGCCATTCCATGACCCGGCCGAGTCTATATCTTGTGGTTCAAAAGTTATTAAAAGTTCAAAAGAATTGAATCCAGCACCATGGACAGCTCTGCTGAACACACAGCTGAAGGTGCTGGATCCAATCTTTATGAACTTTTAAAAACTTTTGAACTCGTAATAACTTTTGAACCGCAGAGATCCCAGACAGACAAGATGATGTGAGATCAGGGCTCCATGACAGGCTCATCTTCTCCTCCAGGACTCCTTGTTCTTCTTTACGCTGTAGATAGTTCTTAATTACATTGGCTGGATGTTGAGGGTTGTTATCCTAATGCAGAATAAAATTTTTGAATCAATAAAATTCCTCCCTCATGGTTATAATGGGAAAAATACTGCTGCCTCCATGACTTCATACTCTCTCCATCATATCTTTAGAAATAGGTAATGGATGTTCCAGAGTTTCAGTATAAACATAGCCTTACTATATTAACTATTTGCTTCCTTATGGGTATCTGAATGGAACTTCTTGTCACTAGGAGGTACTGGCTTGAGCAGGCTGAGAAGCAGTCCTTTAAGCCAATCATATGGCTTTCCCTTCCCCAACATCTTGCAGTCTCATAGACATGGTAAAGAAGAAAAACTGCAAAAAAAACAACTTATTAATGAGTCTCAAAACAAGGAGATGGCTAGCTATCCATCCAGGGAAGGAAAACCAAATAACCTCCCCTTCCTGGAGGGCTATCTGCCTATTCCCCTGTTTTGAGACTCGTTGATGAGGCACCGTTGACTTTTTTGCAGATTTGAATTTCCCAGGGGGCAATGCACCCAAGTTTCCACTACATCGAGTGCTTTAAAGAGCGAACCCCAGTGTCTTCTTTAGCTGGTCTACCTGAGATGAAGAAGAAAAACTGCAGCTGCATCTCCCCCTTCCCTGAGTATAGTTAATCATTTATTTAAAAAAAGATCAGCCGCTGCCCAGCCACAAAAAGTCCTGAGTCTTCTTCTGATTCGTGAAATTGTGGCCACCATTTAAGCAATTTGTCTGAGATAAAATCTAAAAGTTTCAAGTTCACCAAAATTCTAAACTTTTTGGGAAATTTGTAAAGAACTTGATTCAGGCTGGATCGGTTCACACATCGGTGCACATGACTTATACTGCAGGCAGTGAGTGCAATGGTCTCATAGTGAATAAGCAATAAAGCTACATCATTAACCCATTCCAGGCCTCACATGTAGAACACAACCAAGTCCTCCTGTCAGGTAGTGCATGCTGGGACTTCAGATGACAGGTCCTGTGGAGTGGATACAATGGCACCACCTCCCTCATTGATTGATGGCATCTTCTACTTAATAAAAGAGGCTTAATATAGGAGGTTTAAAATGATTAAGTCATTGATCGCTCTATAATGGCCCCAACTCTAATGTAAATCCACGATAAGGCTCCTCCGATATCAATGATTGACTTACAGCAGAGGAAAAGTTGTCACAGAGTTATTGGAAAACTATTTTCAGGAAATCAATTTTTTTTTTTAAATATATTATTATAATATTACATTATACATAATGTTATGTTACTATACGATATAACCTATTTATTATTTTATGGCAATATATTTTTTATTATATGATATAACCTGTTTATTATATTATTGTATTGTTATTTATTGTAAAAAGATTTCTTGAAGCATTTGGGTTTTCATCGCAGAGCCAGACAATAGTCTAACATGGACTATAACCTTTTAGTTTTTCAGCTTGTGCTGCGTACACAGGGAGGAAGGTCACTAGTTTCCTTATTATCATGGCGGACAAGATCACAGTTTTCAATAGGTGATGATTATAAAAGTGTCTGTGTTTCTAAAATACCCCTGCTATTGGAGCTGTGCCGCCCTCCCATATACCAGTCATGGGCGAGGACCATGTTGTATAATCCTGTGATCCGGATTTAACAAGGTTCTGTGACATGGTAGGGTCCGGGGTGGCATGACGCAAACACTTCATTGAGTCCTTCATTGAGTCTGTGAGTCCTTCATTGAGTCTGTGAGTCCTTCATTGATCCTTCAGATAGGGTGGGTGTAATGGTGTGACTGGTCTGAGAGTAGGACAACAGCCCTGACCCATCTCTTCCTCATTTGGTGACTAGTTCCAACAAACAAGTAAATATGGTGACTGGTCAACACCAACCTTACAAATGTACCAGTGATGTATGCAGCATATCAGTTACTTAGCCATACTTCTAGTAACTTCTGGATTTTTCACCCGTTTTTAGTCTAAGTTCTATTTATAAACGGGCGAATATTTTTTTAGATGCAACTTTTTTTTTCAATCTACCTGTTTTGAGTATTCACCCAAAAATTTGCATAATCCGGGATTATCGCCATTTGTGAATTTTCAAAAAGTATTAGGTGAATTTTTACTTAGACTTAGAATTTACAAAGCCAATGTGACCTCATAATAAATAACTTATAACATATTGGCAGTAATCAAACACCTATCCCCGTTAGACGAGTCGCACAAATAAGACTTTACCCCAATGTGCTTTTCCCACAAATAGATTCTTTTCACAGCTTCTCTTAGTATACTGTTCAGGCATCACCCCTTAAAATGATATTCACAACATGCAAAGTTATCTCCTATACTCAGGATAGGGAACACTTAACAGATTGCAGGGTTGGACTCCCCATCATCTTGAGAAAGTGGACCCGAGTCTCCCATCCCTCTTCCTTCACTTCCATTCATTCTTTATGGGAGCCATGCAGCTTTATGGGAGCTACTTGCAGCAGCTCTTATAGAGAATAAATGGAACATTACGTCCATGCTGACGGGAGACTCGGGTCCCCATTCTCCAGATGGTGGGGGATCTCAGCAGTTATACCATCTCCCATTCATAGGGGACAACTTTGAGGGTTGGGACAATCCCTCTAAAGGGGTTTTTGGCTTTCAAATCAACTGGTGCCAGAAAGTGCCAGAGATGAGTAATTTACTTTTATTAAAAAGTCTCCAGTCTTCCAGTACTTAAAGGGGTTATCCAGCACTACAAAAACATGGCCACTTTTCCCCCTTTCTTGTCTCCACATTGGGTGGGGTTTCAAACTCAGTTCCATTGAAGTAAATGGAGCTTAATGTCCAACCACACTGAATTGGAGACAAGAGAGGGGGAAAAGTGGCCATGTTTTTGTAGCGCTGGATAACCCCTTTATCGGCTGCTGTATGTCCTGCAGGATGTGGTGTATTTTTTTCAGTCTGACACAGTGCTCTCTGCTGCCACCTCTGTCCATGTCAGGAACTGTCCAGAGCAGCAGCCAATCCCCATAGAAAACCTCTCCTGCTCTCCAGACTGGAAAGAATACACCACTTCCTGTAGGGCATACAGCAGATGATAAGTATAGAATGATTTGAGATTTTTTTAATTGAAGTAAATTACAAAACTCTGGCACTTTATGGCACCAGTTGATTTGAAATATATATTTTTTTCTTTGTGAACTACCCCTTTAAGCCTCAGGCCTTATAGGCCTCCTCCCTTGACATATCCAGGATGAATGGTGTGAGATAACGTCCATCACTTTACGATACTCTGTTGGGAGAGGTTTATGCTGTATATGTCCATGTGACCACCCATAGGTTGTAATGAGACTTTCAGCCTCTCAAGGGGTTTGCCGCCATATAACAATATTGTAATGAATCTGTATCCTGGTGATAAATAGGAATCCTCAGCTAAATTCAAGGACCTATGGATGGATCTGAGTTCCTTTCCTTCCTTGTAATAAGTAAAGTCTCTGTCCCTGGAATCCTACAATTTCTAGCGAAGATGAAGAATACAAGAATATAACTTTATCAGCAACTAGTCCTGTAGTCAGGGGTGACCTAAAGCTGTGAGATGGTGGGCTGCGCCGTCTGGCGACTTTGTAGAGATTTGTACTCTGGTGGCAGCGTCTCCTCTATCGGCTGAGCCCAGCTCCTTTAATGCACTTGGACAGACACATTCTGCCTTGTACAGTCTGACTTATGGCTTATGATTCGGCATGTACGACTTTAAGAGCAGGAGGATAGATATTGATGTGTGTGGCTGGTGCCGTCTCCCATTATGACAGCTCGGAAATGTTGAGAGATTGCTGACGGCTTCTCCTCCGAAAAACAGTGCAATGTCTTCCCCTACAAACTCAGCATTCACCGCCCTGTCCTCGCCTGAACATTGGTGTGCGCCTTCATTCCACTTTTACACCAGAATCGCATCAATTATTCCTCTTCTCCAGATAGACGGTAATTAACACAATTTCCTTAATTAAAGTCCGGCGTGTCTCCTGTTCTGTTGGTCGTTTTTTTTTTCCTTTCTTTTTTTTTTTTTTTTTTTTTTTACTCCTACGCTCTTTTATTCCCGGTTGTACAAAGTGCTCGATCTTTTAATCTGTCAGAATTACTCATTTGCTACAGCTACAAAAGTCCAACACCAACAGTCAATGCCTAGTGGTGCGGGAACTGCTGTCAGACTCATCACCGGCATTGTAAGATGATCCCCGGGGAGATAGCGAGAAGTCATGTGTGTGAGAGCGAGCGGGAGAGAGAACGAGAGAGAGAACGAGAGAGCGAGAGAGAGAGAGAGAGAGAGAGAGAGAGAGGACTGCGCATACTGAACGCCTTAACTCCTACCAGACTGGAGAGACTGCGGCACTGACGACTAGTCAGAGGGAAACCATCATCCTCATGATACTGCTGCCTTATATGACTGTAATAAGGAAATCATCATCATCATCATTATAGTGATACTACTGACTTATATACCAGTATATACTGTAGGCTGACCATTATCCTCCTCATCATTAATGATACTGCTGCCATATATGATTGTAATAGGGAAATCATCATCATCTTCATTATCATCATAAACATCATCATGAAAATACTGACTTATATACCAGTAATAGTCTGACTATCATCATCATCATCCTCATCATTAATGATACTGCCAACTTATATAACCGTTATAGGCAAATAATCCTCATCTTTCTTGATAAAAATTACTAATATAACTGGAATACGGTAATTATTATTATTATTATTATTATTATTATCATCATCCTCATCATCATTAATGATAATGCTGCCTTATATAAGGGTATTTGGATAATCTTCCTCCATAATATACTTTTATAACTGTAATAAGGAAATCATCATCATCATCATCCTCATTATTAATTATACTGCTGTCTTATATAACTGTATTTGGATAATAATAATCATCATCATCATCCTCTTCTTCAATAATACTACCAAATTATAAAACTATAACAGGCTAATAATCATCTTCATCATCAATGATACAACCTTAAATATTTGTAATAGACTAACCCCCAATAATACTGCTGCCTTATATAACTGTATACCTAATAACCATCATTATCACTTATACTTCAGCCGTATGTGTAATTATTATAGACTCATCATCCTCATCACTACTGATTGTAGTAGAATTATCATCCTCATCATCATCATCATCATCATCATCATCATCATCATCATTCTCAATAACACTACTGCTTTATATAGTTGTAATAGACTAATCCTCATCACCATTAATAATACTACTGCCTTATATAACTGTAACAGACTAATCATCATCATCATCATCAATCCTAATTGTAATAGACATCATCATCATCATCATAAGTGACACTACTGTCCTATATAATTGTTATAATAATATTCATCATCCTCCTCATTAAAAGTTTGACTACCTTATGTATAAATGTAATAGACTAATCTTCATCATCATCATCATCATCAGTAATACTACTGCCTCAGGCTGTGTTTCCACATTGTGATTACCGCATGCAGCTGAGCCTACAGGGATTACTAATAGTCCTACAATATTGCTGGGATTGATAGGTAACCTTGCATGTCTAAGGGTGACCACATGGGGGCGTGTTTTCAGCCAGGGCCGGACTGGCCATCTGGCAGTTCTGGCAAATGCCAGATGGGCCTGTTCCCTCTGTGGGCCACTCTTCTCTTCCCAACTAGTGAATCAAGTATTGTTCATCTATATTGCACAAATCATGGCATAAACTACACAGACTTATAAGCAGCTAGAAGCTGTGATGAAGTCATGTAAAGTTCTTGAGCGTTAGCTGGAGATCAGCAGTGCCAATAAGCAACTTAAAAGTTAAGGACCTTTGCTTGAGATTATCCAGAGGATGAGCTAACAAGGAATCTGTAAGGACTCTTTGATAAAAGCAGAGAGGGTCATAGAGACAACTTGAGGGTGATGAGCAGGAGTCTAAAAAAGGGGGCTACAGACAGTAATCTATGTGAGAGAGCGGGAACCATGAGCAGGAATCTGGAACCTCAGTTAAATCTCTACATTCCAAGCCTACATTCTATGTTAACAATCTAAACCTACATTCTATGTCAACTTTCCAAGCCTACATTCTATGATAACAATCTAAACCTACATTCTATGTCAACTTTCCAAGCCTACATTCTATGATAACAATCTAAACCTACATTCTATGTCAACATTCTAAACCTATATCCTGCCAATATTCTATGTCGACATTCTAAGCCAACATTCTATGCCAACTTTCCAAGCCTACATTCTATGATAACATTCTAAACCTACATTCTATGTCAAAATTCTAAACCAACATTCTATGTCAACTTTTAAGCCTACATTCTATGATAACATTCTAAGCCAATATTCGATGTCAACATTCTAAACCTACATTCTATGCCAACATTCAACCTACATTGTACGTCAACATTCTAAACCTACATTCTATGTCAACATTCTAAACCTACATTCTATGCCAACATTCAACCTACATTGTACGTCAACATTCTAAACCTACATTCTATGTCAACATTCTAAACCTACATTCTATGTCAACATTCTATACCTACATTCTACGTCAACATTCTATTACAACATTCTTTGTCACAATGTTGACGTAGAATGTAGGTTTAGAATGTTATGTCAACATTCTATGACAGAATGTTGGCCTATTATGTTGACATAGAAGCTTGACAATATTTAAAACCTACATTCTATGCCAACATGCTATGACAGAATGTTGACATAGAATGTATGTTTAGAATGTTGAATGCACAGTAGGTTGGTTTAGAATGTGGACATATAATGTCACAGAATGGTGACATAGAAGGTAGGTTTACAACATTTTAGGCCTTCATACATTCAAAAACATTCTATGTCAGAACGTAGGCATATAATGTTGACATAGAATGTTGGCATTGCATGCTGGCTTAGAAAGTTGAGATAACTTTCTAAACCTACAGTCAATGGCATCTTACATGCTATGACAAAATTCTAAGCCTACATTCTATGTCAACATTCTAATGTTGTTATGTAGGCTGGTGGGGTAGTCTTTGTGCCAGGGCTAATTTTCTATCCAAGTCCGGTCCTGGTTTTATTCATTGAGTGTGTTTTTATACAATAAGGACGTATCCATTGGACAACACAGAGTTGCTGGAAATCTCTTCAAAAACCTAGAACCGGCCCTGCCTATAATGCATGTACTGTGCCTCGGTCCCCTATAATTATTGTACTGTACGGTACCATTCTCTATTTGACCTCAATGGAGTGACGAATGTCCAATGCACACAGTGTATAAACAGTGGATGTTATTTTTTAGTTGTACACACACAGTTCTTTTTTCACCATCCTTTCACTGTCTTTAGTATTAAATTCAATTGACTTTTCAATTAAAGATAAAGGGCGACCATTCCAACTGAACTAGAATAATGTCGTCATTACACTGATAGGTGGCAAAAAAGGGAAATGACGGACATTATTTTGACCGCAAAATGGCTAATCATTTTTTCTCTTAAAAAAACAGACAGAAAAAAACATTGTGGGAACATAGCCTAAAGGGGGGGGGGGTCAAAGTCAATGTGGATGAATATTATTTTAAATTGAACCCTAAAAATGTTTTTCTTTTAAATCAACTGGTGCCATAAAGTGCCAGAGATTTGTAATTTACTTCTTTTTAAAAAATCTCAAATCTACCAATACTTATCAGCCGCTATATGCAGGAAGTGATGTATTCTTTCCAGTCTGGAGAGCAGGGGAAGTTTTATAAGGGGATTTGCTACTGCTCTGGACAGTTCCTGTCACGGACAGTGGTGGCAGCAGAGAGCACCGTGTCAGACTTGAAAGAATACACCACTTCCTGCAGGACATAGAGCAGCTGAAAAGTACTGGAAGACGTGAGGTTTTGTAATAAAAGTAAATTACAAATATCTGGCACATTCTGGCACCAGTTGATTTAAAAGAAAAACATTTTTAGTGAACAATCCCTTTAAGCCTTTTTAGCTAAACTACCCCTTTAATGTTTTTTTTTTAAATCAGACACCACCTTTAGGGGTCCCTCGCTCTAAGCTTTCCTCCCCATATAGCTCTGAATAAATGTGACTCTCACCATTGTGCTATTATAGTCTCAGAATCGTTTCCCGTAGCTCATACCCCTTGTGACTATGTAACATTTTGACGCACTTCAGGGCCCCGGTACGTCTTGATTCCTTCTTCTAAAGCTGCTATGCTGCTTGTTTAATATTCTTCCATGGTCCGCCGGCTGAAGTGTGCCAGGGGGATTGTGGGAAGTTTTTGTGGTATTGTAAGTGCAGGGCACACAGCTCACCGCCCCCGGCTCTACACCAGGGAGTGGACTCAGGTCTGAAACACTTTTGGTCATTTTACAGAGTCACTCAAAGTGACAGCTAATTAATGACACCGGCGCTCAAAGTTTCAGGACACTTTGCTACAAGAGGAACTCGATGTCTTTCGGAAGAGTTCAATGTCAGATTGTGATTGTCACGCCTGGGAAAACACCACTCGCCTTTATTTTATTTATCCAGAATTATGACCTTCGAGGTGACATTTGTCTAGGTGGACGCGCTTCCCTTAAAAAACTTCCATTGTTTCGTAGACGTGTGGATTTTTTATCTATTGTTTGGTAAATAGAAACATATTAAAAACAAACAAACCTGTTCAATGCAAAATCTAAAAATATTAAAAAACGGCAAATCTGTATTTCAGAAATAAAAATTCTCTGCTTCCATATACCTTCCTACTGTTAAAAAAAATCTTATAGATGTCTGACATATGCAACATCCATCCATAAGGGACCAGTCCTATCTGCTATGAATGCGTGGCTGCCATGGATCCTCTACCTCCCATGAACCAATATCAGGAATAAAACCTAGCCAAGGAGGAAGGAGTCAGCAATGAGGAGACTATAGAGGTATCGGGATGATGTGAGCACAGTCCAGAAACAAGACAAAGGTCAAATCCAGAAGTGTCAGCAAAGTTACAGAGATTGAGGAACAAAAAAAGGTATTAACTGTTCCCTTTCCTTCTGCGTTTGGCACCACTCCAAGATGAGATGGGTCGGGTACCAAGACGAAATCATTGTGAGAAAGCCGCCGTGTGATGTCTGATCTGCATGAGGTGACTATAACATCAGCCACATGGTGCAGCTGTTAGATATTACATGCCGATCTGGTTTTACCCACACACGATGTGTACCATATGTTACTTGTCCCCTCTCGTCTTGGAAGGTTAACATCTAAGACCTGCCAACAGGTTAGACCTGTTCTGTTCTCCAAACAAACCCCTTCCATCCTAAAAGCAAAGAGAAATCAAGGAAATCTGTGAGTACCTGGTCTGGCCCCGAGGTGCTGGCAGTGTAGTGTTGGTGTGTGTCCCCTGTTGTATCTATTACCTTTGTTTTCTCCATTCGTGCTGTGTCAAAATCTTGCCCAACACAAGTGTCAAAGAGGAGTGGTGGTGAGGTGTTTGTGCTGCGCTTCCCACCACTATGTCCTACTCCCTGTTTTTATGCATATTTATTTCTGACCAGCCCCTTGTTTCCCTCTGACGTCATCTTCTGGCGCGCATACGTCGTTGCTGCCAAGGGCCGCACCGACGTCACAGTACAAGCCTGCTCCCTGGATTGGAACGCTCCTGTGTCTGGAGCAGCGCAGGCGCACTGAGCGTACCACCTGAGGGCCTGAAGCCAAGGCCACTCCTCCGCACTACGGCACATATGCGAATCCGGACAAAGGAGTGCACGGACTCGACTGATCCAGGGCACAGGCCTGATCTGTGAAGTCAGAGCGCAGCCCTTGGCAGCAACACCAGAAGATGATATCAGAGGAAACCAGGGAGCCAGCCAAAAATAAATCTGCACGAAAACAGGGAGGAGGAAGTAGTGGTGAGGCGTGCCAAGGTGCAGCACAAATGCCTCACCACTCCTCTTTGACACTTGTGTTGGGCAAGTAACATTGTGACACATCTACACATCGATGGTGAAAACAAAGGTAACAGACACAACAGGGGACACCAACACTACACTTGGGGCCAGCCCAGGTGCTGACAGATTCCCTTTAAAGTAAAGCAGAAGATATACTAAATAAGGATTTGCATACGATCTGATTGGCACTGCCACGTACTATATAACAGTGCCGTCCTTTCCGCTAATCACTCCCGAGATTTACTTTGGTTTGTAAATATGCAAAGGTATAGTTTTGTGCACTGGAGACGGGCCCAGTTCCCCCGGTGCACCGATATCTCCTCCCCTTAGTGACACGCCGCCTTCAGAATAAAGTCTGTCCCTTGCCTGCTGTGTCACAAAGGGGAGGAGCTATTGGTGCACTGTGGGCGCTGGGCCCGCCTACAGTGCACAAAACTAAACATTTGCATATTTGAGGAATGAATGACACCACTACAATTTGCCCGGCAGCTCTGTTCAGTTAATTTGCAAGTCTTTATTTAGTACATTTTGTGGTACATTTTCTTTAATGTAGATGTTAATATCTTTTATGGTAATAGCGTAGTTAGGTATAGCACTCCACCATTATAGTCAGTGGCAGCCGTTCAGAATACACCTATAACCAGGCAAGCTTTATTGGAGGGATGCTTTCAAAAACAGCTACGTCCTCGATTATGGGAGTCGGCAGATCCAGCAGCTCTGCAGCACAGAGGATTAGAGCTGTCCCTGACCCTGGAGGAGATCCGGGTCTTGTAAGGACTGGACAGGATCTTGGACCAGTGCTTATTTACATGAGCCATGATATCTGACCCTGACAAGCTCCTTTCACGTAGATGTTATTGCCACCTATTTTCCTTCTCTTTCTTTAACCACCCAAATCCTGGACATGGACTTCATACAATATGTGGTGACCTCTTCAAAACCAATAAACTAAATAGAAAAGTTAATGAAAGATTTTGACAGGAGCGAGTCCGCCCTACATCTCTTCATCGACAAGGTACGACGTCTTTTATCAGAGAAGAGCGGACTGCACTATGCACAAAATGTAAAAGACAAAGCTCGGCTCTACTTAACTCCCTACTTGCCCAACCCTCTCTACTTGAGAACATTGGCAAACTTTCCCAAGGGTGCAGGGTGACCTCGCCAAACTTAGGAGAGAACCAAAGGGCCTATTACTATCAAATCAGCTAAATTGTATCAGACGAGCGCCTTTAAATTCTATGTTCATGGTGAAAAAGGCTTCAAAGTAAAGTCTGCACTTCTCAAAAAGGTAATGAGGTCTCTTTCATCCGAGAGATTGAAGGCAGTCTATCTATAAGATGGATGGAATTACTAAAGAGTTCTTATCCTTTAGTAACTCTCTCTCTACAGTACATTATACCGGATCGGCCCAAAACACAAAACTTCACTGAACAACTTCTCAGTTCCTTTTACTCCAAGGGAACTTTCCAAACTTTTTTATCTTCTACCCAATGGGAAAACTCGGGGACCAAATGGCTTACCTAGAGGTTACTAATACATAATTTAAAAAAATTAAATCCTTCTTTCCCAAATAGCCAAGAACATAGGGAGCCACAGAAGCTAAGTAGTGGAGCAAGGATTCCAGGTTCATGTACAGCAGAAGAGCCAGAACACAGTGCCTCACTGCCTACTGTATGACCCAAGGAGGTAGGAGGGAATACTGTGCTGTGCATCTCCAGTTACCCTCCTTCACCCCTCCCAGAAAGAATAGGGCCACATACAAATGTTTATTAAATCCTAAACAAATTTGAATGTAGATATGAGTGAAACCTCCTGGAACAAATTTCGAGAGGTTCCATTATCTCTGGTGGTGGATGTGCAGTGACTCGAGTCATACCATGTGACAAGACACAAGACAGCAAGATTAAAAGGGTCGTCCAGTGTTAGAAAGAGATGGCCACTTTGTTCCAGAGACAGTACCGCTCTTCCATCCTGTTTGGGTGCAGGTTTACATTGAAGTGAATGGAGCTTAACTGCAAACAACCCCTGAACTGGAGACAAGAGGGGTGCTGTCTCTGGAAGCAAGTAGCCATGCTTTTCTAATGCTGGAAAACCTAATTTAGGGTACGTTCACACTTACCGCTGATTTTCCGCTGCGGATCCGCAGCAGATTTCATTTAAATAACTGAACACGGCATCAAATCTGCACCATCAAATCTGCTGCGGATCTGCTGCGGATCCTGTAGGTTTGAACGCACCCTTAAAGGGAACCTGTCACCCCCCATGCCGGGGTGACAAGCTCCCGACCCCCCCGTTAGAGCCCCCTATACTTACCTAATGCCGCTGGGTCCCGCTTCTGGATCCGGTCGGGTGATGAAGATCTCAGCCGCTGCAGCCCGGCGCGCGCGCTGAGAGATGAGTCCAACACCCATAGAGAATGACAGGAGAGTCCAGCGCTCCGTCATTCTCTATGAGCGTTGGACTCATCTCTCAGCACGCGCGCCGGGCTGCAGCGGCTGAGATCTTCATCACCCGACCACCTCCAGAAGCGGGACCCGGCGGGATTAGGTAAGTATAGGGGGCTCTAACGGGGGGTCGGGAGCCTGTCACCCCGGCACGGGGGGTGACAGGTTCCCTTTAAGAAAGAAAGAGAGTGTACTTAAGAAGGTTGTCCAGGAAAAAAATAATTGACATCTGAGATCTGTTACAATGTTTGGAAAAAGTTGGGTTAGGTACCAAACCAGACTTTTTGCAAAGTTCGTAACAAGTTCGGAAAGATGGCGTCTGCACATCACAAAAAAAGAAAGAAAAAAGAATGTTTTTTTCACCTGTCCATGCTCTGCTGCCATGGTGTCCTCCTAAGGTCTCTGGTCCCTGCAGCTGCCAAAATCCGATTCAACCAACCACTGACAGAGTTAGTAAAGCGTTGTGGCCAATGATTGGCTGAGCAGACGGTCACTCTTGGTAAGTATAGATGAGCACATTTTTGAGCTTTACTTCACTAAAACAGCTAAATACCTGCAATCCTGAAAAAACAGACTGCATTTTTTAAACTCCCACCGCAGTTTTCGAGCCAAAAACAGAGGGGGATACACATAGGATAGAAAATAGAAAGGGAGGGTGTGTACGTCTTTTTTTCTCTTGGATCCTCTTTTGGTTTTGGCACAAAAACTGCAATGGAAGTTTAAAAAAAAAAAAAAAAAAAAAAACAGTTAGCAGTTTTACTGCAGTTCATTTAAGATTCGGTTTGAACAAACCCAAACTTTAAGTTGGAGGGATAGTTCACCCAAAATTCTCTTCTTAAAAAAAAAAAAAAGAGGGCCAGAGATTTATAATTAACTCATATTACAAAATCTCCAATCTTCCAGTACTTATCAGCTGCTGTATGTCCTGCAGGAAGTGGTGTATTCTTTCCAGTCTGACACAGTGCTCTCTGCTGCCACCTCTGTCCGTGACAAGAATTGTCCAGAGCACAAGCAAATTCCGATAGAAAACCTTCCCTGCTCTTCAGACTTAAAATAATACCACTTTCAGTAGGGTATAGAGCAGCTGATAAGTACTAGAAGACTTTTTAATAGAAATAAATTATAAATCTCTTATCAATTTCTTGCACCAGTTGATTTGAAATAAACAAAAAAAACTTCCCCGGTTCCAGCGGCGGGAACCGCATCACGGCGCTCCGGTGCCCGATTTCCGGCCGCTTCCGGGTGTCTGACGCCGCCCGAGACGCTACGTCTCAGGGCCGCTCAGCCGCTCATTGAAGGAGGCGGGATCCGAGCGGACTTCAAACGGATCCCGCTTCCTTCACTAAGTGGCTGAGCGGCCCTGAGACGTAGCGTCTCGGGCGGCGTCAGACACCCAGAAGCGGCCGGGAACCGGGCACCGGAGCGCCGTGATACGGGACCCGCCGCTGGAACCGGGGAGGTAAGTGGACGTCTTTTATTTCAGCCACCTCCTCCACGGTCCCCCCAAAAAAGTGCCCCCACGCTGGAGCACCCCTTTAAGAACCCCGTTAAAATTCAGCAAACCAGCCTAACCAAACTTTTAAAAAGTTTGCTCACCTCTAAAAGTTAACAATTTCCTGACCAGAATGAGTGAAATCCGCCTGAAATTTAGTTTCTCCTACAAGGCGTCAAGTATTGATATTTTTTTTTCCCGAGACTACAGTATGATTTTTTTTTTAGAATACGAAAAATATATTTTTATATCGTATATTTCATCCGCACAAACACATATAAATATTACGGTTGTTTACTGCACTACACACAATATTTTCTATAATAAAGACAAAATCATTTCCAAAGAAAATTTCAAAAACCATCAGTCTGAAAATCATAAAAATAGAAAAAAAAGTCTCATCACCGCTCGACGAATTGTATTGTTCTAGAATGGTCCAACTCATCACCACCAGAGACGAGCGCTGACAGGGTTTGGCTTTAATGAATTGCAGGTTTTACGAGCCTCTCCGCTGCGGAGAAGTTAAACTAAATCACAATCTATTTTACGCCATTATTGATAGCAATATATCGGCGGCCATTTTAAACACTAGTGTTGATTTACTGCCTATTTATTCTCACTTTGAGTTAAATCGAATCCTCGGAACATTAGAAAGTTACATTCAGCTACAGGAGAGCCGAACGTTTTGTTAGGGCTGTAAGTAATTGGATACAGTGTGTGTTAGAATACTGATTATAAGTTTTCTACCAACAATTATTTGCTTGGCTGCACAAATCAATCCCGTATGTGCGAGAAATACATCTGGCAGCTATAGAGCGCGGCTAGATTTAGGGAAGACAGGCACTCGGTAATTGTTGTACAAGGACCAAGACTTGTAAGCAGAGATTAGTCAGTAGCTTCAGCGGAAATCGGGATACATTTGGATTATGGATCATTTTAGAAATGCTTAATATATATATTCACCATCTAGTTATACTTTCAGAAGAGAGGAATATGTGATCCCAAAAGACGATGAAATGAAAAGCCAATGAGTGGCACTGGAGCTGTCTCTACTGTACGAGTAGTTATACTATGGAGTCTGTACTGTAAGAGCGGTCACACTGGAGTCTCTACTGTAACAGCAGTCACACTATGGGGTATATACTGTAAGAGCGGTCACACTATGGGGTCTATACTGTAAGAGCGGTCACACTATGGAGTCTATACTGTAAGAGCGGTCACACTATGGAGTCTATACTGTAAGAGCGGTCACACTATGGGGTCTATACTGTAAGAGCGGTCACACTATGGAGTCTATACTGTAAGAGCGGTCACACTATGGTGTATATACTGTAAGAGCGGTCACACTATGGTGTATATACTGTAAGAGCGGTCACACTATGGTGTATATACTGTAAGAGCGGTCACACTATGGAGTCTATACTGTAAGAGCGGTCACACTATGGTGTATATACTGTAAGAGCGGTCACACTATGGAGTCTATACTGTAAGAGCGGTCACACTATGGGGTGTATATACTGTAAGAGCGGTCACACTATGGAGTCTATACTGTAAGAGCGGTCACACTATGGAGTCTATACTGTAAGAGCGGTCACACTATGGAGTATATACTGTAAGAGCGGTCACACTATGGAGTCTATACTGTAAGAGCGGTCACACTATGGGGTGTATATACTGTAAGAGCGGTCACACTATGGAGTCTATACTGTAAGAGCGGTCACACTATGGAGTCTATAGTGTAAGAGCGGTCACACTATGGAGTCTGTACTGTAAGAGCGGTCACACTATGGAGTCTATACTGTAAGAGCGGTCACACTATGGAGTCTATACTGTAAAAGCGGTCACACTATGGAGTCTATACTGTAAGAGCAGTCACACTATGGTGTATATACTGTAAGAGCGGTCACACTATGGTGTATATACTGTAAGAGCGGTCACACTATGGCGTCTGTACTGTAAAAGCGGTCACACTATGGAGCAGGGGTGTAACTAGAAATGGCTGGGCCCCATAGCAAACTTTTGATTGGGCCCCCCCCCCGACTGACCACTAAACGGTCAAGTGAAGTCATAACTACATAACTGCTAGCTCTGGTCAGGAGTGCTTGCAGTTAAAGGGACATTTGCAAAACCCAGGAGACCAGCAGGGCCACCCGGTGCTGCAAATGATGACGGCTCAGGGGGCCCAGTGTATTGCAGGAGCAGGCCATGGGGCCCCCTGATGCGGTGGGCCCCATAGCAGCCGCTATGGCTGCTATAGTGGTAGTTACGCCCCTGCTATGGAGTCTATACTGTAAGAGCGGTCACATTATGGAGTCTATACTGTAAGAGCTGTCACACTATGGTGTCTATACTGTAAGAGTGGTCACACTATGGGGTATATACTGTAAGAGCGGTCACACTATGGAGTCTATACTGTAAGAGCGGTCACACTATGTAGTCTGTACTGTAAGAGTGGTCACACTATGGAGTCTGTACTGTAAGAGCGGTCACACTATGGAGTCTATACTGTAAGAGCGGTCACACTATGGTGTATATACTGTAAGAGCGGTCACACTATGGTGTATATACTGTAAGAGCGGTCACACTATGGAGTCTGTACTGTAAGAGCGGTCACACTATGGAGTCTGTACTGTAAGAGCAGTCACACTATAGAGTCTATACTGTAAGAGTGGTCACACTATGGAGTCTGTACTGTAAGAGCGGTCACACTATGGAGTCTATACTGTAAGAGCGGTCACACTATGGAGTCTATACTGTAAGAGCGGTAACACTATGGTGTATATACTGTAAGAGCGGTCACACTATGGTGTATATACTGTAAGAACGGTCACACTATGGTGTATATACTGTAAGAGCGGTCACACTATGGAGTCTATACTGTAAGAGCGGTCACACTATGGGGTATATACTGTAAGAGCGGTCACACTATGGAGTCTATGCTGTAAGAGCGGTCACACTATGGTGTATATACTGTAAGAGCGGTCACACTATGGAGTCTATACTGTAAGAGCGGTCACACTATGGAGTCTGTACTGTAAGAGCGGTCACACTATGGTGTATATACTGTAAGAGCGGTCACACTATGGAGTCTATACTGTAAGAGCGGTCACATTATGGTGTATATACTGTAAGAGCGGTCACACTATGGTGTATATACTGTAAGAGCGGTCACACTATGGAGTCTATACTGTAAGAGCGGTCACACTATGGTGTATATACTGTAAGAGCGGTCACACTATGGTGTATATACTGTAAGAGCGGTCACACTATGGAGTCTGTACTGTAAGAGCGGTCACACTATGGTGTATATACTGTAAGAGCGGTCACACTATGGAGTCTATACTGTAAGAGCGGTCACATTATGGTGTATATACTGTAAGAGCGGTCACACTATGGTGTATATACTGTAAGAGCGGTCACACTATGGAGTCTATACTGTAAGAGCGGTCACACTATGGTTTATATACTGTAAGAGCGGTCACACTATGGAGTCTATACTGTAAGAGCGGTCACACTATGGTGTATATACTGTAAGAGCGGTCACACTATGGAGTCTATGCTGTAAGAGCGGTCACACTATGGTGTATATACTGTAAGAGCGGTCACACTATGGAGCTTCTTCTGTAAGAGCGGTCACACTATGGTGTATATACTGTAAGAGCGGTCACACTATGGTATATATACTGTAAGAGCGGTCACACTATGGAGTCTGTACTGTAAGAGCGGTCACACTATGGAGTCTATACTGTAAGAGCGGTCACACTATGGAGTCTATACTGTAAGAGCGGTCACACTATGGAGTCTATACTGTAAGAGCGGTCACACTATGGAGTCTATACTGTAAGAGCGGTCACACTATGGTGTATATACTGTAAGAGCGGTCACACTATGGAGTCTATACTGTAAGAGCGGTCACACTATGGAGTCTATGCTGTAAGAGCGGTCACACTATGGTGTATATACTGTAAGAGCGGTCACATTATATAACTGTCTACTAAACAATATAGTGATGGCAGATTATGTAGCTAACCACATGCTCTAATAATAATGGGAGTCTGTACATTAAAGCTGAAGAGTGTAACAGTAACAGTATATTGGCTTTATTGCTCTCTATTCCCCCCGGATGTTGTTGGGCTATGGAGCAGGATAAGGCGGTGACCCCGGATGTTATTGGGCTCTGGAGCAGGATTAGGCAGGGGCCCGGGGTCTGAGGATCCGCAGGTCTTACATGTGACTTCGCTCTCACTTTGTCCGGCTTGGTAGCTCGCTGCTCGTGTGTTTGAGTACAGACATGCTATAAGCCATAATGCTATGTGTAAACTATGAGAATGTGGGTCCCCATAAGTAACTCTCTATCAGACCCCTCCTCTCTTATTGACCCTGAAAGGACTGATAATTAACTATTGCACTTTATACCTTGTGTTCCATCTGGAAGCATCAGAAATAGCTGCGGGCTCAGAAGATGCAGAACAGGTAATAACCGCACATTAGTCTTATAACAGATTGTGCTATTTCAACACTAGCGTCCACATTAGCTAATGCATATACAAGGTCGCTATGTCACAGTGTAAGGAGCCGGGTGGGAAGAGTGTGGAGGCCTAGATTAGCATTATTAAAGGGTTTATCACTAATATATGAAGCTATGTAATCATGGAGATGTATACATATACAGTATGTGCAAAGCTGTATATAGTGGGTGGGGGGTGTAGATCTGTGCTCTGTACATATCTGATGTCTGGTTTTATACAGTAGCTGCAGGCTCAGAGCTTAGTGGGCATCCCCTATATTCTATATGGTGTAACTATAAATATAGCAGTTGCTAGAGGGGTCCAGTGGTTAAGGGGCCCAAACATGTGCAACAACATTTTTCCTTCTTGTAGGGGACAAAAAGTTAGTGCATGAGGATGGAGTTTACAAAAAACAGATGAAACGCCAGTCGGGATGTGACAGGCCTCTGCACCCACCGCCACTATGTGACAGCTCCACCTCCCAGTCCGGGTTCTCTTCTATGGCCTCTCTCCTGCTTTCTTCGCCATGGTTGCAATCCTTAATCTGCTCAGTAGGAGCTACACCTATTCACTGACAGTGAAAATTAAAGGGCAAGTGCAACCATTCTTTTTTTTTTTCTCGATCTGTCCCTGTCTGCAATTACCTTTTTAAAGGGGTACTCCGTTGAAAATATTGTTCTTTCAAATCGACTGGTTTCAGAAAGTTATATATTTGTAATTTGCTTCAACTTAAAAAAGAGAGAGAGAGTAACTGCTCCAGTTAATAGCTGGGCCTGGCCCAAGGCCAGAACCCTTGTCAGGAATGGCAGCTACAGATTCTTTATAAGAGACATTGAGAAAGTAACTATGCACTGCTAGGCCCAAAAATGGGGTTACTGTCACCTGGCTTCAACCTTGCCTACACCAGGGATCCTTCTAAAACGTCAGTCCAATTTACAGAGACAGAGATTGTTCCTCAGTGGAGCAAAGAGCTTACGCTGACGTATCCCACTGATACTTGCTCGCCTTCTCTGGGAACCTTAAGGGATTAGCTTTGCCCAGTAGTTCAAACTTGAGACTCGTGCTACCAAACCTGATACTCGCAAAAGGCGGTCTTCTTCTCTACTTATTCTAACTGTGAGTAGGAGGTCTTCTTATCCTACACCAAGTTCTCCTACACTACTATCCCGGCAGAATACTGCACTAATTAGGCAAGGTCCCTAAGGCAGGATGGACTTCTCTGCAGGAGACTCCCAGGTCGCTAGCCTCAGAGAGTCAGGGACTCCTTTGTGGTAGGATGCAGGATTCAACCTTACGACGTAGTTCAGACTGAAGCTGGGAACGGACTGAGATCCAAATAGCTAGAAGATCACTAGGAAGTGGCGGATAGCCAGGGAGCACAGACATAGTTACTGACTGACAAACAACGAAGCAAAGAGGTGAGGAGCAGGGGACTATATATCCTCAGGAGAACATACCAGAAGACTCCAGAGCTTATAAATACAGGTGCCGGCCACCAGAGGGAGCCCAATCCTCCAGGAGGCCAGCTCAGAGGGGGATGATCACAGCACAATGCCACCCAGAGCAGGTAGGGGGTAACGGAAATGGCCATGCGTCGTTACACACAATTTCACTCTCAGTATTGCACTGTAATGCATTATTCACACTGTTTTTGCAATCCGTTTTTTTTATCCGTTTTTTGCAAAAAACGGATGCATTTGTGTGCATCCGTTTTGATCCGTCTTTCCGTTGACTTCCATTGTAAAAAAAAAACGGTTCAAAACGGATTCGTTTTTTTTTTAACTGACACAAAAGTAGTGTCAGGTACGTTTTTGTGTCCGTCAAAGAAAACGGATCCGTTTTGATCTGTTTTTTTTTTTTTTACAATGGAAGTCAATGGAAAGACGGATCAAAACGGATGCACACAAATGCACAAAAAAAACGGATTGCAAAAACGCAGTGTGAACCCAGCCTAACACATGAGAATTTCTCACACATTTATCTCTAGTATCCTGCCCAATCAGAGGTGAAATCGTCCGTCATTGCAAAAGGTGAAATCTGTTGAAATCTGCAGCATGTCACTCCGGTATGTTGTAGGTTTTCGTCTTTGCATCCAGTCACATGCCCCTGCATCGTACTCCAACCTGCGGCTTTCCACTGGATGCAAAACTACAACTCCCAGCATGCCCCCACCCCTGGCTAACCTAGTTCCCCTTGCAGTCTGAGCTCTGCTACATCCGTATGATATAGAAGATTCACATTAGCAGAATAACCTTAAAATAGCCTCCACCACCAAAACCCTTTTCCCCTGCTGTAGCTTTGTGAGCGCACTGTTTTAGTTCCTTTAAACCGTGTTATCTCTGTGAAAGTCTTCATTTCCAGCATACAGTATGGTGATCCCTCCCTGACAGACCATGAACATCAAATAGGGCAGGCTTTGAGTGGGGCTGAGAATCTGTAGCAGCGAACGGGAGCGGCGGCGGCGGCGGCAGCCAATTTAGCTTCTTCCCAGATCAGAATTTGTCTGTACTTCTTATGTCAAAGCCGGATTTCTCTGCGCTTTAATATGCATCAGCTGGCGGCAGAAATCTCCCACGAATCAATCGCCTCGCACGCTTTACTGTAGCAAAAGCAAAGTTTCCACAAGACAAAACTTTTACAGCAGCTTTGATCGCCGGAGAAGTTACTAAATGTGATGTTTCATCTTCTGAGACGGCGGGTGAGATCAAGTGTCAGAGTCCTGAAGGTGTTTACTGCTGTTCTCTGTAGAAGCTTCATCAGGGGAAATCTAGTGGTCGGGTCCCCCTATTTCAGATAATGTACTTAGGGTCGGGTCCCTCTCTATCAGATAAAGTACTTACGGGTCGGGGTCCTTCTCTATCAGATAAAGTACTTAGTGGTCGGGGTCCTTCTCTATCAGATAATGTACTTAGTGGTCGGGGTCCCTCTCTATCAGATAATGTACTTAGGGGTCGGGGTCCTTCTCTATCAGATAATGTACTTAGGGTCGGGGTCCTTCTCTAACAAATAATGTACTTAGGGTTGGGGTCCCTCTCTATCAGATAATGTACTTAGGGTCGGGGTCCTTCTCTATCAGATAATGTACTTAGGGTCGGGGTCCCTCTCTATCAGATAATGTACTTAGGGTCGGGGTCCTTCTCTATCAGATAATGTACTTAGGGTCGGGGTCCCTCTCTATCAGATAATGTACTTAGGGTCGGGGTCCTTCTCTATCAGATAATGTACTTAGGGGTCGGGGTCCTTCTCTATCAGATAATGTACTTAGGGTCGGGGTCCTTCTCTAACAGATAATGTACTTAGGGTCGGGGTCCCTCTCTATCAGATAATGTACTTAGGGTCGGGGTCCTTCTCTATCAGATAATGTACTTAGGGGTCGGGGTCCCTCTCTATCAGATAATGTACTTAGGGTCGGGGTCCTTCTCTATCAGATAATGTACTTAGGGTCGGGGTCCCTCTCCATCAGATAATGTACTTAGGGTCGGGGTCCTTCTCTATCAGATAATGTACTTAGGGGTCGGGGTCCCTCTCTATCAGATAATGTACTTAGGGTCGGGGTCCCTCTCTATCAAATAATGTACTTAGGGTCGGGGTCCCTCTCTATCAGATAATGTACTTAGGGTCGGGGTCCCTCTCTATTAGATAATGTAATTAGGGGTCGGGGTCCCTCTCTATCAGATATTGATCAGTGCCCATCCTGAATGAGATGAAACAATGTTACATGACTGTAAAATGAGGCTGCACAGGATTAGTAATCTGTAGCCCTGGAGACACATAGCTCTGCGGAGGAGCTGCATACATTATACATGTTTTATCACCTCCAGCAAATTGTATTTTAAGGAAAAAGACTGATCTGCTGCAGGTGGCCTGCATGTCCCCGCCATGTCTGTCCTATCTCTCTCATACTACCCTGTAGGTCGCCATTATGTAGTAAATCCTCCAATAATCTCTTTATACAGTGAGTCACCTGACACAGCTAGAGACGTTTAGGACCATGGTGCTTTGCTGATTTCAGGCTCCTATTCATGGTCTGTAAGGATGAGAAGTGACGGCCGTATCCATCTCACCAGCTGTGCAGTCACTTTGATGCCATTGTGCAGCTTTTTCTTTCCATGCAGCTTCTCTCACTTTTATTTTTCACTTTTTTTTTTTTTCGTTCGTACCATCAACCAGCAATATCACTATACTGTGGCCAAATAACAGCTCCACCCATAAAGTTATCTAATTACCCGACATGCAATGACTATTATGCAACCACCCTTAAAGGGGTACTCCAGCAAAACTATTTTTCCGTTCAAAACAACAAGTTATATAGATTTGTAATTTACTTCTATTTAAAATCTTAAGTCTTCCAGTACTTATCAGCTGCTGTATGTTCTGCAGGAAGTGGTGTATTCTTTCCTGTCTGACACAGTGCTCTCTGCTGCCACCTCTGTCCATGTCAGGAACTGTCCAGAGCAGCAGCAAATTCCCATAGAAAACCTCTCCTACTCTGGACAGTTCCTGACATGGACAGAGGTGGCAGCAGAGAGCACTTAAAGTACCTGAAGACTTGAGATTTTTGTATAGAAGTAAACTACAAATCTATATAACTTTCTGACACCAGTTGATTTGAAAAAAAAAAAAAAAATGCCAGAGAACTCCTGTAACCCTTTGAGGACCAGGCCCAAAATGACCCAGTGGACCGCGCAAATTTTGATCTTTGCGCTTTCGTTTTTCCCTCCTCCCCTTCTAAGAGCTCCAGCACTCTCAGTTTTCTATCTACAGGCTATGTAAGTGCTTGTTTGTTACAGGAATAGTTGTACTGTGTAATGGCGTCCTTCATTTTACCATAACATGTATGACGGAATCCCAAATATATATATATATATATATATATTTTTAATTTTTTTTTTTTAAAGAAATCCCTTTTTTTTGGTAATTAATTAATAAAATGGGCCTATTGTGACGCTTATAACGGTTTAATTTTTTTCACCTATGGGGCTGTATGGGGTGTCATTTTTTCCGCCATGATCTCTAGTTTTTATTAATACCATACTTGTGAAGATCGTACGTTTTGATCACTTTTTATTGATTTTTTTATATATAATGTAACATAAAATCGGTAATCCGCGCACTTTTTTCCCTATTTTCGTGTACGCCGTTCGCCGATCACAATGACGCTTGTTATATTTTAATAGATTGGACAATTATGCACGCTACGGTATATTATATGTTTATTTATTTATTTATTTTTATGTTTTATTTATATAATGGGAAAGGGGGGTGATTTAGGCTTTTATTGGGGGAGGGGTTTTGGGGTAGTGTGTTAGTGATTTTAACTTTTTTACACATTTTAAGTCCCTTTGGGGGACTTTTACATGATTTTACATGATTTTTACACTGATCATTGCTATGCCATAGGCATAACATTGATCAGTTTGATAGGCGATCTGCTCATTGAGCCTGTCTATGCAAGCTCAGTGAGCAGATCGCCGATCTGACCACATGGAGGCAGGTGAGAGACCTCCGGCAGTCCAATACAATGATCGAGACCCCCGCAGTCACACTGCGGGGGTCCTGATTGGTAAGTGACAGGGGACTCCCCCGTCACTCACACTTAAAGAGGCGCCGGCACGGGGAAGCCAGTGCCGCGGTCCGTTCCGTTCCGCGGTGCTCAAGCACTGGAGGTAGGCCGGCCCCCCGCCCCCAGGGAATTCCCTCCCTTGTATGACGCGGCTCCTTTCATTCTAAGGGAGCCGCGTCATGGAAGGGAGGTAATCCCCTCCAACTGGGGGCGAGCTGGCCTACCTCCAGTGCTTGAGCACCGGCCGGTTCCGGTGCATAGAACGGCACTGTGCAAGGGAATCGGGCCTCGGTCTGAAAAAAGAGGATGTACTGTACCTGGTGGTACATCTTCTTTAAACGACCCGGCTGCGGTGCTGCGGCTTATAAGGAGTTAATGACACGCTTCAGCGCGATCGCTGCAGCCTGTCATTAACGGTGCTCACTGCAGCCAGCCCCCCACTACGGAGCGCGCTTCATAGCAGGAGAAACACCCAGGACGTACAAATCTATGTAACTTTCTGCCACCAGTTGATTTGAAAGAAAAAGATTTTCTGCTGGAGTACCCCTTTAAATGGTTTCGAAAATTTCCCAGGACGTGTGAATGCAGCCTTACCCCTGTTCCTTTAAGGCCATCCCCTTCCCGCCCATCTCGTCCGTCCCGTTCCCTTAGTCTCTCCACCCTTCTATAACCTGCACTATTTCACCACGCTCCAGCCGAACACCTGCACCTGTGAGTAATAAAGCTTCGGCCGTATGTAAAAGCCGTCGCGGAGCGAATCTACACATGTCGAAACATTGAGGATTTTTTTTTTACTGGAAAGAATAGAATCCGGAGTAATAGCAGCTAATAAAGAGGAAATAGTGTTTGTTTCTGGTGCGCGGGGTAAAGGAGCTCCCCTGTAATCCCGGTGATTTTAAGAGATGACTAAATAACACTTTAAGTAATGGAACTTTGTGTTATTCCATAAGAAGTCCCGTTCCTCATCCTTACAAGGTCTTTGCTGCAGTCCTAATATGATTGTAATTCACATTCAGAACTCGCAATGAATGTGCCAGCTAAAATGGATCATTAGCCTTGAACTGCTCTCTTCTAGATTTTCTTATGCAGCTATTAAAGCAGTGTACATGGCGATTTCATAGCGCTCTACTGTAGATATTACTCATGTGACATTTTACCGGCAGACGCAACCATGAAGCACCTGTTCCAGTTTTTACTTTTAAAGCGAAATCCTAGCCTGTAATGTGTATATCATCTACTGAATGGACAGGTCATACATGATAAAGGGGTATGCCGGCAAATTATTTATTTATTTACATTTCTTTAATAATGTTATATATCTTTGTAATTCACCTTTACTTAAGGAAATCTTTCCAGTATCTTTATCTGGAATTGCAGGGATGCTCAGTCCCTGGTCTCAACCCAGTTGCATATTGCTAGCCTCCCCTGATGTCTATATAATACCATTTAAATGTTACCATTTGAATGGACATTACACTGAGGGAAGCTGTCTGTGTCACTAGTGCTGCAGCCAGCCCTGATGTCTATATAATACATGTTACCATCTGAATGGACATTACACTGGGGGCAGCTGTTTGTGTCACTAGTGCTGCAGTCTCCCCTGATGTCTATATAATATATGTTACAATTTGAGTGGACATTACACTGGGGGCAGCTGTCTGCGTCACTAGTGCTGCAGCCTCCCCTGATGTCTATATAATGCATGTTACCATCTGAATGGACATTACACTGGGGGGAGCTGTCTGTGTCACTAGTATTGCAGCATCCCCTGATGTCTCTATAATACATGTCAGCATTAGAGTAAACATTACACTTGGGGAAGCTGTCTGTATCAGGAGTGCTGCAGCTGCAACATAGTGTAGTTGAGCGTGTGGATAGCAGTCAATAGCTATGTGGATAGCTGTCAATCACTGCTCGTTCTGCTACACTGTGAGCTAGGTGCACAGACAGCCTCCCCCTGTGTACTGCTTAATCTAATGGTAACATGTTTTAATATTATATAGTCATCAGGTGAGGCTGCAGCTCTCGTGATTTAGATAGCTCCCCCCAGTATAATGTCTATTCTAATGGTAACATGTATTATATAGACATCAGGAGAGGCTGCAGCACTAGTGACACAGACAGCTTCCCCAGTGTAATGTCTATTCTAATGGTAACATGTACTATATAGACATCAGGGGAGGCTGCAGCACTAGTGACACAGACAGCTTCCCCAGTGTAATGTCTATTCTAATGGTAACGTATTATATAGACATCACGGGAGGCTGCAGCACTAGTGACACAGACAGCTTCCCCAGTGTAATGTCTATTCTAATGGTAACATATTATATAGACATCACGGGAGGCTGCAGCACCAGTGACACAGACAGCTTCCCCCAGTGTAATGTCTATTCTAATGGTAACATGTATTAGATAGACATCATGGGAGGCTGCAGCACTAGTGACACAGACAGCTTCCCCCTGTGTAATGTCTAGTCTAATGGTAACATGTATTATATAGACATCAGGGGAGGCTGCAGCACTAGTGACACAGACAGACATGGTAACATGTATTATATAGACACCAAGCCGGCCTCAGCCCCATTATTTCTCTATAGAGCCTCTGTGCATTGCAAACACACAAGGCCTGCAGCTCTTTTCAGCAAGGATTTTGGGGACTCCATTCTCCAGATCATGGGGGAGCCCAGTGGTAACTTGTAGGGTCAAGACCAAGAATGTGAAAGTCGATGATGTTTCCCTTTCTCAGCGATTGCTCTACCAAGGCCAACCAGGGAGGATGAAGTATTATTATTACTAATGTATTGTGTATTGTTTTATGAGTCTATCTCGTCTAATAGATGGCAATCATATCATGATGTTATTGACACATCTATAATATTGTAATCAGGTCACACAATCCATAAATCTTCTCGGCTAAGCCTTTGCGCCACATGAGGAGCCCAAATCTGCGACGGATCATCCGGGTTCTCAGCAGGCCTCAGAAAAGCAATTTAACTTTTTTTTTTATTTGCTAATTTTGAATGTGTTTGAAAAGTAATAATATTTAGGTTCATTGAAGCGTGAAAATCCCATTAAGAATTTCACATTCCACCTGTAGGAGCGATTTGTGTTCCATCACATTCCAGGTAATTATCCGACTCTATTTCCATTCTGACGAGGCTCAAAATATGTTTGATTTCAATTAATTTATGGCATTATTACAGCTAATATATTAACCCCTTAGCGTCCCATGACGTCCAGTTAAGAAGGGGCAATGGTTATAGTATTGCAAGTAGTGTTGAGCGGACAAACTGCTTGGGTTCGGCAAAGTTCTCCGCACCCAAAAGCGCAGCAACTGACTCCTGCAAAAAGCCTGGATGCCGCCCTAGGGAGTCCTGGAAAACATGGATACAGTCTATATTTTCTGGGATTCCTTAGGGCGGCATCCAGCCTCTGCCGCTACAGGGAGTCAAATGCTAAGCAATCGGGCTACGAGAAGGTTATTAAACCTGAACAGTGCAGCTTCTATGGTTCCCACGTCTGGTGCTGGTCTATTCTAGCCCACCCCCAGTGGGAGGACATCCCCGCCCCTCTAAGATGAACTCCATTGATTCTAATAGAGCCGTGTCATAGAGAGGCCTAGGTTACTGACCACTGGGGACGTGCAAGCCCACCCCCAGTGCTTCAACCTTGGCCAGTGCCCGGGAATAGAACTGCGCAGTACATGACAACCAGGCTGTGGTTATAACAAAGGGCCACGGCACTTGCTTCTCCGCGCCGGCTCCGTTCTATCCATGTGCAAAACTTAAAGCACATGTGCTGCTGGTATACTCTCTTTAATTGCAAACCACTCCTGACCTGGAGACAAGAGCGGTGCTGTCTCTGGGAGAGAGTGGCCATGTTTTTGTAGGGACTGATAACCCCTTTAACACAAGGATAGTGCAGGCAAACGTGTAAAATGGATCCATAAAGCCCCACTCACCTGTCAAATGTGTTATAAGACCAAGTGCTAAGGTACGTAACTCTCTGGCATCCAGCGCTGATAACATAGCGTGCTGCAAGAAAATGAAGACTTTGTTCCAAAGACCGGATTGTTCTGATTTGCATAAATAGGAAACAACTCTGTTTAGGTTGGAATTGGATGGGCTCATCTCTTATAATATGGATTATGTGATGGCTACAGGACGCTGGCCCTCAAGGCTACTAAACTATAATTCACGGTGTTCAGGCTTTTAAGAATCTGGTGCTTGTTTAATATTTGGCTATTTCTAAAGCTCTATGAAATTTTCATGAAATTTACAAGACTACAATTCTCCTGTGTATATATACAGTATGTGCTCAGAATCTCACAGAAAAATCTGAAAATGTATTATTTTAAGGCTAGGTTCACACTACGTAAGTTTCTGGCCGTAGCGCGCTCCGTGAATAAGCGGCCGGAGATTTACGTAGTTTGCGTACAATGGAAAGTATACGATCTACGGCTGCACAGTTCACACTAAGTAAGAACTTACGCCCGGATCGTATGCGGCGCCGTAAAAAATGAACCAGACCATTGTTTCGGGACGGAAAAGCCGTAACTTACGCCCGAACTTCGTAGCGTTACATGCGGTCCCGTACGTAGTGGTGATTTCTTCTTTTTTACACTTTGATTTGCCGATCCAAAAGGTTCTGTGGGGTGTCCGGGGCTAGGCGAAGATTTCCAAGTAAAAGACCGCTGTCAGATCGCTACCTACGCCGCTCGGGAAGCGTACGTAGCTTATGGGCATAAGTTCGCGGACCGTACGTAGCCGGCCGCAATTTGCGTAAATCCCGGCGGAGTTTAACACGTATATGTCCGGCCGCGAAAAATATGCGGTCGGACATATACGTAGTGTGAACATAGCCTTAAAGTGTATTTTAATTCATAAAGTATCAATTTTATGCTTTAAAGAATTAAGAACACGTGAAAACGCCTGACAATTCACATATTCTATATATATATATATTTTTTTTAAATGCATGATGCTTGTTTTGTGCTTTTATACTTTCTTGTGGTTTTTTTCTTTCATTTTTTGGACGTGCTTTTGACAGAATCCTGCTCCACACTGATGAGGGGAAATAAAGTGTCTGTGGATGGATACCTGGCTTTGGTACGTATTTCCCTTGTCATGTTGCAATCCTAAAAAACTCAGTATTGGTATTTCCCTATATATGTCCTAATACTCGCAACTGAGTGGGACTTAAAAAGGTAGTTCACAAAAAAAAAAAAAACTCTTTGAGATCTACTAGTGCCAGAAAGCGCCAGAGATTTGTTATTTTCTTCTATTTAAGAAATCTTGTCTTTCAATACTTATCAATTGCTGTATGTCCTGCAGGAAGTGGTGTATTCTCTCCAGTCTGACACAGTGCTCTCTGCTGCCACCTCTGTCCATGTCAGGAACTGTCCAGAGCAGCAGATCATCATAGAAAACCTCTCCTGCTCTCCAGGCTGGAAATACACAACCTCCTGCAGGACACACAGCAGCTCATAAGTACTGAAAGACTGCAGATTTTCCATTTTTCTGGCACCAGTTGATTTAAAGGATTTTTTTTGTGAACTACTGTACCCCTTTTGGCTCCATGTATCCTTTCTAGGAAATACCACCACCATTACACTCTTGCAGCTATAGGGAATTTGCCAGTCTGGCTCAGGACTTGTGAGTAGTAGTAGTTACCCTCCTCGGTTCTTCACTTAACGTTACATATTGAATGTCAGACAGAGAAGCTATTTCTCCGACCAACAGAATCCTGGTCAGACCCATGGTTCCTGTTGTCCATTCTGGTTATACAGTCAATGATACATTATATTGCTTTGTATTTTGCTACATGTGATAAACTCAAATACATATATAGGGAGAGCAGCTGGTTTTCTTTAATGTTCTCTGGTGTATACTAATTGTGATAAGCTGATTAAATATTCCATTACTAGTATGGTGTAATAAACATGGTGAGGCCATCTACTCTTCAGACTCTTGGACATCCTTTATAATTGAATCAATTCCTCTTTTCAGTCCTACAGACGCTTGTATGTTACTTTATAGGCTGACCAAAATAGGTTTATCTACATAGGGAGTGCTTTGGCTCGGCACCCCTGCCTTCATTTTTGTATAATTTATTATAATTCTTCATTTTACGACCTTGCCTGCTACCTCACCAGCAATTGTGCCCTGAGTAATCTGATTCCACAGACAAAAGAAACATGTAGGGAGGCCAGGGATATCTAGGGTGCAGTAAAGTAAGTTTCCAGTAGGGTGCAGTAGAGTAAGTTTCCAGTAGGATGCAGTAGAGTAGAATTTCAGTAGGGTGCAGTAAAGTAAGTTTCTAGTAGGGTGCAGTAAGGTTCCAGGAGGGTGCAGTAAAATAAGGTTCCAGTAGGGTGCAAAAGAGAAAGGTTCCAGGAGGGTGCAGTAGAGTAAGGTTCCAGTAGGGTGTAGTGGAGTAAGGTTCCAGTAGGTTGCAGTAGAGTAAGGTTCCAGTAGGGTGTAGTGGAGTAAGGTTCCAGTAGGTTGCAGTAGAGTAAGGTTCCAGTAGGGTGCAGTAGAGTAAGGTTCCAGTAGGGAGCAGTAAAGTAAGGTTCCAGTAGGGTGCAAAAGAGAAAGATTCCAGGAGGGTGCAGTAGAGTAAGGTTCCAGTAGGTTGCAGTAGAGTAAGGTTCCAGTAGGGTGTAGTGGAGTAAGGTTCCAGTAGGTTGCAGTAGAGTAAGGTTCCAGTAGGGTGCAGTATAGTAAGGTTCCAGTAGGGAGCAGTAAAGTAAGGTTCCAGTAGGGTGCAAAAGAGAAAGATTCCAGGAGGGTGCAGTAGAGTAAGGTTCCAGTAGGGAGCAGTAAAATTACAGAAGAATGCAGTAAAGTAAGGTTCCAGTAGGGTGCAGTAGAGTAAGATACCAGTAGGGTGCAGTAGAGTAAGATACCAGTAGGGTGCAGTAGAGTAAGATACCAGTAGGGTGCAGTAGAGTAAGGTTCCAGTAGGGTGCAGTAGAGTAAGATACCAGTAGGGTGCAGTAAAGTAAGATACCAGTAGGGAGCAGTAGAGTAAGATACCAGTAGGGTGCAGTAAGGTTTCAGTAGGGTGCAGTAGAGTAAGGTTCCAGTAGGGTGCAGAAAGGTACAAGTAGAGTGCAGTAGAGTAAGGTTCCTGTAGGGTGCAGTAAGTGTCTAATGCCTGGCACTACCACCGATCACGAGAACAGGGTATTGCCCCCTTTTCAATAGAATGGTTACTGAACATGCACAATGCCAATCTGGTTAAAGTCAATAGGATTGCTGAAGATACAGACAATTGCAGCGCTAGACTATCTCAGTCCCATAGAGTTAACTACCTCTTTAATGAGAGCTCTAAATCTTAGGAACAGTGGGGTACCAACTGTCAGAGAACTGTCAGAGAACTGTCAGAGAACTGTCAGAGAACTGTCAAGGAGAGATCATTTGTTTGGCTTTCTTCAATATAGTTTATTTAGTGCTGTGTCAGTAACTGAGGGTCTTGGACCACACGGAAGTCCCTCGCCCCGAAAAAGCAAAGAACTGTTAGCAAATTAAACTTTTTGCAAAGTCCTTACAAAGTTTGTAGATATGGCAGCTGTATAATTTAATACACATTAAAACACATGAAAATGATGCTCACCTGTCCACGTTCCCCAGGTGTCCTCCTCTGGGTCTCCGGTATCTACAGCCACCTCTAGTCCGATTAGCCAATCACTGACTGATGGAGACAGGCCATCCCTGCAGTCAGTGACTGGCTAAGTGGGCTGTCATTCCTGAGATGAGAGTGATGGGCCGCTCAGCCAACAACTGGATGCAGCGATGTCCCCTCTTAGTCGGTCAGTGAAAATAAAAGGAGACACGGCTGGAGACACTAGGGAAGCATGCACAGGTAAGTATTGATGAGCAAACTTGCTGAACTGTACTAAAGCTTCTAAACACATGCAATGATTTAAAGGGGTAGGTCACAAAAAACTCTTTTAAATCAACTGGTGCCAGAAAGTTATATAGATTTGTAATTAACTTCTATCAAAAAATCTTTAGTCTACCAGTACTTATCAGCTGCTGTATGTTCTGCGGGAAGTGGGGCATTCTTTCCAGTCGGACACAGTGCTCTCTGCTGCCACCTCTGTCCATATGAGGAACTGTTCAAAGCAGCAGCAAAACCTCTCCTACTCTGGACAGTTCCTGAAACGTTAATCTGCACGGACACAATTTCCATGAATCCTTGCAGAGTAACTTGTGGACAAGCTGGATGTTATAGATGATGGTGGTCGGCAAGTGGTAAAATAATAATAATAATAATAATAATAATAATAAACATAGCTACTGGCCATGTGTGACCACCAGCTTTATAAGCAGCCGGACATTCTGAAAAACAATAAAAAAAAAAAACACCAGGGGGCGTCATATCAACTATTTTTAACCGATTACAGTTGTAACGATTGTTATGTTTTATGTGATCTACCAGGAATGTGATCTCTAATATTGGTGCATGAATCACAAAGCAACGTACTGGAAACAGTGCGCGAATCTAATGACACCATAAAACGTAAGTCATAAAAAGTCATACATCGTAAAAGAAGTCAAATCCAAGTGAATAAGTCAGTAATTCCAAGTATTAAGTGCTAAGTGAGTGCGTGCGACCCAACTGGCTCAAACCACTCAAGGAATAATCCACTTAGATGCTCAAAATCTTTTTTTTTTTTTTTTTTTTTTTTCTTCTTCTTCTTCTCACCTTCATATATTTTTGCTGGTTCTATATTCTTTTTATAAACCCCTTTATATTTGGGGGATTGGTCTTTGGCTCCTGGATAAATCTACGCCTTTTCTGTGGTGTAAGCAAGGGGCGCACCATGATGAATGTGCCCCTGAGTGTCACCACTTAAAACGTTCTTCTGATTGGTCATGATCTGAAAACAAAGAAAAAAAAAACCAAAAGTTGGACATGTTTTCCACCACTAAACAAACCCTGATATTGCCTAATCAATGTATTACTAAAAATTTAGCATATTGCAAACCTTGCACATAATATTAGGGGTGGCATATAGGGATAACATTCTAAATCAGCTTAGAAGTTTGTTCAGGAGGGAGGAGCATGGGGCTGGAGACCAAGTCATGAGACAGATTCATGCTGAACAAGATGAAGCAGCGTGCACTATATAGAAGAATATTTGGGCTGTGGAAGAGAAACTAAGCAAAATTGTTAATAGAGACTTATGGTATTTTTTTTTAATACAACAATTATTATTATTATTATTATTATTATTATATAGCCTTCAATGCATATGCTGGGACAGGCTGGATAAGTACTGTGTAAATGATTGTTATAAACTAGTAATAAGCTTATTTATCAATCAAATGTGACAATGATCTGATGTGGACTCTCTGTGTTACAGAATAAAAGTGAAGCCTGGATTCGCTCAAATGACATGATTTCCCTCTTGACAGTAGTCTTGCATTTGTCAAAAGTCAAGAAAATGAGTCCTGGAGTAGCCACTACGTTACATGATGAATCGCTGTGCTGTCAATCACTTAATGCATCTCTATCTGACAGCGGCTTTAACCCAATGTCTCCTGGATTCACACACTCATGTGCATGGTCTGCAAATACCCATGATGGACTACAGAATTCAGATTTTCGTACATAGACACCCAGTGTCAGCACAGTACTGCAAAGATTTAAACAGTTTTGCACCTAGAATGGAAGGAAGGGGGGAGAGACAGGTGCAGGCGTGATTCCTGGATTAACGACCATTTTGGGCTTATTGTCAGTAATTCAGCCTGGAGGAAAGACGATCAGTCTGCACCTGTCTCTCATCTTACTGCCATTCTATTCACATGGAATAATGGCCGGGTCATGGAACTGCTGGTGCATCTGAATTCCCCACTGCACACAATGGAGCCTGTGTCCGCTGCCGCACACTTCATTGTGTGAAGTCCTATATACAAGAATATAACTACTATAATACTGCCCCCTATATACAGGGATATAACTACTATAATACTGCTCCTATATACAAGAATATAACTACTATAATACTGCTCCTATATACAAGAATATAACTACTATAATACTGCTCCTATATACAAGAATATAACTACTATAATACTGCTCCTATATACAGGAATATAACTACTATAATACTGCCCCCTATATACAGGAATATAACTACTATAATACTGCTCCTATATACAAGAATATAACTACTATAATACTGCTCCTATATACAAGAATATAACTACTATAATACTGCTCCTATATACAGGAATATAACTACTATAATACTACCTCCTATATACAAGAATATAACTACTATAATACTGCTCCTATATACAAGTATATACCTACTATAATACTGCTCCTATATACAAGAATATAACTACTATAATACTGCGCCTATATACAAGAATATAACTACTATAATACTGCTCCTATATACAAGAATATAACTACTATAATACTGCTCCTATATACAGGAATATAACTACTATAATACTGCCTCCTATATACAAGAATATAACTACTATAATACTACTCCTATATACAAGAATATAACTACTATAATACTACTCCTATTTACAGGAATATAACTACTATAATACTGCTCCTATATACAAGAATATAACTACTATAATACTGCTCCTATTTACAGGGATATAACTACTATAATACTGCTCCTATATACAGGAATATAACTACTATAATCCTGCTCCTATATACAAGAATATAACTACTATAATACTACTCCTATTTACAGGGATATAACTACTATAATACTGCTCCTATATACAAGAATATAACTACTATAATACTGCTTCCTATGTACAAGAATATAACTACTATAATACTGCCCCCTATATACAAGAATATAACTACTATAATACTGCCCCCTATATACAAGAATATAACTACTATAATACTGCTCCTATGTACAGGAATATAACTACTATAATACTGCTCCTATATACAAGAATATAACTACTATAACACTACTCCTATATACAGGAATATATCTACTATAATACTGCTTTTTATATACAAGAATATAACTACTATAACACTACTCCTATATACAAGAATATAACTACTATAATACTGCCCCCTATATACAGGAATATAACTACTATAATACACGAACTGGAGAGAATGGAACCGCTGCACATCCCATCTATGGCTGATACTAATGCCGCTAGGCCTATATTAAAAATCAACACCAGAGTGTCTGTATATGAATTGATCAAGCCATATTGCCCCGTGTACCACCGCGCAGGTCCTCTGGTCCACACGGGTCCTTACGCTAACTCCACACCGTGTCGGTCAGCGACCGCCAACCCCGCAAAGCGTGCACGTGCAGGGAAGGGAGGCCATGGACCGGCCCTGCAACCCCAATGTCACAGGACCAGACCCAAAAAGCCCCACCAAAACCCAGCCAGCACCACCGGCGGGGAAGGCTGCCCCCAAACGACACAAGTATGGATATGGTATTACACTTACCATTGCTGCTCTCACAGAGGAGCATGGCCCCTGTTCCCTGACTGTGCGTGCCTGCGGGGTTGGTGGCCACTGACTGGCACGGTGTGGACTTAGTGTAGGGACCCATGTGTATCAGATACCGGCACGAGGTACATGGGGCAGTATGGCTTGATCAATTCATACACAAAATTCTGATGTGTTTTTTATTTAGCCTAGCGGCACTAGTATCAGCCATAGGTGTGAGGTGCGGCGCTCTTTTTCTTCCCTGAACCGCATAACTACTATAATACTGCTCCTATATACCAGAATATAACTACTATAATACTGCTCCTATATACAGGGATATAACTACTATAATACTGCTCCTATATACAGGAATATAACTACTATAATACCGCCTCCTATATAAAGGAATATAACTACTATAATACTGCTCCTATATACAAGAATATAACTACTATAATACTGCCCCCTATATACAGGAATATAACTACTATAATACTGGTCCTATATACAGGAATATAACTACTATAATACTGCTCCTATATACAGGAATATAACTACTATAATACTGCTCTTATATACAAGAATATAACTACTATAATACTGCTCCTATATACAAGAATATAACTACTATAATACTGCTCCTATATACAAGAATATAACTCCTATAATACTGCTTCTATATACAGGAATATAACTACTATAATACTGCTCCTATATGCAGGAATATAACTACTATAATACTACTCCTATATACAAGAATATAACTACTATAATACTGCTCCTATATACAGGAATATAACTACTATAATACCGCCTCCTATATAAAGGAATATAACTACTATAATACTGCTCCTATATACAAGAATATAACTACTATAATACTGCCCCCTATATACAGGAATATAACTACTATAATACTGGTCCTATATACAGGAATATAACTACTATAATACTGCTCCTATATACAGGAATATAACTACTATAATACTGCTCTTATATACAAGAATATAACTACTATAATACTGCTCCTATATACAAGAATATAACTACTATAATACTGCTCCTATATACAAGAATATAACTCCTATAATACTGCTTCTATATACAGGAATATAACTACTATAATACTGCTCCTATATGCAGGAATATAACTACTATAATACTACTCCTATATACAAGAATATAACTACTATAATACTGCTCCTATATACAAGAATATAACTACTATAATACTGCTCCTATATACAAGAATATAACTACTATAATACTGCTCCTATATACAAGAATATAACTACTATAATACTGCTCCTATATACAAGAATATAACTACTATAATACTGCTCCTATATACAAGAATATAACTACTATAATACTGCTCCTATATATTGGTAAAGTAATTCTATATAAAGTTGCAGGCATTTCAGAGTAGTTTGGAGCAGATAACATTTCTCCGTTTCGGAGCGTTGTTGACCTCACCTGGCGTGTAAACCTGTAACCTTTCCATGCTGTCTGTGTGTTCATTATAGTCAGCTCCCGGCAAGATGCCACCTCCTCCTTCGACGCCTGACCTTTGGATAAAGCCGCTGTTTGTTGCTTCTGCCTTTTCTGAAAAGCTTCTTATTGATGTGTGAGGAGCATAAACAAGCAATAAATAAAGGTTAACAATGGGGAATCGATACAATAGAGAAGTGAGAAGAGGTGTGATGCATTAATGCTGCGCGTTGTGTAATACAGGCGGCTGCCATCCATGTAGTAGATGACTGCTGGAATTTACATATTGTTGTTCTCTTTTATCCTGTTTGTGCACTTTACAGATCCCGATATACAGACGGAGAAGGGGGACACTTGTCTTCTCACTTGAAGCCACTTTATTTAATTATATTTAGTCATTTGTCAGCACCGATCGAGATCACGTGACATCTGTCGGACTTAGCAGGTGTCGCTCAATACTTGGCTGCTTCATTCTCCAGTAGGTGGCACTGCCCACATGTCATGTCCTATATACATGAAATACTCCTGGATAAAACCCTGGGTACACTGACCCTTAATTCATAAGCAATTCAAATACATTTTTCACTTTGAATAGTAAACTTAAAGGGATACTCTGGAGAGAAAAAAATGTTTTTATTCAAATGAAGCCAGAAAGTTAGACAGATTTGTAAACTACTATATAAAAAAAATTGAAGACATCCAGTTCTTACCAGCTGCTGTATGTCCTGCAGGAACTGGTGTATTTTTTCAGGCTGACACAGTGTTCTCTGCTGCCACCTTTGTTCATGTCAGGAACTGTCCAGAGCAGGAGTAAATCCTCATAGAAAACCTCTCCTGCTCTGGACAGTTCCTGACATGGACATAGGTGGCAGCAGAGAGCACTGTGTCAGACTGGAGAGAATACACCACTTCCTGCAGGAGATACAGCAGCTGATAAGTACTGGGAGACTGGATGTTTTCAAATAGAAGTAATTTACAAATTTATATAACTTTCTGACACCACATTATTTGGATTATTTCTTTCTCTGAAGTACCCCTTTAAAACTAAACTGAGATTTCTTGCTCTGTAGAAGCCCTGTTAGCCCTGAAAAGGACTGTGCTGACATTCCAAGCCCATGGACTGTCAACAGCAAACAGTATATATCATCACTCAAGTCAAGTCCTGTGTGCTGCAGTGCTTCTAGTCCAGTCAGAGGTTGGAGAAGCTACATCTTGCCGAAGTGCCCCTCTGCAAGTCACTGAGTCTTGTAGGCTAATACCAAAGGTCAGCTTCTACCAGTACTCCTGGATGTGCCGCTTTGCGTAGTGATCATAGCATAGACGGATTTCTGAATACTGGGTTTCTTCTGTCCAGTCTTCGCAACCATGCCAAAGTTGTCATGACCCGCTCCAGCTGCGTATTTTACACATTGGACTGTGTCCCTCTAGGTAGCCCGTCCTGTCACTAACCTGTAAACACTCTTCCCATGATCAGGCCTAGGCTCACGTTTCCAACTTATCCTAAGCTAAAAGTACTTAGAGGGGAATTGTTGACAATTGCTGAAAAAAGAATAACTGCCCTGCTAACAAGGAGGTGTACTTAAAACTGTGGCTGTATACTGTTCTGCACCTTCCAAGAACCGTTCGGTAAATTTTTTTTATTTTTTGCAACTATTCCAGAACTCTCTGTGTTTGAGTCTTGTCCCATCACAATGTAGGAAGGAGCACTAGGAGCGAAGGGTGGATACCAGACAGGAGCGAGCGACCACGCAGGCCCCGTGACAAGTGCCGCAGCGGTGCCGTATCTTCTCTCCCGCATCCCTTGTGTAACCACATATTAATATAAATTGGAAATGCTTTGCGCCGTGCAACACTAAACTTAGCAGATCATGTACACAAATAAAAAATAAAAAGATTGAGAAATTCTAAACTTGAAAAATAACAACAGGAAAAAGTATAACCAATGGTTCTCTATGAGTGGGTGAAGAAAGCAGGAGACACACGCTTTCTATATGAGTTGTGGGGGAGCAGGACTCACAGGCTTTCTCTATGGATGGGGGAGCAGGACTCACAAGCTTTCTATATGAGTGGTATAGAGGAGTATGACTCAAAGGCTTTCTCTGGATGGGGGGGGGGCAGGACTCACAGGCTTTCTCTAATAAGTGGGGGGGCAGGACTCAGGATTTCTGTATGAGTGGGGAGGGGGGAGAAGCAGGACTCACAGGCTTTCTATATAAGTTGGTGGGTAGGAGGAGTAGGACTCAGGCTTTCTATTTGAGTTGGTCAATAGGAGGAGTAGGACTCACAGGCTTTCTATATGAGTTGGTGGGTAGGAGGAGTAGGACTCACAGGCTTTCTATATGAGTTGGTGGGTAGGAGGAGTAGGACTCACAGGCTTTCTATATGAGTTGGTGGGTAGGAGGAGTAGGACTCACAGGCTTTCTATATGAGTTGGTGGGTAGGAGGAGTAGGACTCACAGGCTTTCTATATGAGTTGGTGGGTAGGAGGAGTAGGACTCACAGGCTTTCTATATGAGTTGGTGGAAGAGTAGGACTCACAGGTTTTCTATATGAGTTGGTAGAAGAGTAGGACTCACAGGCTTTCTATATGAATTGGTGGGTAGGAGGAGTAGGACTCACAGGCTTTCTATTTGAGTTGGTGGGTAGGAGGAGTAGGACTCAGGCTTTCTATTTGAGTTGGTGAGTAGGAGGAGTAGGACTCACAGGCTTTCTATATGAGTTGGTGGGTAGGAGGAGTAGGACTCACAGGCTTTCTATATGAGTTGGTGGGTAGGAGGAGTAGGACTCACAGGCTTTCTATATGAGTTGGTGGGTAGGAGGAGTAGGACTCACAGGCTTTCTATATGAGTTGGTGGGTAGGAGGAGTAGGACTCACAGGCTTTCTATATGAGTTGGTGGAAGAGTAGGACTCACAGGCTTTCTATATGAGTTGGTAGAAGAGTAGGACTCACAGGCTTTCTATATGAATTGGTGGGTAGGAGGAGTAGGACTCACAGGCTTTCTATTTGAGTTGGTGGGTAGGAGGAGTAGGACTCACAGGCTTTCTATATGAGTTGGTGGGTAGGAGGAGTAGGACTCACAGGCTTTCTATATGAGTTGGTGGGTAGGAGGAGTAGGACTCACAGGCTTTCTATATGAGTTGGTGGGTAGGAGGAGTAGGACTCACAGGCTTTCTATATGAGTTGGTGGGTAGGAGGAGTAGGACTCACAGGCTTTCTATATGAGTTGGTGGAAGAGTAGGACTCACAGGCTTTCTTTATGAGTGGGTGGGGAAAGTAGGACTCATGAGCTTTCTATATGAGTGGGAGGTAGGAGTAGGACTCATTGGCTTTCTCTATGAGTGGGAAGGAGGACTCACAGGCTTTCTATATGAGTGGGAGGGAGGAGTAGGACTCACAGGCTTTCTATATGAGTGGGAGGGAGGAGTAGGACTCACAGGCTTTCTATATGAGTGGGAGGGAGGAGTAGGACTCACAGGCTTTCTATATGAGTGGGAGGGAGGATTAGGACTCACAGGCTTTCTATATGAGTGGGAGGAAGGACTAGGACTCATTGGCTTTCTCTATAAGTGGGAAGGAGGACTCACAGGCTTTCTGTATGATAGCAGTTTCTCAGTTTTTTTATCTGAAAATAATTTGTTATCCTTTTTTACTTTGCTGCCCTTAGATACCAACTATACCTTAAAGGGGTCTTAGCGGGAAATTCTAGGTAAGGGCACTATGACAATTGTTATATAATGTCCGCCATCTTACATAGTGTAATATATGCCCAACTAAAGCCAATGGCACTCGGCCGTATGCGCTGAAATAAAACACCCGGATGGTGACTAATCTACGATATAATCCAAACATTTTTATGCGGTTTTAATAGTGTTTCAGACTTCGGCAGCTTCATCAGATCAATATATATTTTCATTCATAAATTTCCCCTCCAGTAGATTTGTGGAGCGTCCAAAGTCTTTAAGCATTTTAATGGAGATGATTAATTAGCGGTAACCAATAACAGAATGAAATCGCTGACTCCGGATATTCCTTTATGGCAGGCCATAAATGTGCTGCGAAAAATGGTGGAAAAAGTTAAAAATAAGAAGGATGAGAAACGTGGCGGAGGTGATGGTGTCGGCTGATTTCTGTAGTCACCATAAAAGTGATGGACTGGGAGCTTATTATAATGGAGATGGCGGCTCCCTGCAAAAGCTCTGACGGGAATGATAGAGGGCAGATAAAAACCAGACAAGAGATGTCTATATACCAGTAGTATACGGTCCACGAGCCGAACCCCACAATACCACACCCTACCCCTATCTCACCCCCACCTGCTAAATCCTTTACATGCTTCTCACCTTCCACCTTCCCGAATCAGGGTGAATTCCCAAAAGTATACATACTGAACGAAATAGAAAAAAAAAAAAAAATGCATTAAAGGAGTACTCTAGCAAATTTTTTATTTATTTTCTATTTTATTTTTTTTATTTTTTTCAAATCAACTGGTTTCAGAAAATTATATAAATTTGTAATTTACTTCTCTTTAAAAATCTCCAGACTTCCCGTACTTATCAGTTGCTGTATGCCTTGCAGGAAGTGGTGTATTCTTTCCAGTCTGACACAGTGCTCTCTGCTGCCACCTCTGTCCATGTCCAGAATTGTCCAGAGAAGTAGAGGTTTTCTATGAGGATTTGCTGCTGTACTTAAAGACTGGAGATTTTTAAATAGATGTAATTTACAAATGTTTATAACTTTCTGAAACCAGTTGATTTCGAAGAAAAGGATTTCCATCGGAGCACCCCTTTAAGAGTATTTCTCTGATACGTGTGGGCGCTTTTACCACTTTGATGTGGCTATCAATGTCCTATATCTGAAATGATTGAATAAAGCATTGAAGTTTTATTGGAGACTGAGATTTTTCCAGCCAATCCTCCAGCTACATGGACTGACTTGTATGTCGCTGGAGGACCGGCCATTGTGATAGGAAATATTGTTATTTATCTCTCAGGCATCAGGTATCGATTCCTCATTTAAAATGTTGGTAGATCCTCCGCAGAAATGAGATCATGCTCAGGAAAAGGCTTTCATAATAGGAATATATATATATATATATATATATATATATATATATATATATATTCCATCTCTTGCTGATATCTAGAGAAGATGGAATTGATTCCCCGATTCCGAGAGTCACAATTCCGCAGTGTGAGTTCTATTTGGAAAAATCAATGTAGAAGAGAATTCTGTGAGATTCGCCTGTACATAGACGGTTATCACTCCCATCATCCTGTCATACAGAGTCTCATCCAAGGTTATCTTACTGATGCCTTACTAAGGAAATCGTTACAACTGAGGAGGGGAGGGGGGCAAAGCCATCTGCAACCCCTTCACCTATACTACTGGATGACTTAAAAGCTGTGCTGAATAATTATTGCCATGTTAAGGGGGAACTCCAGCAAAAAAAGAAAATTATTTCAAAACAACGGGTGTCAGAAAGTTATACAGATTTGTAATTTACTTCTATCTAAAAATTTCCAGTCTACCAGTACTTATCAGCTGCTGAATGTCCTGCAGGTGTATTCTTTCCAGTCTGACAGTGCTCTCTGCTGCCACCTCTGTCCATGTCAGGAACTGTCCAGAGCAGTAGCAAATTCCCATAGAAAACCACTACAAAATTCAATAAAATATATTGAAACAGAAAACCACTACTGCTCTGGACAGTTCCTGACATTAACAGAGGTGGCAGCAGAGAGCAATGTGTCAGACTGGAAAGAATACAACACGTCCTGCAGAACAAACAGCAGCTGATAAGTACTGGAAGACTGGAGATTTTTTTTTAATATAAGTAATTTACAAATCTGTATAATTTTCTGGTATGGGTTTCTGAAAAAAAAAAGTAAACTGGTGGCGGCATTGTGTATAGTGTAAGCTGATGGCGGCATTGTGTATAGTGTAAGATGATGGCGGCATTGTGTATAGTGTGAGCTGATGGCGGCATTGTGTATAGTGTAAGATGATGGCGGCATTGTGTATAGTGTTAGCTGGTGGCGGCATTGTGTATAGTGTAAGCTGGTGGCGGCATTGTATATAGTGTAAGGTGGTGGCGGCATTGTGTATAGTGTAAGCTGGTGGCGGCATTGTGTATAGTGTAAGCTGGTGGCGGCATTGTGTATAGTGTAAGCTGGTGGTGGCATTGTGTATAGCGTGAGCTGGTGGTGGCATTGTATATAGTGTAAGCTGGTGGCGGCATTGTGTATAGTGTAAGCTGGTGGCGGCATTGTGTATAGTGTAAGCTGATGGCGGCATTGTGTATAGTGTTAGCTGGTGGCGGCATTGTGTATAGTGTAAGCTGGTGGCGGCATTGTATATAGTGTAATCTGGTGGCGGCATTGGCATTGTGTATAGCGTGAGCTGGTGGTGGCATTGTGTATAGTGTGAGCTGGTGGAGGCATTGCATATAGTGTAAGCTGTGGTGGCGGCATTGTGTATAGTGTAAGCTGGTGGCGGCATTGTGTATAGTGTAAGCTGGTGGCGGCATTGTGTGTAGTGTAAGCTGGTGGCGGCATTGTGTATAGTGTAAACTGGTGTGGCATTGTGTGTAGTGTAAGCTGGTGGCGGCATTGCATATAGTGTAAGCTGTGGTGGCGGCATTGTGTATTGTGTAAGCTGGTGGCGGCATTGTGTATAGTGTTAGCTGATGGCGGCATTGTATATAGTGTAAGTTGGTGTCGGCATTGTGTATAGTGTAAGCTGGTGGCGGCATTGTGTATAGTGTAAGCTGTGGCGGCATTGTATATAGTGTAAGCTGGTGGTGGCATTGTGTAGAGTGTAAGCTGGTGGCGGCATTGTGTATAGTGTAAGCTGGTGGCGGCATTGTGTATAGTGTAAGCTGATGGCGGCATTGTGTATAGTGTAAGATGATGGCGGCATTGTGTATAGTGTGAGCTGATGGCGGCATTGTGTATAGTGTAAGATGATGGCGGCATTGTGTATAGTGTTAGCTGGTGGCGGCATTGTGTATAGTGTAAGCTGGTGGCGGCATTGTATATAGTGTAAGGTGGTGGCGGCATTGTGTATAGTGTAAGCTGGTGGCGGCATTGTATATAGTGTAAGCTGGTGGCGGCATTGTGTATAGTGTAAGCTGGTGGTGGCATTGTGTATAGCGTGAGCTGGTGGTGGCATTGTATATAGTGTAAGCTGGTGGCGGCATTGTGTATAGTGTAAGCTGGTGGCGGCATTGTGTATAGTGTAAGCTGATGGCGGCATTGTGTATAGTGTTAGCTGGTGGCGGCATTGTGTATAGTGTAAGCTGGTGGCGGCATTGTATATAGTGTAATCTGGTGGCGGCATTGGCATTGTGTATAGCGTGAGCTGGTGGTGGCATTGTGTATAGTGTGAGCTGGTGGAGGCATTGCATATAGTGTAAGCTGTGGTGGCGGCATTGTGTATAGTGTAAGCTGGTGGCGGCATTGTGTATAGTGTAAGCTGGTGGCGGCATTGTGTGTAGTGTAAGCTGGTGGCGGCATTGTGTATAGTGTAAACTGGTGTGGCATTGTGTGTAGTGTAAGCTGGTGGCGGCATTGCATATAGTGTAAGCTGTGGTGGCGGCATTGTGTATTGTGTAAGCTGGTGGCGGCATTGTGTATAGTGTTAGCTGATGGCGGCATTGTATATAGTGTAAGTTGGTGTCGGCATTGTGTATAGTGTAAGCTGGTGGCGGCATTGTGTATAGTGTAAGCTGTGGCGGCATTGTATATAGTGTAAGCTGGTGGTGGCATTGTGTAGAGTGTAAGCTGGTGGCGGCATTGTGTATAGTGTAAGCTGGTGGCGGCATTGTGTGTAGTGTAAGCTGGTGGCGGCATTGTGTATAGTGTAAACTGGTGTGGCATTGTGTGTAGTGTAAGCTGTTGGCGGCATTGTGTATAGTGTAAGGTGGTGGCGGTATTGTGTATAGTGTAAGCTGGTGTGGCATTGTGTATAGTGTAAGCTGGTGGTGGCATTGTGTATAGTGTGAGCTGGTGGAGGCATTGCATATAGTGTAAGCTGTGGTGGCGGCATTGTGTATAGTGTAAGCTGGTGGCGGCATTGTGTATAGTGTAAGCTGGTGGCGGCATTGTGTGTAGTGTAAGCTGGTGGCGGCATTGTGTATAGTGTAAACTGGTGTGGCATTGTGTGTAGTGTAAGCTGGTGGCGGCATTGCATATAGTGTAAGCTGTGGTGGCGGCATTGTGTATAGTGTAAGCTGGTGGCGGCATTGTGTATAGTGTAAGCTGGTGGCGGCATTGCATATAGTGTAAGCTGTGGTGGCGGCATTGTGTATTGTGTAAGCTGGTGGCGGCATTGTGTATAGTGTTAGCTGATGGCGGCATTGTATATAGTGTAAATTGGTGTGGCATTGTGTGTAGTGTAAGCTGGTGGTGGCATTGTGTAGAGTGTAAGCTGGTGGCGGCATTGTGTATAGTGTAAGCTGGTGGCGGCATTGTGTGTAGTGTAAGCTGGTGGCGGCATTGTGTATAGTGTAAACTGGTGTGGCATTGTGTGTAGTGTAAGCTGTTGGCGGCATTGTGTATAGTGTAAGGTGGTGGCGGTATTGTGTATAGTGTAAGCTGGTGTGGCATTGTGTATAGTGTAAGCTGGTGGTGGCATTGTGTATAGTGTGAGCTGGTGGAGGCATTGCATATAGTGTAAGCTGTGGTGGCGGCATTGTGTATAGTGTAAGCTGGTGGCGGCATTGTGTATAGTGTAAGGTGGTGGCGGTATTGTGTATAGTGTAAGCTGGTGGCGGCATTGTGTATAGTGTAAGCTGGTGGCGGCATTGTGTATAGTGTAAGCTGGTGGCGGCATTGCATATAGTGTAAGCTGTGGTGGCGGCATTGTGTATTGTGTAAGCTGGTGGCGGCATTGTGTATAGTGTTAGCTGATGGCGGCATTGTATATAGTGTAAGTTGGTGTCGGCATTGTGTATAGTGTAAGCTGGTGGCGGCATTGTGTATAGTGTAAGCTGTGGCGGCATTGTATATAGTGTAAGCTGGTGGTGGCATTGTGTAGAGTGTAAGCTGGTGGCGGCATTGTGTATAGTGTAAGCTGGTGGCGGCATTGTGTGTAGTGTAAGCTGGTGGCGGCATTGTGTATAGTGTAAACTGGTGTGGCATTGTGTGTAGTGTAAGCTGTTGGCGGCATTGTGTATAGTGTAAGGTGGTGGCGGTATTGTGTATAGTGTAAGCTGGTGTGGCATTGTGTATAGTGTAAGCTGGTGGCGGCATTGTGTATAGTGTAAGCTGGTGTGGCATTGTGTGTAGTGTAAGCTGGTGGTGGCATTGTGTATAGTGTAAGCTGGTGTGGCATTGTGTGTAGTGTAAGCTGGTGGTGGCATTGTATATAGTGTAAGATGGTGGCGGCATTGTGTATAGTGTAAACTGATGGCGGCATTGTGTATAGTGTAAACTGATGGCGGCATTGTGTATAGTGTAAGCTGGTGGCGGCATTGTGTATAGTGTGAGCTGGTGGCGGCATTGTGTATAGTGTTAGCTGGTGGCGGCATTGTGTATAGTTTTAGCTGATGGCGGCATTGTGTATAGTGTAAGGTGGTGGCGGCATTGTGTATAGTGTAAGGTGGTGGCGACATTGTGTATAGTGTAAGGTGGTGGCGGCATTGTGTATAGTGTAAGCTGGTGGCGGCATTGGCATTGTGTATAGTGTAAGCTGGTGGCGGCATTGGCATTGTGTATAGTGTAAACTGGTGGCGGCATTGGCATTGTGTATAGTGTAAGCTGGTGGCGGCATTGGCATTGTGTATAGTGTAAGCTGGTGGCGGCTTTGGCATTGTGTATAGTGTAAGCTGGTGGTGGCATTGTGTATAGTGTAAGGTGGTGGCGGTATTGTGTATAGTGTAAGGTGGTGGCGGTATTGTGTATAGTGTAAGGTGGTGGCGGTATTGTGTATAGTGTAAGCTGGTGGCGGCATTGTGTATAGTGTAAGGTGGTGGCGGCATTGTGTATAGTGTAAGGTGGTGGCGGCTCCTCACTGGTGATCGGTGCACGGTCAGGCGGTAATATATTACAGGAGTGGAGTTTCCACATGAATTGTTTCCATTCAAATAATCTAATCTTCATATTAGGAAGAAAAAAAATCTCATTAAAGGCGAATTATGTTCAGTAGGAAGCACCGGGCGTGCGGACACCTCGGAATATATATGAGTGTTTCCCATTCTGAGGGACGTGAGATGGCCGAGCTCCGGGGTGACCCTGTTCTGTGCTCCAATCCCAATGTGTTTTATCACCTAAATCATTAAAGTTTCAATTGTGAATTTCAATAAACAATCTTTGGGAGCCGTCCGTCCCTCGGTACTCGGCTGCCGCCCCTATAAACCTGCAAATGCGCTGGCGCTATGAATATTTCAAGCGGTTTTCTCTCAGCTGGTTCAGACTTTGAGAAGGTGCAGTGCCAGAATTCACTGCTCGGCTGCCAACCTACTTTACTGAGCTCACCAAGTGACGGGTTACAGAAGCTGCTATTTACTCTATGTAGAAAGAGTAAAATCTATAACACTCAGTAATACTGTACTAATATATATAATAAGTAATGTATGTACACAGTGACCGCACCAGCAGAATAGTGAGTGCAGCTCTGGAGTATAATACAGGATGTAACTCAGGATCAGCACACGATCAGTAATGTGTATATATATATATATATATGGTGTGCCACCACGGGTGTTGCTGTGGATTACACCCTTCTTAAAAGCCTGTACTTATTTTGAGTCAGTGGTGATGAAAGCCAGGTCTCCTACCTCCAAAAGCAGTCTTAATCAGGTTCCTGTATGAGTAGGAAGCAGCTACCAACTTCTCTTCAGTTTACTCTACACGACACGATGCAGTGTTAAACAAGGACAAGTCAGAGATAGCCTCAATCCACGCCATGGACTAGGAGTGTCACAGTGCAGGACAGTATCCACAGACGGCAATAAGCTAGGAACTGATCTGGAGAGAGCAAAGTTGCTAAGAGCCTAGGAACTCTATCTCGCAGAGCGGTTGTCAGCAGGAAACCCTCAGCATTCCGCTTATCCCAGGTAACAAGGTCTGGGGGCTTGTGTCACCCTCTAGGACGGGTCCCCCGACACTGGTGGGCATCAGGTGGTGCGAACACCTAAAGGTCAAAACACGGGCACAAGTATTCTCTTGTTCTAAGTATTCTTCTACCTCATCCTCCAACATCCCGGAAGAGCACAATACTACTTGGGTTGGGACTCTCACAACATCCTCCTCTCTGCTCGTCTGATTCTTTATATCTCTCAACACGCAACTTAGTCAGCACGACACAACACCCCGGGGGCATACCACATACACAGTGACCCCCACCAGCAGAATAGTTAGTGTAACTCTGGAGTATTATACAGGATGTAACACAGGATCAGTAATGTAATGTACTGTATGTACACAGTGACCCCACCAGCAGAATAGTGAGTGCAGCTCTGGGGTATAATACAGGATGTAACTCAGGATCAGTACAGGATCAGTAATGTAATGTATGTACACAGTGACCCCACCAGCAGAATAGTGAGTGCAGCTCTGGAGTATAGTACAGGATGTAACTCAGGATCAGTAATGTAATGTATGTACACAGTGACCCCACCAGCAGAATAGTGAGTGCAGCTCTGGAGTATAGTACAGGATGTAACTCAGGATCAGTAATGTAATGTATATACACAGTGACTCCAGGGATTATTTTGTGTGGTGAGGATCTCAGTACTGTGGAATATATTGGTGCTATAAAAGCAACAGCTAATGTGGCCACTGAAAAAAAAGCATAAAATCCAGATAGTTTTAATAGAACAAAATTTAACCCCAATTAGTGTAAATGGTCAATTACAGTAAAATACAAATAGAACATTTTACAGCGATAATTAGTTTAATTTATGTATATTTTTATACTTTTTTCCCACCATTATATTTGTATGTTTTTTTTTCATATTTACTACCAGTGGGAGTCAGTAAATCAGGATTTCTCCAGCATTGCATTGATGCCTTTAAGTTTTTTTTCATAGAGAGAGATTATATTTGTGGGTCAGCAAAACTATAAATAACATCATATTGTGTGTTAGTTTACAGTATGAAACATTTATAGCGCATCAGTCAATGACACGCGAGGTTGTTGTGTGACAGTCCCAGGCTCCTCTGCACTGGGAACAAGGAGACTTTTGTTAAGCTTCAAATCTCATTACAGAATACTGGCAGAATTTTACTTATTTATTTTTATGTATTTTATTTTTTAATTTAACATTTTTCTGTAACTGGAAGAAAAAAAAAATTGCAATAATTAGGTTTTTCAATGTGCTTTCTCACTCGCATTTCCTGTTGCTCGACCGAAAAGTAATGGTATAATTGTAAAATTTAAGAAGAAAAATGTATAGAAAAATAAAAAAGTGTGTTCTAGCTCGCTCAGTACTTTGAGAAATTGAACGTCTAAATGCTTCGAATCCTCAGGCGAGAGAGAGGCAGGCGCTCCGGGCATCGTGGAATGCTCAACGTTTACAGACATGACTTACTCTTCAGGGTCAGCGTGTTGGGAGAGTCAGGAGGGAATATTCATCAAGGGCAAAAAGCACATGAGTCTTTAAACTTGTCTCAAAGTTGGTTACAAAACATAAAAAAAAAACATTTCTCCAAAACTGGATTGGAATATTTCTCCTGTAGATGGAGAGGAGACATAGTAAAGAGCAAAACAATATAGCAAAACAAATTTCCGCAATTTGCTAAATATATATACTTACCTGTCTGCGCTCCCCTGGTGTCCTCTTTGGTTTCTCCGGTGTCCGTGTCTGAACCACTTCCCGCCCGTTCAGCCAATCACTGACTGCAGCACTGTCCCATCTTGCTTAGTCACTGATTGGTTGAGCGGGCTGGAAGCGGCTCAGAAAAGACCACCAGAGAAACAGACTAGGAAACCAGGGGAGCGTGGACTGGTAAGTATTGCACCAAAACAGCTAAACAATTGTTTAGCTGTTTTGGTGCAGTTCATTACGGTTTGGATCACAAATTTTACTACAAAATTTTGTAAATCTGGCAAACTGAATTCTTTTAAAATTTGCTCATCTCTAGATGGAATATATAACCCCACTACAATAACTGTAAAATAGTAAATGGCAGAGTGGTACTGGGTGAGAAAGGATCTGGCCCATTAGGGTTTCAGTCTACAAGAGATTGGAGGAAACAGTAGGCAAGGCAAACAGCTGGTTCTGGTGCAATATGGTGGCAGCATGGTATGGTAAGTTGAAGGCTTTCCTACAGAGATGGCTTTTCAGGTTGTCTTTGGAGCTTGTGATGGTGGCTGAGAGCCGGATATGTCAGGGTAGTTAGTTTGGGGGAAACTACGAAGAAATCTTAGAGGCGGTTGTGTGAGATGCAGAAAAGGGGAGAGCACAGGTTTTGTAAGGATTAAAAGGGTAGTGCGGCGGTAAACAATTATTCACAGAATAACACACATTACAAAGTTATACAACTTTGTAATGTATGTTATGTGTCAGGAATCGAGCCGCGCTCTCGGCCCCTCCCTCTGCCGAGGCGCGCGGTTCAGCTGGGAGGGACGCTGATGGCGTCAGTGGTTACGGGCAGGGCCGGTTGCTGAGGGCGCGCCGACTGCGTCCTTAGCAGCCGGTCTGCTGTTTGTGCGCCGCAGCGCTTTTAACCTTTTAGTCCGTTTCTGGTTTTGTAACGTTCCTTGTTAGGTCTTCTGTTATCCGCTCCATGTTTTTCAGTTCTCTCTGCACTTTCTTGCTGTAGCTCATTCACTGATTTGTTTCTGCTGTGTTCTGACCGACACCTGACACCTAGCCAGTTAGATGTCAGCATCTAGCTTCCTGCTCACTATAAATCCCAGCCCCCTCCCTCACTCCAATGCCTGTGATAGCGCCTTGAGCCTAGAACTAGCAATCCCCTGACCATTTGTTATAGTGACTCTGACCTTCTGGATCTTGTGACCTCGACTTAGCTTTTTTGGATTTCGATTTTGTACCTCTGCTACCGGTTGTTGCTGACTCTGCTTCTTGACTATTCTTTATTGTGTTGTGTTCGTCTGTCTTTGTTCTGTGTACCACTGCATACAGCATAGGGATTGCCGTCCAGTTGTCCCTAGCTGTTAGAGCTTTGAGGCAAGCAGGTAGGGGCAGCGGGGCGGGTGCCAGCTCAGGGCTCACCTGTCCGTGTCTCCTGTTCTGCCTCACATTATCACAGGCCCCAAAACCACTGTTCACACCAGACGGAGGTATGAGCGCTGATAATTCGGTCGCCGACCGTCTGGACACTTTGACCACCCAGCTGGAGGGCGTTGCAGGATTGGTAGCACGACTGGCTAGTCGGGTTGACTGTCTTGCGGTCAGTTCCCCACCACCCACGACATCTCAGCCCTCAGCTGATGCTCCAGTCCAGGTGGTCAAACACAAGACAAGAATGTTGTTGCCTGACAGGTTTTTGGGTGACACCCGCAAATTTCGGACCTTCAGGGAATCCTGTTTATTGTATTTTAGACATAACCCATTTATGTCTGATAGTGAAAGGGTAGCCCTGGTTATTTCACTTTTGCAGGGTCCCCCCCAGGATTGGGCCCTATCCCTTCCTGTGGGGGCTCCTGAGTGGAACTCGCTGGAGACATTTTTTACCTCTTTGGGTCAGATCTATGACGATCCTAATCGCGCTGCAGTGGCAGAGTCTCATCTTCTGTCCATCCAGCAGGGCCGCCGCACCGCGGAAGAGTACTATGCTGAGTTCCGCCAATGGTGCACCCTGACTGGATGGCCAGACTCTCCATTAAGAACTCTTTTCCGACAAGGACTGTCTGACGCCATTAAGGACGTGATGGTTAGTCATCCCACTCCCGACTCCCTCAACGACTTTATGACACTTGCGGTGACCATTGACTGGAGATTGAGGGAAAGGAAGCGCGAGAGATCAGGGGCCACTCCCGTTCAGCCTAGGTTAGGTCAGCTCCCCAAGATTCCTGCACCCTCTTCCACCGAGACTCCGGAAGAACCCATGGTCTTGGGTAATACTTCAGTGAGAAGGAAATACCGCATGGAGAACTCACTCTGCCTATACTGCGGGAGATCTGGTCACTTCCTAAGGACATGTCCTGTAAAGCCCGCCCCGAAGTCGGAAAACTCCAGTGCCTGAGTGATGGTCAGGAGGGTCACTCAGGCACCCAGGTACCTCCAAAAAATTTTGACAAAATTTTGTTACCTGTAACTCTATTGTTTAATGGTTTTTCTATTCCCTGTACTGCTATGGTGGACTCGGGTGCTGCCCTGAGTTTTGTTCGGGCATCTGTAGCTCAGTCTTTGGGACTGGAGTTGGTGCCGTTGTGCTACCCATTTACCGTGGCTGGAGCTGACTCCAATCCATTAAAAGCTGGGTCAGTCAATCATCGTACTCCCGAGATCACCATGCAGGTGGGCTGTCTTCATCGGGAGGAGGTTTCATTTTTTGTTTTAGAAAGCTTGGCGGCAGATATCATTTTGGGCCTACCTTGGCTGCGCCAACATAATCCGGTGTTCGACTGGAGAACCTCGGAACTGGTCAAGTGGGGTAATTCCTGTGAATCTCACCTAACTTCTGTGAGCCCTGTTGTGTGTTCAGTCCAAGACTTGCCTAGTATCCCTGACTTTATTTCTGATTACGCTGATGTTTTTAATGAAACTGTTGCCGATGCTCTGCCCCCTCACCGTCCGTACGACTGCGCCATTGATCTCGTGTCTGGGGCCGGGTTTCCCAAGGGTCGGATTTTCAACCTGTCTTCCCCAGAGCGAGAGTCGATGCGGGCATATGTTCAGGACAGTTTAAAAAAAGGGCATATTAGACCTTCTGTCTCGCCAATGGGAGCAGGTTTCTTTTTTGTTAAGAAAAATTATGGTGGACTACGTCCTTGTATCGATTATAGAGAACTAAACAAAATTACCATAAAAGATCTTCACCCACTTCCTCTGATTCCGGATCTACTTAATCAGGTTGTGGGGGCTCGCTGGTTCTCGAAAATTGATCTTAAGGGCGCTTACAACCCGATCCGAATCAGAGAGGGTGACGAATGGAAGACTGCTTTTAACACTCCCGAAGGGCACTTTGAGTATTTGGTAATGCCCTTTGGCTTAAGTAATGCCCCCGCCGTCTTCCAACGGTTTATCAACAACATTTTTCGGGATCTTTTTGGCCGATATGTGGTAGTGTATCTTGACGATATACTCATATATTCCCCTGATTGGGATTCACACGTAAAACATGTTCGTGAGGTACTGTCTAGGCTCCGAAAAAATTTTCTTTGTGCTAAAATGTCTAAATGTCTGTTTGGTGTACAAGAGATTGGGTTCCTGGGTTATGTCATAACTCCAGAAGCCATTCAGATGGACCCTAAAAAGGTCTCAGCGGTTTTGGAATGGGCTAGACATACTACGTTAAAGGAATTGCAGAGGTTCCTTGGTTTTGCAAACTTTTATAGGAAGTTCATTAAGAATTTTTCGCTTATTGCCAAACCGCTGACTGACTTAACCAAAAAGGGTTCAAATGTAATCTCTTGGCCTGTAGAGGCCGATATGGCTTTTTGTCAGCTCAAACGCAGTTTCTCCTCTGCCCCTGTATTGGTGCACCCTGATACAGAACAACCCTTTGTTATAGAGGTCGATGCATCAGAATCAGGTGTGGGGGCGATACTGTCCCAAGGTCGGGAACCATACACTAATCTCCGGCCGGTAGCCTTCTTCTCCAGGAAATTCTCCACTTCAGAAAGAAATTATGATGTCGGCAACAGGGAATTGCTAGCCATTAAATGGGCCCTACAAGAGTGGAGACATTTCCTGGAGGGAGGCAAACATCAAATTACTGTCCTTACGGACCATAAAAATCTTTTGTATCTGGACAGAGCTAAAAGGCTTAACCCTAGGCAAGCACGTTGGGCATTGTTTTTTACCCTTTTTAACTTCATTGTCACTTATCGCCCTGGTAATAAAAAAATGTTAAGGCCGATGCTTTGTCCAGAAGTTTTGGGGACTGCAGAGTTGTTGGGGAAGAGTCGGAATTGATTCTCTCCCCAGGTACGGTTATTGCTGCTATAGATATTGACCTAACTAACTCCATCTTGAACTCTCAAGGCGATGCTCCACCAGAAGTCCCTACCGGTAAATTGTTTGTACCATTAAATCTGAGGTTGGCAGTTTTGAGAGAGGCACATGACTCTAATCTAGCAGGTCACCCTGGCATCGCTAGTACAGGATACCTACTGTCCCGGTCATGTTGGTGGCCTAAATGGCAAAAAGACGTTGCCGAGTATGTCAAGGCTTGTGAAATTTGTGCTCGAACAAAGACTCCTAGGTCTCTACCTGAAGGGTTGTTACAACCTATGCCTTTGCCATCTCGCCCATGGTCCCATCTCTCGATGGATTTTGTGACCGATCTTCCTCCTTCACAGGGGAAGACAGTACTTTGGGTTGTAGTGGACCGTTTCTCGAAGATGTGTCACCTGGTGGCCCTCAAGAAACTGCCTACTGCCAAAACACTGGCTAAGTTATTTATACGTCATATCCTCCGATTGCATGGAGTACCCTTAAATATTGTTTCTGACCGTGGGGTACAGTTTGTGTCTAGCTTTTGGAAAGCATTCTGTGGTCTCCTAGGGACTTCTTTGTCATACTCATCGGCGTTCCATCCTGAGACTAATGGTCAGATAGAACACACTAATCAATCAGTAATTCAATACTTAAGATGTTATGTGTCTGACAACCAGTACAAGTGGTCTGAGTACCTACCTATGGCAGAGTTCGCCTTAAATAACCATGTAAATGCTTCTACCCATTTGACGCCGTTCTTTTGTAATTACGCTTTTCACCCTAAATATTCTGCACTACCCGATTCCGACACACATTACACATCCGTAAAACAATTGACAAGGAAATTGTGCACAGTGTGGGCAGGGAGTTTGGTGACTCTTACTGTCTCACAGGAGCAATATACACGCTTTGCCAACCGTAAGCGTCGCCCTGGGCCCAATTATGTTGTGGGGGATAAGGTGTGGCTATCGACTAAAAATCTACATCTTCGTGTACCGTCTGCTAAGCTAGCCCCTAGGTTTATTGGCCCCTTTTCCATAACTGAAATTCATAACCCAGTCTCCTACAAATTACAATTGCCACACTCGCTTAGGATACACCCAGTTTTTCACAAGAGTCTCTTGAAGAAATACATTCCTCCTGTGAGTGCTCGCTCTCCTCCCTCTCCAGTAGTGGCCCAGGGGGAAATTGAGTTCAAAATTGAATGCATTTTAGATTCCAGAAAAGTGCGCAACTCAGTCCAATATCTAGTCCACTGGAAGGGATACGGTCCAGAGGAACGCACTTGGGTGGCAGCACGAGATCCCCATGCCCATGATCTGCGTAGGGAATTTCATTTCAAATTTCCTACTAAGCCTGGAGGTCCTCGTGAGGGTCCGGAGGCCCCTCCTCAGAGGGGGGGTTCTGTCAGGAATCGAGCCGCGCTCTCGGCCCCTGCCTCTGCCGAGGCGCGCGGTTCAGCTGGGAGGGACGCTGATGGCGTCAGTGGTTACGGGCAGGGCCGGTTGCTGAGGGCGCGCCGACGGCGTCCTTAGCAGCCGGTCTGCTGTTTGTGCGCCGCAGCGCTTTTAACCTTTTAGTCCGTTTCTGGTTTTGTAACGTTCCTTGTTACGTCTTCTGTTATCCGCTCCATGTTTTTCAGTTCTCTCTGCACTTTCTTGCTGTAGCTCATTCACTGATTTGTTTCTGCTGTGTTCTGACCGACACCTGACACCTAGCCAGTTAGCTGTCAGCATCTAGCTTCCTGCTCACTATAAATCCCAGCCCCTTCCCTCACTCCAATGCCTGTGATAGCGCCTTGAGCCTAGAACTAGCAATCCCCTGACCATTTGTTATAGTGACTCTGACCTTCTAGATCTTGTGACCTCGACTTAGCTTTTTTGGATTTCGATTTTGTACCTCTGCTACCGGTTGTTGCCGACTCTGCTTCCTGACTATTCTTTATTGTGTTGTGTTCGTCTGTCTTTGTTCTGTGTACCACTGCATACAGCATAGGGATTGCCGTCCAGTGGTCCCTAGCTGTTAGAGCTTTGAGGCAAGCAGGTAGGGGCAGCGGGGCGGGTGCCAGCTCAGGGCTCACCTGTCCGTGTCTCCTGTTCTGCCTCACATTATGTCTGTGAATGGCCCCCTTCCCCATGCCCCCCCCCCCCCGTGTACCCGGAAGTGTGGTGCGCTATACATACCTGTCACGTGCCGACTTGTCTCCGATCTTCAGTCAGCGATGTCGTCATCAGACGGCCCGGCCGAATCCCTCCGACCGCCCTGAGTGCCGGCCGCCCTCTGTTGCGTCATCGGCTGCTCAGCCGCAATTGGCTGAGCGTAACTGTGCACAGCCAATCGCGGCTGAGCAGCCAATGACGCGGCCGCCTCATCAGCTGCTAAGCCGCGATTGGCTGAGCCAAACCGTGCTCAGCCAATCGCGGCTGAGCATCTGATGATGCTGAAGAGGGCGGCCGGCACTCAGGGCGGTCGGAGGGATTCAGCCGGGCCGTCCGATGACGACATCGCTGACTGAAGATCGGAGACAAGTCGGCACGTGACAGGTATGTATAGCGCACCACACTTCCGGGTACACGGGTGGGGGTGGGGGGACACGGGGAAGGGGGCCATTCACAGACATAACATACATTACAAAGTTGTATAACTTTGTAATGTGTGTTATTCTGTCAACAATTCTTTACCGCCGCACTACCCCTTTAAGGATTACATGAGTGGTGGTATGGTGGGAAGATCAGGTCAGAGATGAATGGAGGGGGCAGCTTATAGACATGGTTAAGAATGGAAGCAAAATTTTCTGGACAACAGGTAGCCTGTGAATGGATCGCTAGAGCGGAGCGAGGGGAGAGGTGGATTAGTTGGCAGTAGAGTTGAGGATGGGTTGGAGAGGAGTATGGGTGTTAGAAGGAGTCAGAGTTGAGAAAAGAACAACATTTGTTTTTGAGGTGGAGGTGGAAATAGTTGGTCAGGGTCTGGTTGTCTTGTGTGAATCACAATGCAGAATTTAAGGAGACCACAAGGGGGCAGACATGTGGGACAGGGGAGAGGGAGCAGCCATTCACTGTAATTCATAGATCTGATGAGGAGGGGGTGTTATCCATCCAAGGAAAACAAAAGTAGAGGTTGGTGGAAGAGGACCTATCATTAGGATCATCTTTTGTTAAGATCCAGTCCATATATATATAGAGATAAAATGTGCGGCACTCACCACCAATAATTCTTTAAGTGCTTTCATTATTTCAAAGGTCACAGCGATGGTTTAGTGTGTTAGTTTACGCTTCTCTCAGCAAAAAAAAAAAAATGTGAAGGGACCGTCGCATTACCCGTATCCTGTGACCCATGCAAAATAACAACCATTATTGTAATTCCTGGTGGTGAGCAGCGTATCTTTTATCTCTTTATGTATGGACTATATTAGAGACTGTACTGAAGGGAGGAGCGGACCCAGTAACTATATTAATCATGCGCGGAGTGCTGGTGCTGTGGATGTTTCTGTAATATATAGTTAAAGGGAATCTGTCATGTTGAGCATGGTGTCTAATCTGTCAGCAACATGGCAGGAGGAGATGGGCAGAGTTACAGGAGTTTAAGTAGAAAATATATAATAATTCATATATCTATAGAAAACTTGTATTTTATTCACTTACCATAATCCCCTTCTTTCTCTACTTACTGTAGGTGTCCTACTTAATGATTGAGAGTTCACTCATCTCGCACAAAATAGGATCTCCCATTGAACTCCTCAGTATAAAAAGAAGGAAAATATTATTTATAAAGAACATTTCCCCACAAACCTCTATATCAATCTGTTCATCCTCTTCTACTCAGAAGGGAGAGAAATCCTGGTGGACAAGTCAATCATTTAGAAGAGAGAGAGAGAGAGAGAGAGAGAGAGAGAGAGAGAGAGAGAGAGAGAGAGAGAGAGATCCTGGTGGACAAGTCAATCATTTAGAAGAGAGAGAGAGAGAGAGAGAGAGAGAGAGAGAGAGAGAGAGAGAGAGAGCTCCTGGTGGGTGATTCATTTAATCAGAAGAGAGAGAATGTAATCTGAAGAGTTTCTGGTGGTGGTTCAACCATTTAGAATGGAGAGAGTTCCCGATGGATGGTTCAACTATTTACAGGTGAGATTAAGTTCCAGGTGTGTGGGTCATACATCCAGAACAGAGAGAATCTAGTGGGTCATCCATTCAGTCAGGAGAGTTCCTGGTGGGTAGTGATGAGCGAATTTGCCGAACATTCGGGTTTGTCCAAACCCTAACAATCAATATTTGACTCCCAGAGCCTGCAGTTGGATGTAGGTTGGATGCAGTCCTATCGAGTCCTGGAAAACATGGATACAGCCAATTGGACCATTTACAAACCTGCTTTACCTTATTACCTGTATTAGGTTTGTGACCCCCCCCCCCCCCCCCCCCCCCCCCCCTCTTTATTGTGCTCTCCTCTGTACTGGTCATTATGTCTCCCATTGTGTGCCCCAATGACTACTGATAAACCAACCCTTGATTCATGCTCTGGTGATAGAATTCTAGTAATCGATGAGATGTCAGATCTGTAACTTTGCTCAGGAGATATACTGAACTACTCTGCTCGAAAATAAAATCCCAATATTAAATCTATCTTGTAGAACAGGTGTAATTTACCTTGAGAAAACCCATCCAACAAGCGTTCCCATCCTGCGAGCATTAAGATAATGCATTAAATTATTTTATCTCCAAACATAAAGAGCATTGAGTGATATTTCAATTAAGGAAAGGTCAATATGAGAATTTGCAAAAAAGGGGGCTATTGATTCAATGCATCTGATCCTTAAAGCTCGGCAGACAGGGACGGCAGCCGACAACCTATCACCCGCATGACAAAAAAAATATCTGCTGAAATAATTTAAAACCCCAGATCAATGTCTGCATGAAAAAATACTGCATTACAGGTTCCCAATTGCTATTAAGACTTGGCTCAGGTTCAGATTAATACGAGGCAGGAATAGTCATTCTGGCTTATTAACATTTTTTTTTTTTATTCGCAAGAAAAAGTCTAATATAAAATGGAGAAGTAATCGAGAAAAAAGATAAAATAATAATAAGTTAAATGTAATTTATTAAAGGGGTATTCCAGAGAATTTGTTTTCAATGTAATTGTGCTGAGGGTGCAATTAAATATTGGGGGGGGGGGGGAATTAAACATACCTCTCTTCCTCCCCCAGCACCATTGCTATCTGCATTTTGGTCCTCCCCAATGCACTTCCTTGTGTTTGTGTTGCACAAGGACCTTCCTGCTCCCTGTCAGTGGCCACAGCCGTGTCCCGCCTCCTCTCTGATTGGCTGAGCAGGAAGGTCCTTCTACAACACACATACACAATGAGGTGTAGCGCAGCAAGGACTGACATTGAGATAGCATGGGATAGCAGTGGTGGCACAGGAGCAAAGGGGGGTAAGCATAGTTTTTTTTTCTTTTTTGTTTTAAAGGGGACAGTGAAAGGGTAACTAACAAAAGTTAGAAGGTTCTGCACTTGTTATTCCCCATAAAGGTGCAATATTTTAGACCTGAGAGGTCCCTGCTTAATCTCTTGGCCCCATAACAGCTATAGTTATTTACCCCCCTGGGCTGGCCACGTCCTACACACACCAGGAGGCTGTACAGCCCTTTTCTATGTGGAGTGTAGTCTGGCGGTTAGAAGTTACAGCTACCGTAAAGGGCAGTGACCACCTACATGCCACAAACTTGACACCTTCATTGTTACCAATATTTTTATTCACAAAGAGGCATTTGGCAGCAGTGTACCCCTCACTCCCCATAAAAAAAAACACATGTACATATTCATATGTGGATAGGGAGAGACAGCTGTGGGCCAAATTCTTATCAAATGTATATGCTCTTACTAGTGTTGAGTGGGCACTAAAATACTCAAGTCAAGCATTGTTCATTGTTCATTGCTCAAGTGCTCAACTCTAGTGATGAACCTCAATGGGAGACTTGGCCATTGAACTAGATGCCCCCTGTTCAGCAGAGCGAACGGTGCTTGTTCACCTTGAACTGACCTATTGCATTTTTTATTTTATTTTTTCCATTCTAATTTTTGTATATTTCATTTACACAAACCCTTAATGGGTCAAAACTTGTAAAAACTGGAATAATAAAATGCACTGTGATGAGCGGGAGATATCACTGATGGCCGAGCGATTGTTCATCCATCAGCTATGAAAGGTGTTTGGCCACTTGTACCCTAGCACCACGAGGTCAACTTGATCAAGTACCCCAATGCTTGGGCATGCGCGCACAACACAAAAGCTGATGTGACCCCTAAATCTGAAATACTTTGCAGCTGTCCCTGCAGAACCCCAAGACTTTCTGCTGGAGACCTTATTAATATAATGGAGCAATGGTTCAGCCTTAGTTTCCTATGCTCTTGTATGGAGAAATCCCACTGACGCATAGACCCCGGATCCCCAGACTTCATTAAATTCCCAGTGATGTTCTCTTCCTCCGAGACTGGTGTAGGGTTGGATTGAGCGCAGCACTTGTGTAATCCTCGCCTCCCACCGCTCGATTCCCTGTAAAGACAAATAATCTCCCCGGCTGGTGCCAGGAGGAGTATAAAGACCCCCGTGCATCTTATTTACGCCACTCACCACTGAATATACGTCTTTTTTCAATTCTCAATTACCCCCTTTAATACTCGAGAGATCAGCGTCTCCTGGAAGACATTAGCATTCCTCCAAGGCTGTAGCGCTTGGCTGTTTGGAGGGTAAATGGCACCACAGGGACCGCCATGTTCACAACAAGGTTAGAGCCTGCGAAAAGCAGCGACATTTTATGCTGCAAATGAAAACAAAGGGCAACAGGGAATGTAAAGTGCGAGGGGAATTAGGCCGCTATTTGTGGGTTAAACTGAAGAAAAACACAAAGGACAGGACCCCGTGAGATCGGCAAATATGGATTTTACCCAGATGAGCTCAGTATTACAGTTGTGCCAATGGCGGTTTTATAATACAGCGCATTGACTTGTTTCTGTAGGATGAAAGGATAATAACCCGTTCTAGAGAAATACAAGTACACGACTAATGTGTAAGGAAAGGATTGCAGACACGTGCAGACATCTCCTTACACATCTGTCATGGATTCCATCACGGACTGTATAGAAGGACTGCCATATGAACCTACAAGGGTGATAGTCTGGGGGTCTTAGCTACTATAAGGGTTAATGTAATATCCTTCATAAAGGTCCGCATAGGTCAGTTGGACCTCTCCATATCCAAGCACTGTGGCCACATTGTCTCAGCCAGATTAGGTTACAGATCACTGACCATATCCTGTCTCCGAAAAGAGACGGAGATTGTCATAAATGGTTAAAAGAACATGAAGTTTTCTGGATCGATCTTCTTTGGACGCAAAGATTTTAATAAACATTAATTGTGTGAAGTGTCTGAATCTGATGGTTCTTGTTCTATGTAGGTTGCAGCCGCTGTATCATTGAGGTTTATGTGAGTGATAAGCAATGGGATGAGAAGCTACTGTTACTCTATTATACTGTTGTATTGATTGTAAGCACTTTGTATTACTGTGATCTATTTTAATGTTCCCGCTCATTTATCTTTGACCTGGTCGCGTTCTCCATCATTACTGGTACAATGCCATACTGTACCTTCTAATAATGATATATACATATTCATGATGAACATGATCAGCAGAAGATGAGACTTGTTTCTCCAGTACATCCCACAGGTGATTGATCAGACTGAGATCTGGGGAATCTGGAGGCTGATCCACCATCTTGATTTCCTTGAACAGTAGATAGTACGTGTCACAGTAACATCCACATGATGCCAGGATCATGTTGTTCCCCATCACACTGCCCCACCATCTTGTCTTCTTCCCATAGTGTATCCTGGTGCAATCTCCTCCCCAGGTAGGTGATGCACACACACCCAGCCGCCCACATGATGGAGAATGTGACCTATCAGACCAGGCACCTTCTTCCATTGCTTCAGTCCTGATGCTTACATTTCCTTCATAGACACTCGGTGGCGGCCAGGGGTCACAAGGATTCTGACCGGTCTTATAGACAGCGAGCTGCCATGTCCTGTGTCATCTGACTCCTTTCTATCATAACCAGCAGGAAGTTTTTCAGCAGTTTGATCTACAGCATCTCTTCTGTGGGATTGGAGCAGATGGGCCTTGGGCCTTGGCCGGTTGTCATTTCATGAAGATTTTTTGGCAGGTGCTAACTTCATCATGTAGAAATAACTATTCTGCCCTTGTCAAAGTACCAGGGGAGCATGTCCGGAGCATGACTAGAGATGATGGAATATCGGAAATTGTTAGGTTCCATCGAACTCGAACCTTCGTCATTTGATTCACGATGCCTTCCCATTCCGTGGGGAAGGTGGAGACTGCCCAAGTACCGCCTGGAAAACAGGGATACAGCCTAGGTAATAGGTTGTATCCCTGTTTTCCAGGCGGCACTTGGGCTTGCTCCACCTTCCCCACTGAAAGGGAAGGCATCGTGAATCAAATGACGAAGGTTCGAGTTCGATCAAACCCAACAATTCCCGATGTTCGATCATATCTAGTTATGACAACCCCCATCTGAGATTCCGTTGGTGCCCTCATAAAGTACAGTGGATGTAACACACACTCTTGGCAGACTGCCTGGACCCATTTATGTTACTGCACCATTCGCCTTAGGTTGGACGTCTGGATTTTGCTCACAAATCATTTATAAGAACGTTTAGATTACAAATGGCTACAAATCCGGAGGAATCCCCGAGTCTGTAGAGGAGGAGATAATTCCCCGGACTGGTTCTTCTCAGCACTCGGCCCCGGCTCTTCCCTCTCACACATCTTGCTGTTCCTCTCTGCTATAAATTTGTCTGGAGCTGGCACTCTCCAGGCAGGTTGTCTCGGCTTAAATTAGATATAGAGATATGGTTGTCTGAGTAAATGAGATACAGAGTTACGGTTGTCTGCGCTTCCTCTGAATAACACAGCTACGACGCTCTTTATGCTCGCTCTCTCGCTGGCGAATATTCCTCGCCTAGTTCTCAAACAGTTGCAGCTTTTGCCACTCTAACCTTTCATTGACCAAACTCTAGTCTCTCGGGTGCCCATTAGCTCAGCCAAGAAATGTCGAGCAAAACTGTGCGCAACAGGAGCCGGCTTCATTAACTTAACATCTCAGCCTCAGCTGCAGAACTCTCAATATAGTATTGGGGATAATGTTCTGCAGCTAATTTAATAAACAGGTAGACTACTAAGAATCTCTGGAGTGCAGATATCAGCCCTCCTACAATCACCATCAGTACCCCCCCCCCCCCCCGCCCTCAATTCTGTCCAAGGCAAGGGGAAAGGGCAATACAAAGATGTATGAACCTGATGCAAGGGGCAATCAGTGCTGACCCCAGCCATGCTATCATACTGGTTTGGATTTCGGTTACTTTCCAGGGCATTATCTCAGTATCTCACATACTTTTCACTAGATACGAGCAAATGAATCCAGAAAAGCCGAATTTGCAACAAATTTAGCAACAATTTGATTTGTTGATGAAGCAAGCGTTTACTACACTTGTTAACACAATTTACAAGAAAAAAAAAATCGTATAAAAGAAAATTATCGGCACTCACCATTTTGTACCAGTTCCATCGTTCCTTTATTGAAAAAAAAACAAAACATAATGTCGCAGGTGAGACGCCAGTGTTATCCAAACAGTGTTTCTGATTACAGCTGTTTAACGCCCCTTCCGGTGCTTCTACAGATATTTACACCCCTTCCGGCGCTTCTACAGTCTGTAGAACCGCCGTGAGGGGCATGAAACAGCTGCAACCGGCAACAAAATTTAGCTAACACTGGCCTCTCACCTGCAACATTATGTTTTGTTTTAACGATGTAACTGCTACAAGGTGGTGAGTGCCGCTAATTTTTGTTTATACAATAATACGAATTGAGAGACTGTACACTAGTAGCTGAGCACCCCACATAGCTTAACACCTATTCCATCTGCCTGCAAAGATTTACTCTCTGTAAGTTGGAAAAGAGAGTATGTTCCATGGGAAGTAATTCTGTTGTTTCTAATTACTATATAAAAAAAAGTTTATTCACCTGTTCGCGCTCCCCAGGTCTCCTCTTCTGCCTCTTCAGACGTTCGCTTAGGCAGTCACTAACTGAGAGAAAGCACCGTGACCAGTGGTTGGCTGAGCAGGCTGTGACTTTCTAGACACAAGAGCAACAGCCCACTCACACAATCACTAGCCGCAGCGATGTCCGTTCTCAGTTAGTGATTGGCTGAGTGAGCTGTCACTCTCCACTCACTGAATAATTGAGAAAAGACAGCGCCATGGCCAGTGAGTGCCTGAGCATGTGGTTGAAAACATAGAAGAGGACACCGGGGGAGCACGGACCAGTATGTATAGATAATTGGTGGAACAACATGGTGGAACATGGGAGTGGTAATATGTGACCCAGGTGTTTTTGGTAACAATACGTTGGGGGTATTCAGGCACTATGTGGTGGTTATATGTGGTCCTGGTGTGGAAGTATCATTTGGTAACAGTACAGCAGTATTATTCAGTCACTTTTTGGAGGTGATCTGTGGACATGATATTATTTGACACTTGTACAGTGGCAATACATGGTAACTATATGGCTGCATTATTTGTAGGCATTGTGCCGTACAGTAGACTCTGCTGAGCAGAGACTGTGGCTTCTTTCCTCTGACACCAGCAGACACTATCTCTTGTGGACTCCACAGCCTGCCCTCCCATCCTGGTACCTAGAAATAACACTTGGATTCAGCAAGTGTTATTTCTAGGTACCAGGGCAGGCTGTACAGTTCCATATTCAATTAATAATAGCAAATGCCAGAACTGGACAGTGCAGAAGACTTTGCCGAGCAGAGAATGTGGTTGCCATTTTTCAGACGGAAAGGATCACAGTCTCTATTCCACAAGAGAAGACTGGTAACATCTTTTTTTCTCGTACCCCCATGAAATGGTGTAGCTACCATGGAGGCTGACCACGCAACTGCTACGGGGTCTGTGTGGCCACCCTCTTGACCCATGATGGCAAACCTAAGACATGCGTAGCCATGTTCACTGACACATAGCCACATTTAAAGAAGTATAAGTGCCGTTAAGTACTTCAGCACAGCCGCAATGGCACTGCAATTACAGTAGCCAGGGTTTGGCAGTTCTAATAGGCCCTTTGTACCCTGCCGAACCTCCTGCCCGACGCGTGCTCCATGTAAACCCGGCGCTCTTTTCTGATTTGATGCATAGTGGCGTCATGCTCCTGCGCCACCTACACAAGCTGTGGCGCAACAGTGCCATGCTCCTGCGCAACCACCCTGCAGCGATCTGTGGTGTCAAGCTTCTGCTTATCACTGTTGAAGGGACTTGCTTACTGGTGACCTTTCAGAGAGGTTGCTGGTGGGATCAGGGGGACTGGACGTGTATACTGGTGAAGAAATGAGGGGGAAGAGGGACTGGGGGTATATGCTGTTGAAGGGATGAGGGGGCACAGGGACTGGGGGTGTATGCTGGTGAAGGGATGGAGGGGCAGGGGGACTGGGGGTGTATGCTGGTGAAGGGATGGAGGGGCAGGGGGACTGGGGGAGTATGCTGGTGAAGGGATGGAGGGGCAGGGGGACTGGGGGAGTATGCTGGTGAAGGGATGGAGGGGCAGGGGGACTGGGGGAGTATGCTGGTGAAGGGATGGGGGGCAGGGGGACTGGGGAGTATGCTGGTGAAGGGATGGAGGGGCAGGGGGACTGGGGGAGTATGCTGGTGAAGGGATGGAGGGGCAGGGGGACTGGGGGAGTATGCTGGTGAAGGGATGGAGGGGCAGGGGGACTGGGGGAGTATGCTGGTGAAGGGATGGAGGGGCAGGGAGACTGGGGGAGTATGCTGGTGAAGGGATGGGGGGCAGGGGGACTGGGGAGTATGCTGGTGAAGGGATGGAGGGGCAGGGGGACTGGGGGAGTATGCTAGTGAAGGGATGGAGGGGCAGGGGGACTGGGGCTGTTTGCTGGTGAAGGGATGAGGGGGGCAGGGGAACTGAGGTTGTATGCTGGTGAAGGGATGGAGTGGCAGGGGGACTTGGGGTGTATGCTGGTGAAGGGATGGGAACTGGGGTGTATGCTGGTGAAGGGATGAGTGGGCAGGGGAACTGAGATTGTATGCTGGTGAAGGGATGAGTGGCAGGGGGACTGGGGGTGTATGCTGGTGAAGCGATGAGGGGCAGGGGGACTGAGGGTGTGTGCTGGTGAAGGGATGGAGGGGCAGGGGGACTGGGGGAGTATGCTGGTGAAGGGATGGAGGGGCAGGGGGACTGGGGGAGTATGCTAGTGAAGGGATGGAGGGGCAGGGGGACTGGGGCTGTTTGCTGGTGAAGGGATGAGGGGCAGGGGAACTGAGATTGTATGCTGGTGAAGGGATGGAGGGGCAGGGGGACTGGGGGAGTATGCTGGTGAAGGGATGAGGGGCAGGGGGACTGGGGGTGTATGCTGGTGAAGGGATGAGGGGCAGGGGGACTGGGGGTGTATGCTGGTGAAGGGATGAGGGGCAGGGGGACTGAGGGAGTATGCTGGTGAAGGGATGAGGGGCAGGGGGACTGGGGGTGTATGCTGGTGAAGGGATGAGGGGCAGGGGGACTGGGGGTGTATGCTGGTGAAGGGATGGGAACTGGGGGTATATATTTTTGTTAGTTAAACTATAAATATCACAAAATTATTATTATTATTATTATTATTATTATTATTATTATTATTATTATTATTATTATTATTATTATTTTGTCAAAGTGACACACCACCCAAGTTATGCTTGTTTTTTTGCTAAATTTTGACATGTCAAGCTGAAAAGTTTGCCCATCATTCTAGACACTAGGATTCATGGGGGCCTATTGTTTTTTGCTATGTGACCCATGAAGCCTAGTTACTCCCCTGCCCCCATGCCTGCAGTAGTTCATGTATTTTATGCTCTTATTCCTCATACTCTTCAGATCCTATATCCCTTCTATGGGGCAGAAGCAGAAAAATCAGGTAACCCCCATCCCCCCATAACACTCCGCACAATACATGTCACTTCAGTACATGCCCCCACATAGATGCCATTTACATTACTCTTATTGATTAAAATCATGAAATTTATTACAGTAATTAAAAATTAATAATATAAAAAAAATATATATGTTATAATAGAAGTGACTATTTTCCTTATCTTTTCCATAAAGCGTGCGCGGTTGTTTTCTTTCCCTCTCCTGTAAGGTCGGCATTGTGGTCCCATCATAGAGATGATGGATTCCGACATTCACGATCTGAATAGTTGGCTGCTGATTTATAATAGACATAATTCTCTGGAGCAGCCATTGGCTGGACTGGTACAATGCCAGCTCCACCACCCGCCTCTGCTGCCGTGATTTGTCGCTCCAGACAAGAGGGCAAAAAAAGTTTACAGCAAAGTTTTCTTTTGCTATGGGGAAGAAAAAAAAAAAAAAAAAGGTCTGACAACCTGGGTAATGAAGAGGATGTGTTAATTACACGGTGTGCGAGGATGACATGAAAGGTCCTTAAGATTAGAGATTGTTCCTTGGAGAAGACGCAAGAAATCAAGGCAAGAACACTACATTAGAGTACAAGTGCTCCACAGTTACTGGCAGAGCCCCAGGCGCTCCACAAGGTGACATATTGGAATCTTAAAGTGTTCTTATTGTTACAATGATTTTCTAAGGACTCCGCATGAATGACTTGATACGGCACCGTAGTGAGGATCATTGTTCACTGGAGGCGATCTATATGCCGGCATACTACAAGCATATACAGTAGAGTGCTGCATTCAGCTCATGACTATTTTACAACTAGACAGGGGCTCTTGTATCATAGAATGGTGCCCAGTAGGGCAGGTTGGCATAGGGTGGGTTCTGAGATACCAATATGAGAACACCTGGTAGAGTGGCACAATTTTGGGTGCATCTGAGATTGCCCTAGTCTTAGACATAGACATTGAATAGGGGTACTTATAGCGGGCAGGCCGGGGGTATCAGTGGATTGCCTTTTGGGGGCACCTGTGAGGCACTCTAGGTCACACTGTGGAGAGAGTTTTTGCAACCAATTATCTTAAATGTATGTAAAACTAATGTATGCCATGGATTCCCAAGGTTTAGTGATGTGTAGAGAAGGGAGACTATTCTGGTCAACTCCTGAGGACATTCACTTAAAGTTTTTCACATGGATAGAATGGCACTGGCACGGGGAAGCTGGTGCTGCAGTCCTTTTCATGAACCGCGCCACATGTACAGCACCGTTCTATTCCAAGGCTCTGACCGGGGCTGAAGCACTGGAGGCAGGCTGGCCTGCCCCTAGTGGGAGTGGCGTCATAGAGGGGTAGGGATCAGAACGGCGCCATACGTGGGAACTGGGACGTGGTTCAAAAAAAGGACTGCTGCACCGGTTTCCCCGTGCCGCTGTAGTTCTATCCATATGCAAGGCTGATGGTACATTCACTTTAATATAATACTGTACTCCAGAGCTGCACTCGCTATTCTGCTGGATTCTGCTGGAGGGGTGACTGTGTAAATACATTACATTACTTATACTGTACTGATCCTGAGTTACATCCTGTATTATACTCCAGAGCTGCACTCACTATTCTGCTGGTGGGGTCACTGTGTACATACATTACATTACTGATCCTGAGTTACATCCTGTATTATACCCCAGAGCTGCACTCACTATTCTGCTGGTGGGGTCACTGTGTACATACATTACATTACTGATCCTGTACTGATCCTGAGTTACATCCTGTATTATACTATAGAGCTGCACTCACTATTCTGCTGGTCACTGTGTACATATATTACTGATCCTGATAAGATTTCACCTACCTACATTTACCACTAGGAGAGTTTAGAGATTTACCCTATACTAAGTTATTGAGTGCAATGTATAATAGTATACAATAAGCTTCTGAGCGCCCCCTAGTGGTGGCTGCAGTTACAAAGGATTTGGAGTACTGTAGCAGACTCTTATGCGGTGTGGTCCTTGTGGGGTCCCTATATCGCCCTGGTGCTATACTTGACCTAATTATCTATCACCAATATACAAGACTAAAATAGTAAAGGAGCTGATGAGCAGAACATTAAAAACCCTCCCAGAGCCATGACTCAGGGGTTACATTTACATGGTTTTCTATATTTAGAAGAATTTTTTTTTTTTATATTCAGTTAAAGCTGTGGCTTTTTCCCATAAAGATGCCAATTTAGGGCAATTTAGTTTTTTGTGATACAAATCAGAGCAACAGAAATAAGCAGTCATGTAGTTTCCATTAACCAAGGCAGTGATTGAGCGAAGCGATGGATCTGTACCTTCTTAACCCTTTAAGGACATGGCCCATTTTCGTTTTTACGTTTTCGGTTTTTCCTCCTTGTGCATCAAAGGTCATAGCACTTGCATTTTTCCACCTAGAAACCCACATGACCCCTTATTTTTTGCGTCACTAATTGTACTTTGCAATTACAGGCTGAATTTTTGCATAAAGTACACTGCGAAACCAGAAAAAAATTCGAAGTGTGGTGAAATTGAAAAAAAAAACGCATTTCTTTTATTTGGGGGAAATGTGTTTTTACGCCATTCACCCTGGGGTAAAACTGACTTGTTATGCATGTTCCTCAAGTCGTTACGATTAAAATGATATACAACATGTATAACTTATATTGTATCGGATGGCCTGTAAAAAATTCAAACCGTTGTAAACCAATATACGTTCCTTAAAATCGCTCCATTCCCAGGCTTATAGCGCTTTTATCCTTTGGTCTATGGGGCTGTGCGAGGTGTCATTTTTTGCGCCATGATGTGATCTTTCTATCGGTACCTTGATTGCCCATATACGTCTTTTTGATCGCTTTTTATTACATTTTTTCTGGATTTGATGCGACCAAAAATGCGCAATTTTGCACTTTGGGATTTTTTTGCGCTGACGCCGTTTACCGTACGAGATCAGGAATGTGATTAATTAATAGTTCGGGCGATTACGCACGCGGCGATAGCAAACATGTTTATTTATTTATTTATTTGTTTACTTTTATTTAAAACCTGGGAAAAGGGGGGTGATTCAGACTTTTATTAGGGGAGGGGGCTTTTTACTATTAACAACACTTTTTTTTTTTTTTTTACACATATACTAGAAGCCCCCCTGGGGGACTTCTAGTATATACACTGTGATCTCTCATTGAGATCTCTGCAGCATAGATATGCTGCAGAGATCCATGAGATCGGCACTCGTTTGCTTTCGGCTGCTGCAGCCGGAAGTAAACGAGTGCCGAGCCGAGGACGGCGCCATCTTGGACGCGTCCCCGGCCGGCATCAGTAACGGAGATCGCTCCTCCGGGACAAGGTCCCGGAGGAGCGATCTCCCCCACTAGACACCAGGGAAACGTTGCCTCCGGTAATCGGAGGCAGCTGTCAACTTTGACAGCTGCCTCCGATTAGCTAATTAGCGGGCACGGCGATCGGACCGTGCCCGCTAATAGCGGCGGTCCCGGGCTACACGCGGCACCCGGGATCGCGCCACTTCAAAGCGGGGCCGCCGCGCGGCCCCGCTTTGAAGTGCAAGTGAGGACATAGGACGTACCGGTACGTCCTATGTCCTTAACTATCCACCTTCCCGCCAAAAATACCTTCCATAGAAATAAACACAGTGGAACATTGGGCTTAAAATCATCTAAATAGAAACAAATTAGAGAATGAAATTAGGAAAATCTATAAATAAATTCACCATAAAATATCTATATTGATAATCTAGATTTGAGAGGGAGGAATTATGGGACTCCATATCCTTAAAGGTACTTTTATCCCAAGATTATAATTCATCAACTATCCACAATTAGTGTGGGTCCCACCAATCACAATGACGGGAGTCTCCTGTCTCCCAAGTAAATGCATGATCAGAGATCTATTTGCCTACTAGACGACTTCCAATGAGAGCCGATCTTAATCCCACAGGGTGTGAATAGAGCAACGGTCAAGAGAAATCTTGTTTTTCTTAGTCACGTGAATAGGTGATAAGTGGAGATGAGCAAACCGAATATAATGAACTGAAGCCTGTTACAAATTTTGCAAAAAATTTGGTTTGGTATCAAACTTTTTGCAAAGTTCACAACGAGTTTGTAAAGATGGCGGCCGCACAATTTAATACACATATAAAACAAAGGTATGTTCACCTGTCCGCACTCCCCTGGTGTCCTCCTTTAAGTCTCTGGTGTCTCCATCCGCCTCCAGCCTGATCAACCAATCACTGACTGACTGAGATGGGACTGCACCACTGCAAGTGATTAGCTGATCGGGCTATCACTCTTGTCTCAGGATTGAATGCTGCTCAGCCAATTACTGGCCTTAGCGCTGTCCTGTCTCAGTCAGTTAGTGATTGGTTGAGTGGGCTGGAGGTTGCTGCGGGGGACACCGGAGACCCGCAGGAGGACAGGTAAATATCAATGAGTAAAATTGCCGAACGCCACAAAACAGCTGAAACAGCTGCAATTGTTTAGTTATTTTAGTGCAGTTTGTTTAGGGTTTAGTTCGGACGAACCCAAACTTTGCTCTAAAGTTCAGCGAACCTGTCAAACCGAACTTTTAAAAAGTTTGCACATTGATGAGTTTTAATCTTTGCATAACCCCTTATATATAGTTGGCCAGTTAAAGGTCCGGCCACAGGAGAAATTTTCCAAACTGCAGGGGCAGGGAGAACATAATAAACTATACTAACTCACCTCTCCCCGTGCCTCTTCAGCACTGGTTCTTCGCTTTGGGACTCCTGCCGGACTCCTTGATCTCCTTCAGAGCCAATGTCACAATCCGGTTAATGCACTGGCCGCTCAATCAGTCAGTGACTGGGGCTGAGACAACGCTGCAGTCACTGATTGGTTGAGTCTGCAGTCCATCAGCCAGGACATTCTTTTTCCTGAAGACGTGATGTCATCAGAACTCGCGAATCAAGTCATGTGGTGAAAATCGGGCACGGGGAGAGGTAAGCAATGTTTGATTGTTATTTTATCCCCTGCCACCTGCCAGGTTTTTACCATGGCCAGACTTCTCCTTTAAGCTTTCTACTATAGTTAGTGTAACAATTCTCTTCACTTTCTGATGTTTTTTTTCTGCAGTGATTGGATACATTATTGCCTACAGATTTGTACCTAAATATATCGGTTGGGGAGAGGTTACCAGCCTTTCACAACAACATGATTTGGTGTCACTGTCTGGAGATGAATAGTCTGTGCTCGTCAGAGATTGTACTGTAAATGAGCTCCTACATGTCCTGATCTTGTATTATATTGGGTTCTAATGACAATCCTTAACTAAAAAAAAGTAAGGATGGACACATCTGTAATATCACAGGCAAACCCTCACCTGCAAACAATAAAACAATAATAGTCCAATAACTAGGACCCCCATGATTATTAACATGTTTTAAATAGTGAGATTTAAAACATAGTCCTAGTCTATCACTGGTGTACATGAACAATAGGTGGTCTCCTGACGAAGCTGCCTTGTGCATCGTAATCTGTGGGGTCTTTATTCCTTTTGCTGTTGCAATGTCCACGTATAACAGGTCACATGGATTATGTACTTTGTATGGACTGCTTATAGGACTGTGGGGTACAAGTGTTCCAGTTGATATGGCATATCGGACCAGGAAGAATGCACTGTGTGGCTATGTTCACACATAAAAAAGGCAAAATGTCGGCCGATTTTTGTGGGCAGCTGTCATTTAACGACACATAACAAACAGTCCTTGATTTAAAATAACAGCAGTGTTTTGCTGTTACAATGACGTCCATCCAATAAAAATGGCCATCATTTTGACGGTGTGTACACGGCCTAAAGCTGGGTTCACACTATGTATATTTGAGGCTGTATTTGTGAGGCTGTATAGCAACCAAAACCAGGAGTGGATTGAAAACACAGAAAGGCTCTGTTAACATAATGTTGTAATTGAGTGGATGGCCATCATTTAATGGCAAATATTTGCTGTTATTTTAAAACAACGGCTGTTATATTGAAATAATGGCCGTTATCTACTGTTATATGGCGGCCATCCACTCAATTTCAACATTGTGTGAACAGATCCTTTCTGTGTTTTCAATCCACTCCTGGTTTTGGTTGCTATGAGGACCTGACATGAGGACCAAATACAGCCTCAAATATACATAGTGTGAACCCAGCCTAAAGCTGTATAACAGTTGTATGTCCCTTTTGATCTAGAGACAAGGAAAGAAAGCTAAGGATTCATTTCTTAATCCCTAAATGGAATCTTCACTGCCATGTGTGTTTATAAGACCTCATATATGGTTATATGCCTTCACAGTGCAGTTGTAAGTTCCCACCACCATCTAATGTTCAATGGACTACATTGGCTACCATACTTCCATTTTGGGAAAAGATGTGTTTAAAAGGTCCACTATCTCTTTGACGAACCTTTAGGGATTGTCCCACAATCTACACTTAGGCTATGTTCACACAACATATTTTTTCATATTTATACGGACGTTGTTGCAATTTGCAACAACGGCCGTATAAATACGAAAAAATACGTTGGCCGGGTGTTTATGGGATCCCGGCTAGAGTGTATACACATAGTATACTCTCTGGCTGGGACCCCTAGCGGCGTCGCAAACAACTGACAAGTCAGTTTTCTGTGGCTGCTAGTCAGTGAATTGCGGCAGTAGGAAAACCCTGTCAGTGCACACTATAGAGCGAGCGGCTCCGGCCGCAAGCTTCATAGTGTGCTATGGGGAGTTCTGATGTGGGCACATCAGCGCACATCAACTCTGCAGCAGGAAAGATCATCCGGCCGGTACTGCAGCACCGGCCGAGATGATCTTTGCAGAGATCGGCCGCTCCGTGACCCCGCCGGGTCATGGAACGGCCAGTCTCTTACGCTATGTGAACATGGCCTTATCCTCTGTCTATAGGATAAGTAACAAATATCTGATTGTTGGTGACCCCCTCACCAATGTTGGAGTCCCACATTCTTCATTGCTATTAGGGATCGTGCACATGGTTATAATATAGCTTAATTTTAGGTCTTTCACAAAGGCATAAGAGACCCCTATTTTACTTTCCCCTACCTTCAATATAATGCAGAGATAGCTGGAGTTCTTTTCCTGTCAGATTCGATACAGGTTCTATATATAAAGCTCTGCTGTGTACATTAGCCTTTATACGTATCCAGTGAAACCTTGGATTACAAGCATGATTGGTTCCGGGAACATGCTTGAAATTCAAATCACTTATATATCAAAGCAAATTTTCCCATAAGAAATAATTAAAATTATGACCATAAAGAACACTGTATCAGTAAAGAAAGGGTTAATCAGTTAACTCAACACACAACTCCTCAGGTGCCTATAAAACAGCTGGTTCTGGTACCTGCTACTACTAGTGCCGCTGTCTGGAGTAGCTATTGGGGAAAGGTTTAATTCAGGGGTCAGATGCAAGTAGCGGTCATACACCAACCAGTGCAACACGTAGGCAATATGGAAGCAACACGTGCGCGGCAATGGTGGGAGATGTCCGGAAAAGGCCCCGAGGAGTTAAGGCACTCACCACTATGCACGCAGGATCTAGGCTGCCTGAAGACCGGAGTAGGAGGATGCGTCAGCCTCACTCACACTCAGTTTTCCGGCAGCAGGGAGAAGAGATAAGGCCAAGCTGCTCGCTTCCACAGGAGGATCTAGGCATTTCGACAAGGTCCCTGATGCGGACGTGGATCGGAGCAGAGCCTGAAGGTGTCAGATCACTGTTGGAGTTGATCAGGTAGCATTGGATAAAAATGAGTGGGTCTTCTACCCAGTACAGTATCAGGATGGGCACACAGGGACGGAAATAACTTTTTTTTTTTTTTTAAATTGTTAGCTTGTCTTGCAAAATGCTCTCAAACCAAGTTACTTGTAATCCAAGGTTTCGCAGTACATGAAACTTTTTTCTTTGACCATTAGTACTCTCTCACCTGCTGGACCAAGTTAAACTCTAAGTTCAAAGTAGGACACGACAGTAATATGATAAAAGTTCTGAATATGGCAAAAAATATCATAGAGTGTTTTTATTATTATGTTTTCTCCAAAAACTCTTTATATAAATAGAATAAATCATGATTTGTAGACAAGGAAGAAAGATTTAAGCCTTTGATCCCCCCACATCTGAGGAAGAAAGAAAAAATGAAAACAGTAAAGTTTCCCGAAGGCAAAAAAAAAAAATCTAAATCAAAAACAACAGTCAACCAAAAAAACTTTTATCGCTGGGCCAGTATCACAGTGGCTTAGACCAGACTCATTTATATTACTAAACATTAATTTATTTCCAAGAAATTAAAAAGCTATTTACATAATTTGTATGTACATTATGCCTTGAGTACCATCGCCCTAAACATGCAAAGGGTCGGAGAGTGAGTACGAGCTACGATCATCGAACCTATGAAACCAAAGCTGAGAACAATGGAGGAGGAGATCACATTCACTCATTCGTTGTCTAAGGCAAGTCGGGGATTAAAAAAAAAAAAAGAAGAAATGCAAACAACGTAAAACAAAACAAAAAATGTCTATAATACATAATGAATGCTAAGATCTGAACACAATATCATCATGAGGATCTGCAGACAGTGGTGTAAGGAAAATAGACCTCGATATGTGTAGCGGCTAAACTATGTACAAAATGTTGAAGATGTATTCATCCGTTCAATGCCACCCGTTTTTATGTTTTCGCATGACTATATTTTACACCCCATACTGAGAAAAATGCTAGAATTGTAATGTATATTGGACCCATATACAAAAAAAAAAAAAAAATCTGCATCTAAGGAGGCATTCACATGTTCTGTGATTACGGTTCATGCACGGATAATGTGCTCATGGAACTCCCGGCATCACAATTTATTATGATTCTGGGAGCTCTGACTTAGTTTAAATCCTCACGCTAGTGTACTGACACAGCCACATGGCTGTGTCAGTACAGTGTTGAGATGATTTAATATGATTCAGAGCTCCCAGCATCATGATGAATGATTATGCCGGAAGGTCCCTACTCGGTTCAAAAGCACACCCTCCATATTTACAGACTGTGCACAGAACATTGGAATAAGGTTTAAACTGGAAGTTAAGAGTCAAATTTGAAATTGCTGATTTTTTTTTATTATTATTTCAGTTGTGACGATAAATTTTGTAAATTATTTTTAAGTCACTATGCAGCACTATGTCTCTACGGAAGTTTTATATGTGTGCTGGAAAAAAAAGTTAAAAGAAAAGTAAAGAAAATGAAGTTCACATTTGAAAATTTACTGATCAAAAAAATCTGTAATTAAGTTTACAATTTTTTAAAGTGACCATAAGACTGTATAGAAAATGAAAAATACTTTAGATTATTGTTTTGAACATTTCATGATCGAAACCAATTTTTAGGGGATAGACTTATTTTGGGGAAAGGTAAGGTGGTTGTTTGTAATACTGCCACTCTGAAAGGAGAAAATCAAGAGGGTTCCTGTATTTCATGGACAGAGACATCACTTCCAGCATGATACGTCCCTAGAGCGTACAGGGTGCTGAGAATAAGGGTGATTTCTTTCCCCCCTTAATTCTAAGAGGAATTTTTTGGGGGGTGGGATTGCAGTTTATTTAATAAGTGAATGAGGCAGTTTGGTGCACTGGGGGTGGGGTCCTCTGTACTGGACCACCCCTAGTAGGGAATATTCATCTTGAGTGCTGCCCAATTATTTCTTAGAAGGAACTAGGTGGCCGTGACAGATGGACACACCCCGATAGTCCCACCCCCAGTGCACCCAAACACCTAATTTACCTATGAGGATGAAGGTAGGAAAATTACCTTCATCCTCAGCGCCCCACACGCTATAGGGACATATTGGCAGGTTTGATATTACTAAGATGCTGTTAGTTTTCCTTTAAATAGATGCCAGTAACAGATACTTTGGCGTCTGTCAACCACAAGCTAATATATTGTATCTGTGTAACAGAGGTGTATTATTAGGGAATCCAATTGGACAGAACACCATAGTCTTCTACACTATTCTAAGGAGGAGGGCAGGGAAGAAGAAAGGAGAGGAGTCACAGGCCTAGGGCACAGACACTGTAGGGCACCCACATTGACTCCGCTGCTGAAGATTAAAGGATTATTCTGTACCCAAACCAAGGCACCAGACACATTATAAAAAACACGACCGGGAGGGACTTACTCTCATCAAATAGATGGTACCAGAAGTTGGGGGGGGGGGGGGGGGGGGATACAGTATTACTTTAAATGAGTTATCTAGGATTAGGAAAAAAAAACATAGCTGCTTTATCACAGAACAGCGCCACCCCTTTCCTCAGTTTGCGTACGGTATTGGAACAAATTGAAACCTTTAAATATATTAAAGGACTAAATAAGGTTGAGGAGGGAAGTGACTTTAGAAAAAACTGACCTCAGGAATTAAAGGAGACAGTGAGAGTTTACTGGGGGGAAAGATCAGAAGCAATGTGAGAAAATATGACTTTACTGAAAGAGTAGTAGATACCTGGAACAAACTTCCAGCAGATGTGGTTGGTAAATCTACAATAACAGGATGTAAATCTGCCTGGTATATACATATACTGTATCTATCCTAAGATAATAAGACGGGGAATACTAAAAGGGCAGACTAGATGGAGCAAGTGGTCTTTTTCTGCAGACAATCTTCTCTGTTTCTATTGCAGCTCAGGTCCATTAAAGAAAATAAAGCTGAGTTGTAATACCACCCATAACCTGATGACTGGTATGGCGCTGTTTTTGGAAGAGAGCAGCCATGTTTTTCTGATCTTGGATAACATCTTTTCTTTATTTTTAAAGTTATTATTATAACAAAATGACGGCCGATGTGGGAACGTACAAAGTACAGCCTGGCCTCTCCATAATATCATAAAGGAAACTGGAAATTCAGAGAATCATTCTGAGTACAGTGAAGGTAAATTAATTGGAGGAAATTGCTTTGGGTTTCTGAGATTCTAATAAATGGATTTTCACTATACGGGAGGACTAAAATCCTTCTCCAATTAAATAACACTTTTTATCATGTCAAACTGCAGAATTCAAAGAAAAAAAAATTAGAAATTCATATTTCTATAATAGATGCAAATTGTCAGAACAAAGTGACATTTTAGATTTTTTTCCCCATAGAAATCAAATTGAAAAAAAAAATAAAAAAATGAAATTTATGATATTTGTGCGGAATGTTCCAGACAATTAGATATATTTTTTTGTTGTCAATGTTAAAACCACATACACATTCGTAGTGCCATGTGAATGGCAAATTCCAGAGGCAGAACCTTCACGTTGCCTGATTCCGACACCTGGTCATAAGCCAAACTGGTCAGGCAAAGAGAACACCTGGCTCTTCTGAAACATCATACAAATGTCTCCAGGGTCCGTCCTTCAACGACATAGTCGGAGCAGAGAAATGGAAATGAGAAGCCAATGGGGGACGATTTCTGAGCTGATTACTGAAACCACTGTGTGAAAATGAATGGTGTTTTTGTTTTTATTTAATTTTTTCTTTCAATTTTTTTTTTTTAAGATTTTTTTTTTCCACCTCAGGCATTAGTTGTTTATTGAAAAATTTTGGGGAAAAAAAAACAAAAATAGAGAAGGCAGGTGTACGAGTCCCTTATCAGGTGTCGACAAAATCCATCCCAGCCACCTGCCGTGTACAAATGTGGCACAGAGGAGCAGAAAATGAGAGGGTTCTTTACTTCCATACAAAAAATAGTCCAGATTTTGGCTGAACGGCGGCGGCGGCGCTCCACACTACACACTGGTACAGTTTGGGATTTCTTTTGTGCTTTCACTGTTTGCAATCGTGGAGATGGTGCCTGAAAGACAAGAGACATCAGTCAGGAGGCTGAAAACAGAGAATTATGGGGGAGGCAGAGAACCTAAAAAATTACACAAAATATAACACAGGATGATACAAAGTCCGATCATCATGATATATTCTCTACCACTAACCCTGTGTCACATAACATGGAATAGGAAATAAGGGTCTTCACACTGATATTATCTGAATACCTGCATAAAATCTATCTATCTATCTGTCTATCTATCTATCTATCTATCTATCTGTCTATCTCCTATCTATCTATCTATCTATCTATCTATCTATCTATCTCCTATCTATCTATCTATCTATCTATCTATCTCCTATCTATCTATCTATCTATCTATCTATCTATCTATCTATCTATCTATCTATCTCCTATCTATCTATCTATCTATCTATCTATCTATCTCCTATCTATCTCTCTCCTATCTATCTATCTCCTATCTATCTATCTATCTATCTATCTATCTATCTATCTATCTATCTCCTATCTATCTATCTCCTATCTATCTATCTATCTATCTCCTATCTATCTATCTATCTATCTATTTATCTACTATCTATCTATCTCCTATCTATCCATCTATCCATCCATCCATCTAATATAGCATAGTGTTCTATAGACCCAGAAGCTTTATAATTGTGGGACACTAAATTGCTCCGGATTCTCCGCTGCGATGTCGCTGGGTAAATGCTTTTTCTAATCACATTTGCCTTTGCCTTGAACCCTAACATTCTGTATGCAATGAAAACACATTACCATGATGACAATGTAATAATGGAAGTGACATGTCTATCAGCGCAGAGGTCACCCAGCAGCCCCGCCACCCTGCGAGGGAGGCGGCTCCCGGCCCGGCTAAGTCATGCGGAACCCATTCATTACACTTCTGCCATGACCGTCCTGAACGTGAGTTATACTTGATTAATTGACTAGATTCACTTTGCTGAGTGTTCATATTCCATCAGAGCATCAAGACAAGCTTCATCTGAATGGAGATTACCAATGACTCGGGCGTCCAGTTCCTTGTCTGTCAGCTCTTCCTCCGTGAAGTTGCTGAGCGATATTTTGGGTGCGTTGTCGTTTTGGCTGACGGACCCGATCATTTCCTGTTCTTTGTCGTGTTGAACCTGAGCGTAGATATTAATCCATGGGATTTTCCTAAAGTCAAAAAAGTTAGATTTTTTTTTACGGTTCAAAATTTTTTTTTTACAAAATTAGTCCGATCTTTCAACACCTGAATACCGGTGGCTGAAATAGTTGGAAGCTGCCCTAAGGAGTCTAGGAAAATATGGATACAGCCTATGGCCTATGTTTCCATGTATTCCTGAACTCTCTAGAGATGCATCCAACTTCGTCAGCCACCGGTATTCAAACGCCGAACCATTGGATTCAGATATGTTCCATGTGAGCTCATTTTTAGTTCCGAGTCATCTCATTTATGAGTTCAGTAAATAGTATTCTGTAAGGCTCCTATTAGACGGCCCGATCAATAATGTAAACAAGCACTGACATGCTAGATCCTTTACTGGGCCTATTACATGGCTTGATGATCATTTAGCAAGGGCTGCACAGACGTAGTTAGTGATGTCCGGGCAGCCCTCACCCTAAACTGTTATAAATTACCTCTCCACCTCTCGGTCTTCTCCTGCCCTCTTCTTGCTTCCTGGGACCACCATGGCCAGTGATTGGCTGAGAGGACTGTCAGCTCAGAGACCACTTTGAAGCTACAGCATGGTGGCTCCGAGAAACAAGCAGAGGGCAGGAGAAGACCAGGAGCGTGGAGAGGTGATGAATGAACAGTTTATTTGGCCGCGCATCGCTATTACATGTAATGATGCACGATCGGCGGCCGCCAATGATTTTAGGTCTGGACCTAAAGACAGGATCAGCTGATCGGCTGAATCGGCTGATTATAATAGGGCCCTGAGAATAATATCCATATACATTAAACAAGACTTTGTTGAGTTCAATGATTTCAGTTGGAGCAGCCAATAATGTGATGTGTATAAGGGTCTCCTGACTCTTGTGTTGGCTTCTGTATATATAGTATGTTCAGTGACATAGATGCTGGAGATTGGCTGGATGTGCTGTGTGCCACAGATACTGCCCGTAAACCTTGGCCAGGGTACTTACATAGATGGTTAGAGTGGAAAGCAAGTTCTTTTCCCTGTTTAACATATTCCAGAAACCCCAACTATCTGACATGTAATGAGCCTAATATAGCCACATTTTGGCTTTATACTGTAGTTGGGTCTTTTTGGATTATGCTTATGTATCCCTTTTCTTGTATAATGTCACTACCTGGTGACATAGTTGCCCATCCTTTAGTATAGTTTTCCTGTGTCCAAACATCCCATAGTGTTGTATGCAGCATTGTTATTATGCCTATCTCCCTGCATGACATCTCAATATACATATGTGGTCCATGGGGACACATCACATTGATATGGGATCCACAGGGACACATCACAAGGATATGGGGTCCAGGAAGACACATCACAGGGCTATGGGGTCCAGGAAGACACATCACAGGGCTATGGGGTCCACGGGGACACATCACAGGGATAAGGGGTCCAGGAAGACACATCACAGGGCTATGCGGTCCGGGGGACACATCACAATGCTATGGGGTCCACTGGAACACATTACATGGATATGGGATCCAAAGGGACACATTACATGGATATGAAGTGCAAGGTGGACACATCACATGAATATGGGGGCCGGGGGGACACATCACATGGATATGGGGTCCACGGGTACACATCACAGGGATATGGGGTCCGGAGACACATCACAGGGCTATGGGGTCCAGGAAGACACATCACAGGGCTATGGGGTCCAGGAAGACACATCACAGGGCTATGGGGTCCAGGAAGACACATCACATGGATATGGGGTCCACGGGTACACATCACAGGGATATGGGGTCCGGAGACACATCACAGGGCTATGGGGTCCAGGAAGACACATCACAGGGCTATGGGGTCCACATCACATGGATATGGGGTCCACAGGGACACATCACAGGGATAAGGGGTCCACAGGGACACATCACAGGGATAAGGGGTCCAGGAAGACACATCACAGGGCTAAGCGGTCCGGGGGACACATCACATTGCTATGGGGTCCACTGGAACACATTACATGGATATGGGATCCAAAGGGACACATTACATGGATATGAAGTGCAAGGTGGACACATCACATGGATATGGGGTCCACGGGTACACATCACAGGGATATGGGGTCCGGAGACACATCACAGGGCTATGAGGTCGGGGCCTTGATGGGTTTGAGCTGGAACACAAGGGAGGTCTAAACAATATTACTGTATATACATAAATGTTACGTTGAAGATGATCGGTGCATGTACTGGGCATGTCAGTAAATGAGACAGACTCCTTTAAAACCAAACTTAGTTTTGTTTCTTTTTTAGATGTAGAATCAACTACAATTGTATAAATTAGGACACAAGGGACAAAAGATGTAACTAGATAATAAATTTTATAGGCTTAGCTTGTAACACTGCCGGAATAGACACAGCTCTATCACATTCATCCTATTATTTTCATGCCAGGTTGATCCTGAGAAAGCAGAAAACAAATCCTCTATAAAGTGGCCGCCAATTTACAGTACCCTTATGTAAGGAGGAAATTTCTTCCTAACTCCGTATAGGATAATCCCAATAAATACCAGTATTCATATCACACAAATATAATATACCTTACTAGAGATAGCGCTTTATGAGGGGCCATCTAAAAACCTCCCACCTTAAGGCTATGTTCACACTACGTATATTTGAGTCTGTATGTTTGAGGCTGTATAGCAACCAAAACCAGGAGTGGATTAAAAAAAACAGAAAGGCTCTGTTCACATAATGTTGTAATTGAGTGGATGGCCGCCATTTAATGGCAAATATTTGCTGTTATTTTAAAACAACGGGCGTTGTATTGAAATAATGGAAGTTATTTACCGTTATATGGCGGCCATCCACTCAATTTCACCATTGTGTGAACAGAGCCTTTCTGTGTTTTCAATCCACTCCTGGTTTTGGTTGCTATGAGGACTTGACATGAGGACCAAATACAGCCTCAAATATACATAGTGTGAACCCAGCCTAAAAAGTTATCCCCCATGCACTGTTTTCAGCTGTTCTCGCAGCTCCATTAGAGAATAAATAGATTGGTGGGGATCTTGAGATCAAGGTAAGCCCCAAGGGTAGAAACCTCCATGATAAGCTAGTTACCCTGTGGAGATAACTTTTCCAAACTGGACTTCCCCTTTAAGGGAGTTTCCTGGTTGCCGGCAGACCATGTCATCAGGGGAGGCGGGAGAGCATGTCATCAGGGGAGGCGGGAGAGCATGTCATCAGGGGAGGTAAGAGAGCATGTTATCAGGGGAGGCGGGAGGGCATGTCATCAGGGGAGACGGGAGAGCATGTCATCAGGGGAGGTGGGAGACAATGTCATCAGGGGAGGCAGGGAGGCCATGTCATCAGGGGAGGCGGGAAAGCATGGCATCAGGGGAGGCGGGAGAATATGTCACAAAGAGAGCTGGGACAGCATGGCATAAAGCTATCTAGGAGAGCATGTCATCAGGGGAAGTGGGGAGGGCGTGTCATCACAGGAGCTGGGAGAGCATGTCATCAGGGAAGTTGGGAGAGCATGTCATCAGGGAAGTTGGCAGAGCATGTCATCAGGGGAGCTGGGAGAGCATGTCATCAGGGAAGCCGGGAAAATATGTCACAAAGAGAGCTGGGACAGCATGGCATAAAGCTATCTAGGAGAGCATGTCACCAAGAGAGGCGGGAGAGCATGTTAACTGGAGAGGCAGGGCAGGATGTCACCAAGAGAGCTGACACAGCATGACATGGGGGCCTATGTTATCATGGTTTAACCATGGAGAAGTGCAGGTGTACATTTCTGTATAAGCCTGTGACAGGTGCAGGTGCCACCAGCCTTACTAAGAGGCGCCGGGTAAATGGGGGTGGAGTTTATTTTAAGACTGGCGTATGAGAAAATTTTTTATCTAACTGTGCAAAGGAAAGTAAACAATATGAAGGAGGGTCTATAGCTTCAAGTGCAATGAAAATATCTACCCTAAGTGTGTAGATACCCTAGGGTGCATTGCTTTCCACTCTGGGCAAGAGATAAGGACCCTGATCAGGAGAAGCCCCTCTAGTAACTCAGAAGGGGAGTATGATAATAGGTTCTCTTAGTTGTACAAACCCTAACAGGCATCATAACACGGTTCCATATAACCGTGCCCCATATGCCCAAGGAGGAGGGCTTAGAACAAAGATAATAAACAATAGGCAGAAGACGAATGGTACAAATTATATATATATAATTTTATTTTATGGAGCATTTACGTCCATTAGTTTCTTACCTTTTAAACTTGTAGATTAAAAAAACAGCCAAACCCACAAAAACAACAGAAAGAAGCATTAACATAGCGGAGCTGCTGTGACTGGCGCTGTTATCCACCAAGGGAGCTAAGAGAGAAACAAAAACATGTCTGACTCATTGTCTTCATATTGTTCTTCAGAACACAAACAAATACAAGGGTCTGGGGGCAATACAACAGGTAAAGCTCTAATGTACATTGCATTGGATAGTTCTATGAATTTTTGAAGGAGTTAGCTCCTTGGGGGTGGGGCATAACATATGTTATTTGAATAAAAATCCTGCACCATAAAAACTGTGTTTTGGCCGCTGTAAATGCAGATTAGGAAACAAGAACCCTGCAAGATTTAAAAGAATTGTTGAAATTCACTTTAACCATAGAAAGTAAAGACTCCTTCTCTTATAGGTGACATCTGGTAGGGGAGGGACAAGGGTGCAGGAGGAAGGTGCAGGTATGAGGTGAGCAAAGTGATAAAACAGAAGACGCTCTCCTCAATCTCTTCTTTCCGATAGTTTCTTTGGCAACATATTTCACACGGCAAAGAAAAAAGAAAAACACAGCAGTAGTCGAAGGCTGATGGGGAAAGTCAGCTGAAGGTCACCGCCTGCCTGAAGCTGACAATGAAACGGAAACACTGAGAAAACTTTTACAACCTTAAAAACAGAACAAAAAAATAAAATAAAAAAAGGGAAGTGATGAAATTAGAAAAAGAAATCTATTATTAAAGTCTTGCAGATAAAGACTTTGCTAACTAGGTTTAGCGTGTAAAAAAAAAAAAAAAAGAGGAAAAAGAAAATCAAAAGATCTTTTGTAAAATTGGTGGAGTATCCTCAGCAGAGGCCATCCATATTAGATTGGCACCCCCACTGATCAGCCGATCGGAGGGGCTTGGGTTTGTGTTGCTCTTTTTCATATTACTTTTAGTAGCAATGTTGCAGGGTCCTATTCAACTAAATGAAGCAACGCTGCAATACCTTCCATGGCCACAACTAGAAGTACGGTAATGTTGGTACAAGCACTGACATACACTGAAGGGGTTGACTTGAGGGTAAGCCATGAGCTTTACAAAGCTGGAAAAGTTCTTTACATGCAATGAAAATGATGACATATATAACAGAGGATAGGTGAAAAAAAGGGGAAAAAATGTCTATTACTACGTTAACGGTAACATGAACATTATATTAAGCCCCATTCACTACTTCTTCTTGCAGTTCATTTCCAGTTTTTTGGGTTTTTTTTGTTAAGGTAAAAAGCAAAAAGATGTGCGGACTTACCCCCCCAGTGGAGCCCGTTATACTTATCCCCCTCTCAAAGTCCCGGACCCCGTCCCGCCGCCGAGAAATCTCCATCGGAAGCAGTGCGCGTGCTCACCACAGATGAGTCCGACACCCATAGAGAATGACTGGAGCAGTCATTCTCTATGGACGTCGGACTCATCTCTGGTGAGCGAGCGCACCGCTTCTGACAGGGATTTCTCGGCGGCAAGACGGGGGTCTGGGACCAGGACTTTGAGAGGGGGATAAGTATAAGGGGCTCTACCGGGGGGTCTGGCGGGCGTCACCCCGGCAGCCGGGGTGACAGGCATTGTTTTAAAATCTTGGAATGCCAATAAAAAAAAAAAAATGTCAATGGAAGTTCATGATCGGCCTTACACACATGGGGGGAGATTTATCAAACTGGTGTAATAGAACTGGCTCCATTGCCACCAGATTCCACCTTTTATTCCTCACAGATTCTTTAAAAAATGAAAGGTGGAATCTGATTGGTTGCTAGGGGCAACTGAGCCAATTCTACTTTACACCAGTTTGATAAATCCCCCCTATGTTTTTTTTATTGGAGGTGGCGTTTTTCTCTCCTATCTGGTGTTTTTGAGGCTCTGCGGAAGTTTTTCCATAATGCAACAGGCTTAGGGTATGGAGGTTTTTTTTTTGCAAACTGTGGTGTTTTTTCTCCCATAGACTTTAATGGGATTGTTTTGGTTGTCTGAAAAACACCATTGTTGTGCTATGGTGTTTTTTTTTCTGGCGTTTTTGTCACCTTTTGTGGTCCAGCAGCTAAGTCATGTGATGGCAGAGGAAAAAAAAGTTCAGTAAACAAAAATGCCTAAACGTACACACATAAAGTCAAAAAGGGAAGAAAAAATGTAAATGCGTGGACAAAACGGATTGGCAGTTTTTCTGGCGTTTTTTGGAGGCCTGAAAAACACCACACAAAGTCTATTTGCTAGGATTCAAAAGAGTTTTAAAAAAATAGTATCGATTCTGGAAATCTTTATCTTTGACTTACCTAAAGTAAGCTGGGTAACATATACAAATATCTGGACTCCTGGTTTAAGCTCAAACATTATTAGATTCTGGTTGAGGGCGCTAAAGAGCGACTCTACAATCTGCAAAAAAAGGACATAATCATAATTATTACGACACAATAGAATAGATAACTATAAGGATACATTCAAATGGGCACAAAAGCTAATGTTTTGGATGCAAAAAATTCACTATTTTGAACATCATAAACAGAACGTTGTCATTGCCCCAAACCCTCCTCCCAATAGGACGTCCCACTACAACAATTTACTAGAAAAAAGGCATCTATGTCTTTTACAAACTTAAATGAATCAGTCAACACAACATCGTGTGGCAACAAAAATTAATCGTTTTCATTGCTCTTACAGTAAAGAATCCTTGTCTGTGATACTTGCAGAACCTTCACTAATCTAGAGGATGTCCCCTTGTCATGGTTATAGGCCTACGTGGACTCCTCTTAAACTTGGTCACTAAATCACTGCTCTATGGTCTCACTGCTCTTACAGTAAAGAATCTACATGATGATGGTGAAATGTTCTTTCCTGGTAGAGGTTACCGCCTTGTATTGGGTATAGTGATCACTAGTAGGATCACATACTTTGGGATCGATTGGGATCAGGTCATCCCTAAGAAGTCTTTATTCTAAGCTCAATAACCCAAAGTTAACACAAGTGAGTAGTAAATCGTATAGCAGTATAGGGAACCATACACAGTAACGTTCGTCATTTTTACTCACATGCTCCAGGTCCGCTTTGTTTCCTTTTCTTCTTTCACTAACATTTTTTGGTGGTAAAATAAAAAGTTCGGCTGAGGTTGGTAGACCGGGGAACATGGCTACGAGAATGTGCTCCTCGGGAATACTGGTTACCTGGAAGGAGTCATATATAAATGTATACACGTGACTTCACAAACCAACACAAGAATACATAAGCGTGCACACAATTGAGGCCGATCCTGTCATCTGTAAAGGCCCTATTCCACCGGCCGACGAGAGGAGCAAATGAGTGCTATTAGAGTGCGGGAGGGGCCGCGGGGAGGTGCGGGCTACCCGGGTGATCGCTAGATCGTCAGGGCAGCCCATAGGGATAGCGGCGGTCTGCCTCCTATTCCACGGGCCGACGAGAGGAGCAAATGAGTGCTATTAGAGTGCGGGAGGGGCCGCGGGGAGGTGCGGGCTACCCGGGTGATCGCTAGATCGTCAGGGCAGCCCATAGGGATAGCGGCGGTCTGCCTCCTATTCCACGGGCCGACGAGAGGAGCAAATGAGTGCTATTAGAGTGCGGGAGGGGCCGCGGGGAGGTGCGGGCTACCCGGGGGATCGCTAGATCGTCAGGGCAGCCCATAGGGATAGCGACGGTCTGCTGCCTCCTATTCCACGGAACGACGACAGCAGATCGCTGCTATCCTAGTCGTTTGTCTTTCAACATGTTTGAAAGACAAACGACGCAACAATCAGCCGCCATGAACGATGTCGGCTGATCATTGCCTTCTATTCCACAGGACGATTATCGTCCGTAACAGACGATATTGGGCGAATACGGACGATAATCATTCTGTGGAATAGGGCCTTAAGGCTGGTCTTCTAGCTCTCTTGGATGAAAAGATACATAAGCGTTTATGCTCATAAGAAAGCAACTTAAAGTGAAGCTGTCACTTAAAAAAAACATTTGACATGTAAATATAACTCAAATGTTTGGAATAGTTAGGAGTGCAGTGTTTAATAGAATTAGCAGGGGGATAAGTGTGCGGCTAAGGACTCTTCTCCCCGCACTCTGTGCCTTTGACCGAGAGAGTCCCATAAACTTACATGGGCAGTCTGAATCAATCACATACAACAAATTAGGGCGACCTGGGCGTACACCAGGAAGAAGGGGTGTAGATTTGCCCCTTCTTCCTGACATATACCAGCCGTATCCCCATTCACCTTATGGGCAGACGGGTGTGGGTGGGGGTGGGATGGAGGAGGCGTGGCTTCCCCCCATGCCTGATTTATCATGATTTACGCCTGGGAGCAGGTGTAGAGGCATATGATAGGGAAAAAGGGGACATTCTTTAAAGGGGTTTTTCACATTTTCTCTTTCTTTCAAATCAACTGGTGCCATAAAGTCCCAGAGATTTGTAATTTATTTATACAAAAAAAAAAAAAAAACAACAACAACTTAAGTCTTCCAGTACTTATAAGTTTCTGTATGTCCTGCAGGAAGTGGTGTATTCTCTCCAGTCTTACACAGTGCTCTCAGCTGCCCCCTCTGTCCAGATCAGTAGCAAGCCTCTCTGGCTCTAGACAGTTCCTGACATGGACAGAGGTGGCAGCAGAAAGCATAACATACAGGACATACAGCGGCTGATAAGCACTGGAAGACAGGAGATTTTTGATGGAAGTAAATTAGAAATCTATATAACCTTCTGGCACCAGCTGATTTGAAAGAAAAATAATTGAAGTGAACAACCCCTTTAAGGGCCCGGCGTACTTGTACGCCGGTCTTCATAATTGTTTCCCTTAGAGTAAACTTTCTCCGCTAAAAAAATGTTCGATTTACATTTAAAATGAAATCTAACTTCATTACCATATGCAAAATTATTATTATATTTACAGCAGTAAAAAAAAAATGCTAAAACAAAGTAAAAACCTAAAACATAAAGTGTTGGCCATTGACTTTTAGATAAGCTAGCCGCTAATAAAACATTAATGACATAAATAGAAATAAATTACATAAAAAGTGCATTAATATAAAGTTTTAGCAATCTGCTCATTTATTGCGACTAATAAAAAAAAACAAAGAAATAAATCTAAACTATAAATTCGCAGTCGGAGAAAAATAAAAGAAGAAAATATAAAGTATAAGCGAGAGATAAGCTGGTCTCCTTATTCGGGTGATTTTTGCTTATCTTGCTCATCGTTTTATTGGCTCCGTGTATCTTGTAGGATCTCCCGGCCGGCAGGACAGGATTGGCGCGGTTCGCTTGCTGTATATTAAAGTGTAGAATAACAGAACAAGGAGACGGAGAGCAAGATATGGTTGATATTGATTCCAGACGTCTTATGTCTCGGGGTGAGGCCTCCACAAGAAGCTGTCCAGGCACTCTCACCCACTTACACTATAGGAGTCCAGTGAACGGACGGTAATGAATTGCTAGTTACACGGGGACGTCTTATTACATTAGGCCTGACATCCATATTATAAGCAGAGTCAATCACAGTTAATCATGTTCCAGTGAAGGAAGAAATAAATGAGCGGTGATGAGTCACATCCCACAAGCAGCCGGCATGGAGGACGGCAAATAGGAGCTATAGGAGAAGCGTAAAACGGACATAAATTCTATCATGGAGGAAACAGAGCGTAATAATCACCATGATCTTACAGAATGAGCTAAGGAATGGTATCTCTACATGAATGAGCCAAAACATTAAAACCATATGGGAATTCCTATTGAAAACCTCTCCTACTCTGGACAGATCCTGTCTCGGCCAGAGATGTCAGCAGAGAGCACTGTGTCAGACTGAAAATAAAATAATATTTCCTGCAGGACATACAGCAGCTAATAAGTAGGGGAAGACTTGAGATTTTTTAATAGAAGTAAATTACAAATCTATATAACCTTCTGAACCCAGTTGGTTTGAAAGAAAAAGATTTTCACTGGAGAACCCTTTTAAACCAGAAGTCCGTTTTGTTTTTTTAACCGGTAGGGACAGGGGGGATCATCATGAGGAACAACTGCTTACCTCTCCCTGTGCCTGTGCGTCGCAGTGCCAGAAGGTTCAGGACCACCGCCAGAGGGCTCGGGGGGAAATGCCAGACCCGACTGATGGATGCCCCATCAGCCAATCAGTGATTGCAGCGGTGTCCCACCCCAGTCACTGACTGGCTGAGCAGGGAATCCATCAGCTGGGTCATGACGTGGAAGAAGGGAGAGATGGAGAGTGCCTGCGGGCAGGGCCGTATTTGCCACTAGGCATCCGTGGTCCGGTGCCTAGGGCAGCGCCCTGCGGGGGGCGGCACCCGCAGGGAACACTTTTTTTTTTAAACTCTCTCTCCCGCCATAGGCACCGGCCCACGGGTGCCTAGTCCGCGCCGGGGGGTCTTTGATTGCCGGGGTCCGAGGGCCGGGGTGAGCTTCCGGCACACTCAGCCTGACAAAGGCCGGAAGCTCACAGCTGCAGCCCCGCGATGCCCGATCTTCTCTCCTGCTCGGCGATGACGTCACATCATGTGAGCACCGCTGAGCAGGGAAGAAGTCCGGGACCGTGGGGCTGCAGCTGTGAGGTTCCGGACTCTGTCAGGCTGTGTGTGCCGGAAGCTCACCCCGGCCCCGACATGGGGGGGGGGGAGAGGTACTAGCCTGCCCATCCTGCCCCTGCTCCCCCTGCCCTCCGGCTGCCCCCGGCCGATCCGTCTTCCCCCCCGCATCCTCAGCTGCTCTCCTGCCCCCCCCCTTACTGCTCCCCCTGCCCCCCCAGCCTAACCCTGCATACTCTCTCTCACCCGGCATACTCTCTCACCGTGCATAATCTCTCTCTCACCCTGCATACTCACTCTCTACCCTCTCTCTCTTGCACCCTGTATACTCTCTCTCACCCTGCATACTCTCTCTCACCCTGCATACTCTCTCTCACCCTGCATAATCTCTCTCACCCTGCATACTCTCTCTCTTACCCTGCATACTCTCTCTCGCACCCTGAATACTCTCTCTCGCATCCTGAATACTTTCTCACCGTGCATAATCTCTCTCACCCTGCATACTCTCTCTCTTACCCTGCATACTCTCTCTCTTACCCTGCATACTTTCTCACACCCTGAATACTCTCTCACACCCTGCATACTCTCTCTCGCACCCTGAATACTCTCTCTCTCACACACCCTGCATACTCTCTCTCTCACCCTGCATACTCTTTCTCTCTCTCTCCACGCATACTCTCTCTTACCCTGCATACTCTCTCTCTCACCCTGCACACTTTCTCTCACCCTGCATTCTCTCTCTCTCGCACCCTGCATACTCTCTCTCTCTCTCACCCTGCATACTCTCTCTCTCGCACCCTGCATACTCTCTCTCTCTCACCCTGCATACTCTCTCTCGCACCCTGCATATTCTCTCTCACCCTGCATACTCTCTCTCGCACCCTGCATATTCTCTCTCACCCTGCATACTCTCTCACCGTACATACTCTCTCTCTCACCCTGCATATTCTCTCTCTCACCCTGCATACTCTCTCACCGTGCATAATCTCTCTCTCACCCTGCATACTCTCTCTCTCTCGCACCCTGCATATTCTCTCTCTCACCCTGCATACTCTCTCTCTCACCCTGCATAATCTCTCTCTCACCCTGCATACTCTGTCTCTCTCACACCCTGCATACTCTCTCTCTCACCCTGCATATTCTCTCTCTCACCCTGCATACTCTCTCTCTCACCCTGCATACTCTCTCTCTCACCCTGCATACTCTCTCTCTCTCACACCCTGAATACTCTCTCACACCCTGCATACTCTCTCTCGCACCCTGAATACTCTCTCTCACCCTGCATACTCTCTCTCTCACCCTGCATACTCTCTCTCTCACCCTGCATACTGTTTCTCTCTCTCCCCGCATACTCTCTCTCCCTGCATACTCTCTCTCTCACCCTGCATACTCTCTCTCACCCTGCACACTCTCTCTCACCCTGCATACTCTCTCTCACCCTGCATACTCTCTCTCTCACCCTGCATACTGTTCCTCTCTCTCCCCGCATACTCTCTCTCTCCCTGCATACTTTCTCTCACCCTGCATACTCTCTCTCTCTCCCTGCATACTCTCTCTCACCCTGCATACTCTCTCTCACCCTGCACACTCTCTCTCACCCTGCATACTCTCTCTCACCCTGCATACTCTCTCTCACCCTGCACACTCTCTCTCACCCTGCATACTCTCTCTCACCCTGCACACTCTCTCTCACCCTGCATACTCTCTCTCACCCTGCACACTCTCTCTCACCCTGCATACTCTCTCTCACCCTGCACACTCTCTCTCACCCTGCACCTCTCACCCTAACCCAATCATTTCTATTAAACAGCGCAAAGGACAAAACTATGTGCCTATGTCTGGCTTATGAATGGTACATGATAAACAGGACAGGTATTAGCACCAAGCAGGCGGAAATGATAGGGTATGGGAATGGAATCTGAGTAAACATACTAAATGGGGGACAATATGACCCGAGATGCAGTTTGCTTTCCAGTTGCACACTACATCTCCCAGCATGCTTTGAGTTCCAGAGTGTTAGGACATGCTGGTTATTAGGTAATAACTGGAGATCACTGCTTTATGGTGTCACGTAGAGATGAGCGCAGCAGGAGCAGCTCGAGTCTGATTGTGCGGCATCTAATACTAATCTAATCTAATCCTGGTGGCTGAAGAGGTTGGATGCCGCCCTAAGGAGTCCAGAAAAACATGGATACAGTCTATGGCCTATGGTTGTATTCTTGTTTTCCCGAACTTACTTGGGCTACATCCAACTTCTTTAGCCACTGCTAATCAAATTCCGCATTTAAGCATGCTCCAATTATGCTCATCTCTAGTGGTTGACGGAGAGACGCACCGATCCACATACATCTGGAAACCGTGAGCCATATTCCTGTCCCATAAACGATTATACTATCACTTTATCATTGTACTCTTCACGACTGCAACAATTGTTGTGATACTGAATCGGGTTTAACTTGGGAGTCATACACGTAATGACAATCCCTTCCCTGCAGCCTTAGAAAAGTTCAGCTCTGCTACACCTTCATTATGTTATCCCTTCACCGCGACACTGTGGAGTACCAGCCGATATTGTTGGCGGTATAGAGGACAATACGGCGGCTTTGTTAATGCCAGGGATCTGCGCTCTTTGATCATTCCTCATATGACAATACAGCAGTGTATTTCCCCACTTTGCTGGCTTCTTTCTCATCTTCCATGCCCTGCAGCGTACAGCGTATCTCTCGCACAGACCGCGGCCGCCACCATTATTACGTACCTGTATCAGAGCCCTCTTAATGAGCTTGCTTATGTCTTGTCTCCACTCGGGGATGTCGGGATTGTTATAATCCAGGTTCGGAGAGAATGACAACAGCTGCGACTGGAAATACTCTGAAACACAACCATTAAAAGACGCTTTGTGTCAATTCCCCGTGCATCGGCTTTCTTTTTTTTTTGCCGTTCGGCGTTGAAAATTTCGACATGTTATAGCAATGGCTTCACGTGAGGCGAAGGGCGGCTTAAACGTTTCTGCTTATTAAAGTAGATATTCATTAGCCGCTCGCTGCCGTCAGGTCGCTCCTGGCCAGCCGGCCGCTTACACACTCTTAATGGCTTTTTAAATTAACATTGTCACCAATTGGATAATGACATTGTGCACCGAGAATTTGTCTACTGATGTTCCCTACAGAACAGATGGCCGGCTCACCGTCATATTCGGCTTCTGAAGGAAGGAGTGGGAAAGAAGAGTTTTTGTCTTTCTCTGTTTTCACGCTGGTTTTCAACCTGGTTTTGGTTGAAACATACTGAGCAAAAATACTATGTGGGAACATGGGCTTAGGCTATGTTCACACAATGCGCAGACAACAGCCATTGCCTGCAGTGAAAATTAGCTTGAAATCAATGCACAACGGCCGGAAATTATTGACATGCTCGTTTTATCAACAGCTGTATCAAACAACGGCCGTTGTTTAATATATTGTGTGAAACAAGGGCCGTTGTTTGCACTGATTTCAATGCAACCCATTTTACTATGAAAACAATGGCCGTTCTTGTCATAAAGGGTATGCTGTGTGAACATAGCCTTAAAGTGTACCTATCACAAATGACCCTTCCGAGATCCTCTGCTAATCTGGAAAGGTTGGGTCTCCATAACAGAGATGCAATCAGGTGATGCATTGTCATCTGTGTCCGACCTTTCCGGATTAGCAAAGGATCTTGTCCCTGATCCGTAAGGAAAGATCACCACTTTAAACACATGCGAAAGGGGGGGAGCAGGGAAAGTATACTTACCTCTCCGGTCTTCTATCTGTCTTCACTATCACCACTCAGCCAATCAGCCACAATAGTGAAGACAGACAGAGGATAAAAGAGTGGTAAGTATACTTTTTATCAATACCTGAGTGGTGGGAGTCTCCACCTCCATCCTATCAGATATATGGAGCTGCTTCCCCCTTGCTGTCTAGTAGAAACAGTGCCACCTCTTTCAGTCAGGCTGTGCCTGGTACTGCAGCTCATACTCATTCACTTGTACAAGAAACAAAATCGATGGCACTGTGGGAGAATTTCTCAGTGTATTCAAATGGATGTACTGGGCGCAGTGTGAACATAGCTCGATCTGTGGCAGGGGCTGTTGGGGACTATACATTGCTTACATATCACTATTAGGATTCAGAAGTATTAGGGTGCTGATAGTGGTGATCTGACACTAACTTTATAGGCATCAACTGGATAACATAGAAATCACTCACCGTGTACTGCAACTTCTTTGGTGTCCTGAATGAGGGTGTTACCAGAAGACACCTGCACGGTGATGGCATTGATACCTTCCGCATGGAAGGTCAGGGAGATGCTGCTGTCCAGGGTGATGAGAGGCTGGAGAGACGGAAGGGAGAAAAACCTGATGCATTATGGGCTTGTCTCATCACTGGCTGCATGTCCACTCTGCTGAAATTAACCTTTCAGTATATGGCGACCATGTCACTAAGGCGGTGTGCACACTCAGTGTTTCGGTTTTTATTTTCATTCTCATAATTTTTTCATAAAGTTTTCTCTTTGCACTTACTTTAAAGGAAATGTGTTCTTTTACTGATTAGAGTGAGATACTAAAACTTGTTATTTTATTGTAATCTGTTTCTATTTAGTGATTGACATTTTTTTTATTTCACTTTTTCAGTATTGTTATGGGGGCGGCCATAATGCCTAGGCTGTTCTTAAAAGCATTTGCTGACATGCTTTACAGTAAGACTCATGGACATGGATGACAATAGACAGACTCTGTCTCCTTGAGATGAATGTGAGACATTACTGAGCGCACTCTTTGACCTATGAAGAGGTCATTTCACAGGGAACTGCTACTGTCCTCTATCTACAGGTGTCACATGACGCTGCAATGCTGTACAGATCACTTTACAGCAGCCTCCTCTTATCACCACAGACACAACAGGAAGTCTCAGCTTAAGGCCCTATTCCACGGAACTTCTTTGAACGATTATCGTTCATAAAATGGTTCAAACGACCGCTCGTTACCGATATTTGTTCTGTGGAATAGCTGTAAACGAGCGAACGACAACAGCAAAATCGCCGTTGAGTCGTTCACTATTTTTTTTCAACATGTCGAAAAAAAATCGTTGGTCTTTTAACAATAATTCGCTAATCTTTTCGTTGAATAAAAAATCTTTCAGTCGTTCTTGAAATGTCTACCTACATTTCCCCACGTTTTAAACGACCATGTAACGATGTAACGACCGCAAAAAAATTGTTACACTACAGATATCGTTCACGTTCCCACACGTATTATGTGTTATCGTTCGCCTAAAAAAATCGTTAAGTGCTCGTTAACGAGTGGTCGTTGGAGCGAGTCTATGAACGATAATCGTTCTGTGAAATAGGGCTATTAGTTTTAGCCCCAGTGGTGAGAATGAAAACTGCAAGATCTCAGGATTATTTTATAATATAGAGAGAAAAACGAAAAATTAGAACAAATTCCACCAAAAATTCTTTAAAAGTATGTTTAACATAAATTCATTATTTAAACAATAAGTAATTTCCTGATGACACATTCCCTTTAAAGTGTAAATGGTAATTACTAACTATTGTCTCCTAGAGTTTAATCAATAGTATCTAAACCAGCCTAAAATACTGACTGTGTGTGAATGTAGTCTTAGTCTGAATAATAATAATAATAATAATAATAATAATAATAATAATAATCATCATCATCATCATCATCATATAGGATGTGGCCCCTGGTCACTGGCAGTGCTAAAAGTTTCTTCCCCACATACCACATGTAGAAAGGTTTAAGAGCCCACAGCCCACATATGACTGTAAGCTTTGTTTCCCCTAAAGCAGTGTCCCCCTACCTGTGACCCCACGGATGTTGCCAAAATGTAGCTGATATCATTGTGGGAATTATAGAGCTAGAGAGCCATGGTTTGGATATCACTGCCCGATTGCACTGCCACATCAACACTGAACCAGGGGGTGCAGCACCCATGAGGTGAGCTGAGCCTCTTGCCTCAGGCTGTGCTCTAATGCTGCAGGGGGTCACAATGTAACCTCCAGCCCTTCCATCCTGCACACAGATCAGGGCCCAGGGATGTTGGTACATAGCTGTTGCAGTTACGGCTATGAATATAAGTGTTTGAGGGGACGGACTCCATTTTTCCTTTCCGCCTCAGGCAGCAGATAGGCAAGTCGAGCCCCTGCATGGAACCCTACATGGCGGCTTCCGCTACATAAAGATCAAAGCTGAAGGTTAAATTAGGCAAACAACAACTCCCATTATCATAACCTGCAGAAGGGCTCCACTAATATAGAAAGCCTTTTCTCCCCGCACATTTAGTCGGCAGTATCTCTCGTTTCTCTTGTTCGGCTTCATAATTATTAGCTGCGGCTTTGCACCACTTCAAAGGGAAACTTCTAAATTATGTTCCTCTGCCTTTATGTTTTATTCTTTCAGGGTAATTACCTTCCTTTTCAAGAAATCCTGAAGCCTCCCCCCCCCTCCCTCCACCTCCCACCCAGCCGGGGTTTAACCATTTTCTTGTCATTTTATACAGAGTAAGACTGACTTGCTCTTCACGCGGCATTATACATTATATGGAGGGGCTGCCTTATATAATATACGCCGCCAGCTCGGGAGACCGACAGTCAGGAGTTATAATGTTACAGATGCAAATACATCTCAAGACCAACTTTTCTTCTCATACAGCTGATGCCAAAGTGTTTGGCTTTCGATGTCTCCAGGCAGGGAACTAACTGGGAGAAGCCATCATCGGCCATGGACGGCCATTAAGATAAATGAACGTCCATAGACGTTCTTATAGGTCAGCTCTTTGTTCTGGCCCATAGAAGGGGAAGGACCCCTCACTAATGTTCCTATAACCTACTTACGCATGATGAGAGGTCATCTTTATGGAAAAAAAAAAAACTCCTTTAAGAAACCATTTAAGGGTACGTTCACACTTACCGGATCCGCAGCAGATTTCATTTAATTAACTGAACACAGCATCAAATCTGCACCATCAAATCTGCTGCGGATCTGCTGCGGATCCTGTAGGTGTGAACGCACAATAAAGTTTGTTTTTGTTTTTTTTAAAGGAGATGAATATCTGATCACTGGGTGCTCAACATTTGGCCGATCACAATAATGGGGGTTCTGTGTCCCCTGTTTAATGGGTGATGGTCAGATATGTTTGCTGTCACTCCATTAAACCTATGGAATGAATGGAGGTGGCAGAATGCTGTATTTTGCTTCCCTACTTTCAATAGGTAGATGCGTATATGTGTAACTGCTGCCCCCATCAAACAGGGAACAGAGGACCCCTATATACGTGATTAGCAGGAGTCCTGCCACCTATCTGTAGGATGTTGGTGGTGGAAAAACCAATTTAATGGGGTATTCCCATCTAACCAGTAACTATCTGGCCCAGCGGTTGGACCCCCCCATTTCATAATCTGGGACCCCCTTTCATGATAATGGGGACCCTATTAGAATGCATTTCCTGTTCTGGTTAACCCCTTTTAAGCCTCAGTGCGCATCATTTAAAATAAGTAATAAGGCCAAGCTGGAACATACACATTTTTCATGTTGTGCTGATCATGTTCGGTCTAATACCTTAAAGGGGTAGTTCACAAAAAAGATTTGTCAGAGATTTGTAATTCACTTCTATTAAAAAAAAATCTCCAGCCTTCCAGTACTTATCAGCTGCTGTAAGTCCTGCAAGAAGTGGTCTATTCTTTTCAGTCTGACACAGTGCTCTCTGCTGCCACCTCTATCTATGTTAGGAACTGTCCAGAGCAGCAGCAAATCCCCATAGAAACCCTCTCATACTCTCCAGACTGGGGGAGCGTTAATGTACAATGTACTGTAAATAAATAACTAAACACAGCATCAAATCTGCTACGGATCCTGTTCCTGTGAACACAGCCTGGAAAGAATACACCTGCAGGACATACAGACGCTGATAAGTACTGGAAGACTGGAGATTTTTTTTTATTTATAGAAACAAATTACACATCTCTTGCACTTTCAAGCACCAGTTGATTTGAATATTTTTCTTTTTTTTTTGGGGGGGGGGCAACAAGCCCATTAAAGGGGTATTCCCACCTGACAAAGTTATCCCCTATGCTTTGGATAGGGAGTAACTAGTTAATTGCGGGGAGAGGAAATCTGACCACTTACGCCCACCTACCCAACGATTATGAGAAAAGGCAACCCATTGTCCTGTTATAATGAAGCTCCGCACCATCACTCTATTCATCCTCTATGGAAGGTACTAACTCCCATAGAGAACGAGTGGGAGATCCCGGCAGTGTGACCCTCCACAATCAGCTAGTTGTAGGGGATACCTCTGTACGATAAGAATACCCCTTTAAGTAATGCACCTTTAAGGAATGCCTATTATGTCCATAGCTATGAAGACATCCCATAGTTTTCGATAGGTTGGCAACATTTTTGGCTTTCCCTAAACCTCTAGCAATGAACCAGCGAAACAATCTGCCAACCCATTAAGAAGGATCTGCCCTGATGTCAATCCCAGAATCTTCTCCCAGGACGTCGATATCATCATAAAACGTCCTGAGTCATTAAACTCGGAGAGTTCCTCCTCTATGTACCTTCACCCTGACTGACGAAAAGCCTTCCCATAACCATAAAAAAGACGGATTCCATCTCTAATAGAAATGAACGATTGCCTCTTTAATCAAGTCAAGGAGATAAAGAAAATCCTTGAATAATTTACGACTTAACAAATGAGGCGGGTGATGGGATTTATAAGGAGGATAACCTATGTTGTAGATCATGTGACAGACTCATTAAAGCCGGCCGGGCGGGCTTCATTAATCCTTGGACCCGTCTTAAAAGCTACATCCAGCCGTCACATTCTTGTCACCAGGACTGAATTACGTCTTCATCTCTTCCCATCCCTCCCATACGTCCCGGGCGAGCGTTGTCACCGCGGTAAATCGAGCGTGTCTGAAGGTTATTGAGCCGATAATTCCAATATTAACACAATTCTCTATGGTGGAGACGCCAACACTAGACGTTCCTATACACTGGTTCATCGTACCTTGGTATTGTTCCCGACCCACCAAAAATAAGTGAGTGTTCCGGGGTGAGACGGCCAAACCACGGCGCTGATGTTCACTTCCTTATTCCGAATGGCAACGAAGGGCACTCTCAGGTGGACATGCTCGATAGGACCTGATGGTGGAAGAAGGAATGGACTGTTATTGGTAAGTATAGTCACCGAATATGGATAGCATAAGTGAGTGCTACATGAGCCTTGAAGGGTTTGCCTAAAAGACAAAGCAGAATCATTTATTCTGGATCCTCACCTCTTGGTCAGAGTGAGGAGTGATTATACAGAGTGTCTCTTACCCTGGAGGACCTATCCTCTCCTGTATTAGGGCCAGTTCACAATAAGGAATCAGCGCTGAATCAGTAAAGAAAGTGTTCCGGGCAGTAAGTGTTCTCATGGAATTCCGCACAAATCTGCGGGCAAAGTGTTCTACCCGGAATCACCTCTGGTGCAAAATCATTTAATCAACTTAATTGATATTTTCCAACTTTGCATCAAATTTCAGCGAGCGTTCCACGTGGAATCTATTGAACTCAATGGAATTATGCACTAAATTTTCAGACGCAATATTCTGTAATGGAATCAGTGCTGATTCTTCAGTGTGAACTGGCCCTTACAAGATAATACATTGATGTAAATGGTGATGCATAATTTCACAGGATCTTGCTGCACTCAGAGATGTATATCTAGTAGATACGCTTTCATTCTATATCTACATTTACATTGAGGTTTTTTTAGATACAACCCTATATAAAAGCTAATCCCACTGAATAAAATGTGTGGTCTGTACAGACACTGAACCAGCAGGTATCCAACAAGAGACATGAACTCCGAGCTTAGAAGAAAACAATGAAACTTTAGTTCAAAATAAACTTAAAAATAAACTGAAAACTTTGAACACTTGTAATTGTAGCTTCTAACCCAATGTCACTGATATTGAACATAAATTATAAGTTAGAACATTCAAATTCATATATAGTCCAGGAGACTAAAGAACTAGGAGAATGATCCACTCAGAAAGAGCAAATCCAAGTCATACAAGCTTCACAGGACAATGGTTTTTGGTTACTTTTTGTAAGTCATGACTCATGGTAATTCTTCATTTACTAATGGCAGTGATGCTTTTTTATTATATAATTTCTTTATTTATTTTTCCCCATAAAAAAGCATTTTAACAGCTTAACAACATTTTTCATAAACAAATATACAGTATATTACTATACAATATACCCCCATAAACCCCTTTTTCCGAATTCCCTCCCCCCCCCCCCCCTCGGCCTGCCAGTGTACCCTTTTCAGCCCAGCCATCTACCCCCATTCTCCTTCCGACTTTTCATAACAACTTTCCCACTTCTCACTACTTGGTGCCACGGGAGCCATCCATTGTCTGATTATAATTAATCTAGCATAAAAAAAATTCTCTGTGCCAACTTCTTACTCTTTTTTTCTTTAATATTTGTAGTGTCACCAAGCATCGCAGTAAGAGGGTCCAGATCGAATTTCACCTTGATCCTTCCCTCAATTTTTTTGTGTACCTGACCCCAGTATTCCTGTAGAGAAGTACAGGCCCAAAGCATATGTACAAAATCTGCCTCACTACTACCACATCTCGGACACTTGCTATCCTTCCATTTCCCTATTCTACATAGGAAACTTGGGGAATAATATAGTTGATGTATTATATTAAATTGGATGATTCTGTAATTACCAACTCTTGAAACCTCCTTAATGCTTCTCAAAACTTTTTCCCATCTATCTTCCTCTATCTCCCCAATTGCTGATTCCCATTTTTCCTTACTTTTAATCCCCCTCTGTTGTTCCGTTGGAAGAAGCGAGTATATAACTTTGATCTCTTTCCTTCCAATCGAACCACTCCTTAATTTTACAATTGGACTTGGGCTATATACTTTCAACTTGCTATTTTTTAAACTTGCTACTAAGGCTCTCCTACATCTAACATAAGAGAACCAATGTCTTTCTTCTAACTTATATTCTACCTTTAAAGTATCCCAACTCTTTATACTATTTCCCTCCATTATGTCTCTAACTGTTTTCACCCCCACCTCCTCCAATACTCTTACTACTCCCACTTTCTCCATTTCTCCTAACTCATCATTTAGCCATAATGGGGCAAATTCCATTACTCCCTGATTGTTTAAGACTTTTTTTTACCCAGTCCCACGTTTTAACTAGGGTCTTCACCATTGGCAATTTGCTCCAGATTTTTTTCCCCAAAACTCCAGAATTTGAAAAAATATCCCAAGATCCATCACCGATACTGTTGCTCAGGTACACAAAAAATCTATCCTGTTTCCACTTGGCCAACCAATATAGTTGCGAGGCTAGATAGTACTTCTCCATGTCTGGAACCCCCAAACCCCCTCTTGTCATCGGGCTGCACAAGTTCTCCAGTTTAGTTCTCACTCTTTTCCATCCCCATATTAATGCATTTAACAAGACCCTTATTCTATTAAAGTATTTATTCTCCACCCATGTAGGTGTAGCACCCAACACGTACAGGAGCTTCGGTAACAAGACTGTCTTAATTAAAACTATTTTGTCAGCTTTAGAAATCGTCAGTCTCCCCCATAATCTCACCTTTTTCTCCAATATATCAATGGTGACCCCTATATTTTTTTCATTAAACTGGTCCAGTTCTCTCGATACCTGTATTCCCAAGTATCTAAAACTTGCACCCTCTTCTACATTAGATAAGGCCGGAAAAGACACCTCCTGTTTATTACTCAAAGACATTAGAATAGACTTGGACCAGTTTATTGATAGTCCTGAGAATTTCCCCATTTCCTCCAATAATTCTATAATTCTAGGGACCGCCACCAAAGGGTTTTTTAAAAAAAAACAACAAATCATCTGCATACAGGGATATCCTGTCCCCTCCACCCCTCGCCCTGAACCCTTCTATCTGATGATCCGACCTGACCATAATTGCGAGTGGTTCTACTCCAAGGGCGAAAAGTAGAGGGGAGAGAGGACATCCCTGCCTGGTTCCCCTACTGAGCCTAAACATATCCGAATGGATCTCCCCCGTCATTACCGTTGCTTTCGGGTTTTTATACAGCAACTGCACCATCCCTATAAATTTCTCTCCGACCCCAAAACATCTTAGCACTTCCCACAGGTACTCCCACTCCATCCTGTCAAATGCCTTAGTTGCATCAAGAGACAGGATGGAGTGGGGGCCCTCACTCCCTGCCATTTGCATGTTTACAAAGAGACGTCTGATGTTGTGCTTTGCCATTTGCCCAGGAATGAACCCGCATTGATCTTCATGAATTATGCTACCTATAACTTTCCCTAATCTCAGTGCCAACACCTTTGAAAAAAAGTTTCGCATCACTGTTTAACAGCGAAATTGGCCTATATGATTCAACTTCTAAATGATCTTTTCCTGGTTTAGGAAGCAAAATTATAGAGGCCTCTTCCATAGATGGTGGTAACACCTTCTCTTCCACCGCCTCTACTAATATCTTATGCAGGCAGGGTAACAAGAGTTCCTTATGCACCCTGTATAACTCATAAGGTAGCCCATCTCTACCTGGTGCAGAGTCGCCCGCTATGGAAGCCAAAGCGGCCTTCAGCTCATCCAGGGAAAGAGGGGCGTCTAATACATCTTTCTGCTGAGTGTTGATCTTAGGAAAATCTATTCCTCTCAGGAAGTCTACCACTTTTTATCTGTTGTAGCTGCTTTCCGTTGTATAAAGTTTTTCATAATATTTTTTAAATTCCCCATTCACCTCCACGGGATCATTAATAATCCTCCCTGATTCAGTTCTTATTGCTTCTATGTTTTTCTTATCCTTCTGATTACTTCACCATTAGTCCTTTATTTGGTTTCCCTGACCCCAGAAGGTATCTAGACCTCATGAACTCCGCCTTATTTTTAGCCTTATCTCCCAGATACTTTTCTAACTCTCCTTCCCTTTCCCTAAGCATATTCTCCAACTGAAGTGATGGTGCAATTTTAATTTCTTCTTCTACTTTTTTAATTTTGCCCACTAATTCCCTTTCTTTTTCCCTAAATTTTTTTTTTAACGTGCAAATAACCCCATAATACTTCCCTCTCATTATAGCTTTAATTGTGTCCCATACTACCCCCCCCCCCCCTTAGCCGTATTATAATTTATATCCCATAATTCCCCGAATTCCCTTTCTAACTTTTTAGTATCCTCTATTATATGTAACCAATGTGGCTTAATTCTTATATTACGTGACATTTTTACTATACTATTCTGTAACTCTACTACTAGCGGTGCATGATCCGAGATACATTTGTGCAAGTATTCTATCTTCCTTACTTTCTGTGCCATAGTATCATTAACCAATCCCATATCTATTCTGGACATAGTCCGTGCAGTTTTATTCCAACAAGAAAAAGTACTTAGTTCTGGGTTTATTTCTCTCCATAAGTCCCTTAACCCTAACTCTTTCATCAAGATGCAACCCAAAGGAGAGTTCCGAATGCCCCCCCTGAGACCAGCTAACCATAACCTGTCTTTCTGTTCATCCATTATTATGTTCAGGTCCCCTACTACTAAGATGGGGCAGGGATCTTTATTCTTACTATAATAAAATAACTTTTCCAATACCTTGGGCTTAAATGGGAGAGGAATGTAAACAAAAGCTAAAATACAGATCATATTCTCTACCTTGCAATGTAAGAATACAAATCTTCCTTCCAAATCATTCTTGCAATCAAATAATTTCCATTTTATACTTTTATGCACTAAAACAGACACCCCTCTTGCGTAGTTAGAAAAAAAACGAATGATATTGGTTAGACCAACAGTTTTTACTAAGGACACTCATTGACTCTTTTACTAAATGGGTTTCAAGCAAACCTACAATACAGGGGAGAAAAAATTTTAGGACATTCATCACAGATAGTCTTTTAAGTCTATCAGAAAGCCCCCTAATATTCCATACTAAAATTTTAACCATCTATTTGGGAGAAAGAGAAAGAAGAGAAAGGAGAAGAAGGAAAAGAAGGAAAAGAAAAAAAAAAACGGAAAACCCTGGCAGAGGTGGCGGCAGAGAGCACTGTGTCAGACTGGAGAGAATATGCCACTTCCTGCAGGACATACATCAGCTGAAAAGTACTGGAAGACACGAGATTTTTAAATAGAAGTAATTCACAAATCTGTCTAACTTTCTAGCACCAGCTGATTTCTCCAGAGTACTCCTTTAAGTGTCAGTTTAAAGTTTGCTTCCTCATGGTGTGTAATGGGAGGAGTGTCATGTTAATGTTGGTCACATGTACAATAAGAAGGACCTTGGGCAATTCCCACCATTACAATTTGTAGATCTCTCCGGTTAGCTCTTCAATGATCAGCGTTCTCTATCTATAGGTGACTTGTACACAGGAGATGCTCCCGGGGGCCAGACACCTTTGTTAGGGGAGATATTTTGCCAGTAAACTTTGATTCAGCCAATAAAATGTAACAAGCCTGAGGAAATTAGTTTGATATCTCCGGCTAACAGCTCCCTTTGTTATTTAATGGACCAAGGTGACGCCAAGAACAGTAACTGCTTTAATAACAGGTAGTTAAAGGCGGACATGATTGATTTGTGGAGGAATTATTACCGTGATAAAGTTTCAGGGCACATTTCATCCTTCACCGGGATAACTTAAAGTGATAAAACGCCTTAGTTACCCTGTCTCTCAGTATATTAACTGCTCCGGAGATCTCCATATGGGCAATCCTGAGGCCACGCAAATCGCTTTAATATGTGAGATGCAAAGTCAGGATGATGAAGGCCACGAGCGGGAAACATATTCCGCAATCCGAGCAGCTAACTAATAAAGAGGAAACTTTTTACCCCTCAGTAAGAAACTATAGAGGTTAGATGTAAAACAGCTGCTCTGGTCCTCCAACACAGTGCTGGATACAGTGCATTAATTCCTGATGCACCTCTTCTGTGTATACAGTGTATGAAGACATCATAGCAGCTAGTCTCCTCCTTTTGACGGTGTGCTATAGAGATATAGGGGAGCAGGATCTCCTCTTCTGTGTGTATACAGTGTATGAAGACATCATAGCAGCTAGTCTGCCACTTCTGAGGGTGTGCTATAGAGATATAGGGGAGCAGGATCTCCTCTTCTGTGTATATACAGTGTATGGAGACATCACAGAAGCCAGTCTCCTCCTTCTGAGGGTGTGCTATAGAGATATAGGGGAGCAGGATCCCCTCTTCTGTGTGTATACAGTGTAAGGAGACATCATAGCAGCTAGTTTCCTCCTTCTGAGGGTGTGCTATAGAGATATAGGAGAGCAGGATCCCCTCTTCTGTGTATACAGTGTATGGAGACATCATAGCAGCTAGTCTCCTCCTTGTGAGGGTGTGTTATAGAGTTATAGGAGAGCAGGATCCTCTGTATATACAGTGTATGGAGACATCATAGCAGCTAGTCTCCTCCTTGTGAGGTTGTACTGTAGAGATATAGGGGAGCAGAATCTCCTTTTTTGTGTATATACAGTGTATGGAGACATCATAGCAGCTAGTCTCCTCCTTCTGATGGTGTGCTATAGAGATATAGGGGAGCAGGATCCTCTTCTGTGTATACAGTGTATGGAGACATCATAGCAGCTAGTTTCCTCCTTCTGAGGGTGTGCTATAGAGATATAGGGGAGCAGCATCCTCTCTTCAGTGTTTGTAGTGTATGGAGACATCATTGCAGCTAGTCTTTTCTTACTGATGGTGTACTATAGAGATATAGGGGAGCAGGGTCCTTTGTATATACAGTGTATGGAGACACCATAGCAGCTAGTCTCCTCCTTCTGAGGGTGTACTATAGAGATATAGGGGAGCAGGACCCCCTCTTCTGTGTGTATACAGTGTATGGAGACACCATAGCAGCTAGTCTCCTCCTTCTGAGGGTGTGCTATAGAGATATAGGGGAGCAGGATCCCCTCTTCTGTGTGTATACAGTGTATGGAGACATAGCAGCTAGTCTATCTCTAGTCTATAGAGATATAGGGGAGCAGCATCCCTTCTTCAGTGTTTGTAGTGTAAGAAGACATCATAGGCGCTAGTCTACACCCACTTGCTCAGGGACAACTGAATATTAGAGAAGGGTCCTGTAAAGGGAAAGAATGCTATAGACAAGTCATGTATTAGCCAGATATAGTGCTATTTCTGATAACGTGAATTTCTGATTATCCTGGAGATTCACAGGAAACAACAGATACACTTTACATATCTATGGCCGATTGAGGCAAAAAATACAATAATAAGAACAATTAACTTACAAGTTACATGAAGATAGAGGACGGCACTGTCAATGCCAACATTGTTCTCTGCGTAGGCTGTGACTTGATAGATTCCCTGGTTCTTATACACATGCTTTATACCATCCTCAATCTTGCTAAAATTGGCGTAGGACACAGCGCTCCCATCTCCAAAGTCCAGCTGAATGTTTATTCTTTGAAGATCTCCCTGAAATAGGAACCACAAAGGTAAAACACAGAGGTCATCAATGCCTTGTAGTTGTGCGGCGCTCAGTAAGTCACCGAATAGGAATAATATATAGTAGTAACTTCTAATTCATGGTATTTATATAGTGGTACATTGGTTTAAAGTGACACTGTCACCCCCTTTTTGCATTTTGACTGCTCTCCACAGGTGTAAAGGGTAAATGTTACAGCTTCCATTACTTATTTTATATCACACGTCATTGTGCTTGTTCTGGTAAAAAGTTGTTTTTATCACCTGTGGATTGCTATAATGTGCCTGCGCTTACACTCAGCTATACACACTGCTGCTATAATGTGCCTGCACTTACACTCAGCCATTCACACTGCTGTATAGAAAAGTTTCTGTCTCTGTCCTCCTGCACAGCCGTGATTCTCACTTCCTGATTGGTTCAGGCTGAGCACTTTCCCTTTCCCACTGCTGTCATGTGACCAGACAGACCTCTGACAGCAGACCTGCTTCTCTATTCTAGCCTGTTGTACTACGCTACTGCATTATGGGGATCTGCAGTTCCATCCTGTATCTACAAACTGCTGCAGTGTTATCAGGTTTATGCAGTTACTATACATTATACACCACATGCTGATTGCTATACTGTACAGTAACTTATAATATGACATACTCAGCTGTTTCTTATTGCTTGTTTCATTTGTTTTATATGTTATTGAAAATAAAAAAAAAACATTATTTTTGGGGTCTGGAACCAATTGTCTGCATTTCAGTGATTTCGTATGGGAAAATTTGCTTTGGTTTAAGAGTGATTTGGATTAAAAGTGCCGTCCCAGAACAAATTATGCTTGTAATCCAAGACACCACTGTAACAGAAAAGCAGGTGTACCATAACCTCAAGCTTCCTCTCCCTGACAACTTCTTTCAGATGGACAGCCTCCTCATCCGGGTCAGACTTTGAGGCCATTTTACCTTTCTAGAACCTCAATGATCTGGTACTATCTGAACCAACATTATTTTCCTGGTGGCCCTTAGGTAAGAACCCCCTTTTGGAGATCCCAGAAAGCATATGTTATAACCCTGGTGACTAAATGGTAATGGTGTACACCATGACATCGCAGTGGATGAAAGTCAGGCCTAAGATGTTTAGAGGTTTTCTACCAGCTCCTCCGATAATAAACTCTCCAAGATTTGATGAAGTCCGATGAAGGGTTAGATACCCGAAACGTTGGTTATGCACAAACTGTTAGCGCCTTGTCCCACATAGGCAATGTGTAGTTATTGTATTACATCTATTAATGCTGATGGGAAGATCAAAGATTCTTTGCAGCTACTGCACTTCTAGTCATAGACATTTTTTTACTCAGCACCAGGATCAGGACTAGTGTATAACGGACCATCATATCAGCCACTTTCAGGAATATATCATTCCATGCATAATTATAACCATCTCTGAATTTATCGAGACCTAGTGCTATACATTAGGATTGTCCAACACTTTAGCTAATCCTCCAAATATCACCAGTCTGCAAAATCCCCAATACATTTACACGTACAATTCCGCTGTTTATGGCTTTGTGGCCGCAGATTTATAGGGACATAATAATGTCTTCTGGAAGCAAGAAGACATCAAAGGCGCGAGTCATGATGTCACCGCTGACACAATGTCCTTGTGGGCTGGTGTATACACAAGACTGGAGCGGACTATAAGTAAGCTGTATACAGCACCGGAGCAGAATATTAAGTGTGTTTATTACATGTATTACATGATGCAGCTATGTAGATGGATAGGTTAGAGGCAGAACCAGAGAAATGCATGCTTGGTGGAGAACTAGGCCCGACCAACACTAATGTCTAAGGGTGCTGGCCGATAAAGGCCCAATCAATATTATAAATTAGTGCTGATCTGCTAAATCAGTGCTTGTTTACAGGGCCCATAACATGGCCCAATTATTGTTTAGCAAGGGCTGCACGGACATCATTAGTGATGTCCGTGCAGCCCTTGCCCAAAAAGTTAATACACTACCTTCCCGATCCCCCAACTGCAGCTTCAGATTGGTCTCTGATCTGACAGGCCGCTCAGCCAATCACTGTCCAGGATTGCGGGGCGTATGTAGGGAGCAGTATTCACTGTGTGTTCAATCGTCAACCACACATCACTATTACACGTAGCGATGCACGCCCAGTGCCCGATGATTTTAGGTCAGGGCCTAAAGAAACAGTCAGCCAATGGTTGTTGTCATTGGCTGATCGTGTCTCTATTACACCAAACAATAATTGGCCGATTAGTGCTCCGTGTATTAGGGCCCTAACTCTGTAAACTAGACAATGAACCTGTAGGAACCCCAAGGGCCACCATATGGTATCTCCAGAAACAGTACCACTCCCTTTAAAGAATGGCACTAAAATGTTATACCAGAGAGGATGGAAGCCACCTTCTTTCAAAGCTTAAACATATCTGTACATTTTTGGAGGGAGAACTCATGGAGGGGAGGTACTGATTCTCATTGAGGAGACACAGCAGTGTATGGAGGCATGTTCTTTGCAATGCATCATGGGGGAAATGTATGCAAATTAGCTATGTTCCAAAAGAGATAAAAGGAATTAATCTCATACTGGAGAGAAATCTCAAACTGGTTGAATGGAGGGACAGGAACGAGTCCTTATTTGGCCCCTTTGATGGCGCTTATCTTCCTTACAACAAAAGGATTTGGCTTGTTGAAATCCAACATGCTGGACTCTTCTCCATCTCTACCCAGGTGTTTGTTATCCGTGGACGATCAGGAAACCATCAGACGCATTAGATGGTCATTCGGACAATCCCGGTAAGGATAGCAGGTTTGGTTTGACCTGAACCCTGCACCAAGTGCAGAAATGCAGCTGTGTTACTTATTGAGCCACCATATTGTTTATTGGACATCGAAGCTTCTAGTTGAAGTCTAAAGGAGGCCATACACCTTCAGTAACTCTCTTTCCTGTTCTCTCCATTCGGGCATGCCTGAACATTCCTGTCTCCTCTGTGGGAAGGAGAGAGGTAAGCTGCAGCCAGACTCCTCTAGCAGTGGCTTATCTCTGCAAAAGGGGCTGGAATTCCATCACCCTCCCAATCCCTATCTTATCTTATGTTACACCATCTGTTGTGGAGTCTTGGAAAACCAATGAGCGGCAGGTTCAGCCAACATGAGTATAAAGTGTATGAGGACCTTAAAGGGGTATTTTATTCAAACATAACATGTTGCTGCCTATGGTGAGACTAACAATTCCTTTAATACTTGCTATTATCTATTCAGCCTCCTTCCCCCAGTTTTCAGCTGCTGCTTTCTGCTGAAGACACAAAAATCTGTGTGTAAGCCTTTCTCTGTCTCCCCCTCCCTTTTGAGATGTCTGATGTAAACAAGTCCTGGGCCGGCTTTATGTGCAACTCTGTAGCTTCTTTGTAATGCTGGGAGGATTATTTTGAGGTCAAGTTGCTGATGAACTGACTGTGATTAATCCTCCCAGCATTACAAAGAAGCTACAATGATGCCAGGGACTTGTTTACATCAGCTGTCTCAGAAGGGAGGGGGAGGGAGGAGGGGGAGACAGAGAGACAGGCTCACACAGAGATTTTTATGTTTTCAGTAGAAAGCAGCAGCTCAGAACTGGGGGAAGGAGACTGAAGGATGAAAGGAATTGTTAGTCTCACCATGAGCCTCACCATCAAAAGTTATGTTTAAGGAGAATACCCCTTTAAGGGAGGTATCAGATGGGCAGACTACTGAACACTGATCAGCTAGATAGGGGCATGGATAATACGTCTATTATATGGCTCAGTTATCTGAACATCTTCTGCAACATTCATGTAACGCTTCACTTTTACTATTCCTTGGCAGAGATTTTAAACATGCCAAAATGATGCGATCAGCTGATCACTGGGTCCATTACATCAAGTACACAGGGCAAATATTAGTAGTTTGGCCAATAACTGCCCCCTAGGAAAATGTAGGTGTTAATCTGTAGGTTGCCGATTCTGGTTGGCCCCGTCCTTAACGCTCAGAGTTATCCGCCAGTCCCCGCTCTGGACTGATCTCACCTGCAGCAGAGAAAACTCAATTTAGCCAGTGAAGTTCTAAGCTGTGGCTGGAAGCGTCTGCACACGAGTGATGGAATTATTACTAGAGACATTTTTATCTGTGGATTTTCCCGCTTGCAGTCATATAACGCTTTTCTAAAGGCTACCGGGTTTAACTGTTTTATTGATTGTCCACAAGATGGACGGATTCATTAAAGGTCACACGGTTCCTAAATTAGAAGTCATCTATCAGATTCCTGGATTGCCGGTGTCAGGGGCTTCGGAGAAGGATTTTTCCTGTAAGAAAGAATTAACGCTAAGGGTATAAGGATCATGTCTGTGGGATCCCCGTCTAGAGGCCGTGATTGATGATCCGGGAGAAGCGGATGAAGAATTAGGGCAACTACATGGATATAAATCATAAAGATTATTAAAAATAAAAATTACCGATCAGTGTGGGGTCACTGCCGTTACACTGAAAGTATATACAGTATAAGAACTGCATCGCAACTGTACGCTACATGGCCAATAGACGGATGACTGGCCATCATTTCTAGATACTTTTTACTCACCTCTTCCCGATCCAGTGACAATGACGGACTCAGGTCCTTGACCTTAATTTATGGCAATTGAGGCCATTGGGCCTGGGGGATAATTTAAGGCAGAATCCATCCAAAGTTCCCTTTTAGTCCTCACTGTTTGACCAAAATATGGAGAAGTTTGAATAGAGTGGTGGTCATGCATGTGGTCTCCCATTCCAAGGCTATGGGACTATTGTAGCCCATGCTGCACTCTGTAACAGACAATGCATGGACACAGCAGCGAGCAGAGTCTAAGTACCCTCAAAGTCTTCACCTTTTATCCCACTACAGGATGTAGAAGCTGGACTTCAAATAGAGGGCACAACCTGGGGCTCCGCAATGCACTGGGGAACAGGTGACGTATGTGTGGTTAGCAGTAGAGATCATCGAACATCAAGAATTGTCAGGTTCGATCGAACTTGAACCTTCGTCATTTAATTCCTGATGCCTTCCTGTTCCGAGGGGGAAGGTGGAGACAGCCCAAGTACCGCCTGGAAACCAGGGATACAGCCTGGGGAATAGGCTGTATCCCTGTTTTCCAGGCGGTAATTGGGCTGTCTCCACCTTTCCCACGGAACGGGAAGGCATCGGGAATCAAATGACGAAGGTTTAGAAGGTTTCAGTTTGATCAAACCTGACAATTCCAGATGTTTGATCATCTCTAGTTAGCAGGAGAGCCAGTGCAGTATCATGGATGAGCCACCTATCATGGTCAGACAGGTGAAGGGTTAGGGCAGGCGGCTTTAGAGGCAGACCAGACAATTTGAGTCGGCAAGAGTTCTCCTCTTGCTGACTCAAATTGTCTGGTCTGCCTCTAAAGCCGCACATGGTAAAGACATTGGTCAGACAGAAACCATAATCTGAAATCCGAAGAACAAGAACTGGTCAGGATACGCAGGATAAGAGCAAAATTGCAGAAACACTTCAACAACACTCAGGCAAGGTGAAGCACATGGAGTTAGTTTAAATGGGTGCAGGTGGTCCTGGATTGGCAGATGGCAGTAGCAGGTGGAGACAAGCTGCCTATATAAATCCAGAGCAGATGGCCGCATGTGCACCCTAGTGACCAGAGGTGTCACTGCAGTAGAAAGAAGAAAAAGACGCTGTAACACGCAAGCAGCCCCAGGATGACCCCAGAATACAGTAGAGGAGTGGGCAGGACAGAAGTGGCAAGCAGGTGCGGGACTCGGATGGTGCCACTTCAGCCACAGCGCCATATGAATTCCTCTTTACTGTGGTCATGCTGGAGAGAACAATGGTCGAAAGGCTTAGGGCACCCAATCTATTGATCGTGGGGGTCCCAATGGTTGTGGTCTCTATTATTCTAAAGCTAGGTGATAAATAGTTATTGTGGGATACTCCTTTAAAGGGGAGTTTGGGGAATTTTATCCAGGCACCAGGGGTTGAGGTGTATCTCGTCCTCTGTTGCCTCAGTAGTACCATGGAACAATTCCCACCAGGGAGTAACATTTCCCCGGTGAGCATTGTATACTATGCCTGGGATGTAACTATAAAACCCTGGATGTGATTATCATGTTTTACATAACAGGATCTAACGGCGGAAAAAGTTTTGACTAAAATATGCATTTTCTTACTAAAGTCACAGAAGGAACCACACTTGGCCGGATCACCATTCACAAGACTACTTGAAGCAACTCCTTGCCCATCTCCTAGACTGGTCCTAATCAGTACTCATTCCATATGGCTTCTCTCGTCTTTTCCAGCCTTGTCGGAAAGTTCCAGTGTAAGTTACAATGGAACCGCTATAGAAACGATTAAAAAGTTTTCACGGCAGGTTTCATGTTGCCAATGGCTGTCTGCACATCGCACAAAGCTAATAGACTTGAGACACGTAACCCACAAACATCTCGGCAGCCTGACTTATTCTGGGCCTGCTGGATATGAAATATTGAAAGCGATTCACTATCCTCAGACAATGTCCCTATCTCAGGCTTTATGAATATAAATTAAAGTGGAAATGAGCTGCTGGAGTGGGATAAGGTGACTGTTCTGCAAATCCATTTATGACACATGTTCCGAAGGCAGCGCCGCGGCACGTTCTCCGCCGGAGTAACAATTCAAGAGTATATAAAAGACTTATGTAATGTAAGGACGTGACTTCAATTGGCGTCTCTGATTCTGTAAGGTATAGACGACACAGCAGAGATGGATGTGTCACTGTCTTTGGCTGCACTGCAGTGTAACAATACAGATATATTTACAATATATATGACAATGACATAGATCCAATCCAATCCAATATGCTAAGCATGTTACCAAACAATGCTCAAAAATATATCCCTATATGTACCCCATATAATATCAATCTAAGGTGCACAGTTACAGTAAAATCCACATGATGCCAGGACACAAGGTCTCCAGCAGAACATTGCCCATCACACTGTCCCGCCATCTTGTCTTCTTCCCATAGTGCATCCTGGTGTCATCTCTCCCCAGGTAACTGGAGAACGTGAACCATATGACCAGATTTTTCCATTGTTCCAGTTCTGATGCCCACTGTAGACACTATTGGTGGTGGACAGGGGTCACATATGCTTCCTTTGTCTAAGATCCATGAGGACGTTTCTCAGCAGTTTGCTCTACAGCGGCCCTTTACTCATCAATGATCCTTGGGGGTACATCACCCTGTGCCCACTCACTGGTCGTCCTTCCTTGAATACTTGTGGTTGGCACTAACCATGACATACTGGGGACCTCACAAGACCAGCTCCTCTGGAGAAGCTCTGACCCCGGTGTCTACACATCACTATGGGTTATGGTCACAGTCACTCAGATCCTAACACTTGACCATTCTCCCTGCTTCAACATCAACAACATCAACTTCAAAAACAGATCGCTCTTAATATAACCCATTCCTGATAGACGGCATTGTCACCAGAAAATCCCACATTATTCACATGTTGGTGCTTTAACGTGATGGCCCTGAATTACATGTATTGGGGTTCTATATATAGAGTTTTCTATCTCAATGTCTACAGCCATAGAGTCCTCTAACCCCATGCCTAGAGTATTAGAGTCCTCTAACCCAATGCCTACAGTATTAGAGTCCTTTAACCCCATGCCTACAGTATTAGAGTCCTCTAACCCCATGCCTACAGTATTAGAGTCCTCTAACCCCATGCCTACAGTATTAGAGTCCTGTAACCCCATGCCTACAGTATTAGAGTCCTATAACCCCATGCCTACAGTATTAGAGTCCTATAACCCCATGCCTACAGTATTAGAGTCCTATAACCCCATGCCTACAGTATTTGAGTCCTCTATCCCATGCCTACAGTATTAGAGTCCTATAACCCCATGCCTACAGTATTTGAGTCCTCTATCCCATGCCTACAGTATTAGAGTCCTATAACCCCATGCCTACAGTATTAGAGTCCTCTATCCCATGCCTACAGTATTAGTCTTTTAACCCCATGCTAATAATTCCACAGTGCTCCAACCCCAAACCAATACCCCCCCCCAGCCTCCAACCCCTTGCAAACAGTCTCTACAATTTCTACAATCCTTATTCTCAGTGAAATCCTCCTCTTCACGGATACAGTCAATGTTCCTGGATTACACGGTCGCTGTCTATCACGCTCCTTCCAGAGAAACCATTTCCCTATGTGTCCCTGCTCAGTAGGTGCATCTCCTCTCAGTGTCCCCAGAGATCTCTATTTATCCCGGTATATATCAGTATTCAGTCGCCGGAGCACCAGCTCCTCACACTATAGGGCAGCGAGAAGATCAACCATGTTACCGCAACAATGGACGGTGTAATAAATGGAAACCACAGGGGAAAAGGTTAATGCTTTACAGCTCACATAATATATACAGTGAGAGATCAGTCATCTCCTGAAATACTCTGTGCTGCTGGAGACTATGCTGCTTCTCTCACTCTCTCAGTCTATTACCCACTACTTGTCTCCGTAGATCATGAAGCTACTGTTGTTTTATACCTAACTAACAACATTATAGGAGTGGACAATCCCCTTCTGAAATACTCTGTGCTGCTCTTCTCACTATGTAGCTCTTAGTTGTGTCTCTTGTCTGAGCCCAGGTGTGTAGATAGGAATGATGGGGCCCCATAGGACAAAACTGCACGGGGCCCCATGAATCCTGTACAGAGATGCAGAGAGACGCTGCTCCTTCCATTATAATTACCCGGGACAATGGATGTGCACTACAGATGGCAGCCAGGCTCATACACAGGATACACATTTTAAAAAAAAATCTAATTTTCACTCTGTAATTGGATGAGGGAAATAGAGATCTTAAGCATGAACTGAATTAATAAGTAACCTTTTCCCAATCACACAAAAGATACAATGTTATTATACTGGATGTTACAGTGTTATAATCCTAGATATTATAATACTGGATGATACAATGTTATAATCCTGGATGATATTACACTGGATGATACAATGTTATTATACTGGCTATTGTTATACTGGATGATACAATGTTATTATACTGGATGATACAATGTTATAATACTGGATGATATGACACTGGATGATACAATGTTATTATACTGGCTATTATTATACTGGATGATACAATGTTATAATACTGGATGATATGACACTGGATGATACAATGTTATTATACTGGCTATTATAATACTGGATGGTATAATGTTATAATCCTGGATGATATGACACTGGATGATACAATGTTATATGGTGGAGGCCCCATAGGGGCATAGTACTGATCCATCCACTCGACCATCCATCATTCAGCAGCACAGTATTGCATACAGGTGAGATATCCTATGTGTCTATTGTTGTTTCACCCCAGCTTTTTTTATGCCTTTTATTGAATTGGATTTTACTGGTGATCAGTAGAGATGAGTGAGTAGTACACTGTTCAAAATACTCGTTTTCAGATTCATAATCAGATGCTACTTTGAGCTAGACAGGGAGACAGTGTGTAGCAGGGACAGTCAGGTGTAAGACAGGGAGACAGTGTGTAGCAGGGACAGTCAGGTGTTAGACAGGGAGACAGTGTGTAGCAGGGACGGTCAGGTGTTAGACAGGGAGACAGTGTGTAGCAGGAACAGTCAGGTGTTAGAAAGGGAGACAGTGTGTAGCAGGGACAGTCAGGTGTTAGACAGGGAGACAGTGTGTAGCAGGGACAGTCAGGCATTAGACAGGGAGACAGTGTGTAGCAGGAACAGTCAGGTGTTAGAAAGGGAGACAGTGTGTAGCAGGGACAGTCAGGTGTTAGACAGGGAGGCAGTGTGTAGCAGGGACAGTCAGGCATTAGACAGGGAGACAGTGTGTAGCAGGAACAGTCAGGTGTTAGAAAGGGAGACAGTGTGTAGCAGGGACAGTCAGTGTTAGACAGGGAGACAGTGTGTAGCAGGGACAGTCAGGTGTTAGACAGGGAGACAGTGTGTAGCAGGAACAGTCAGGTGTTAGGGAGACAGTGTGTAGCAGGGACAGTCAGGTATTAGACAGGGAGACAGTGTGTAGCAGGAACAGTCAGGTGTTAGGGAGACAGTGTGTAGTAGGGAAAGTCAGGGGTTAGGTGATTTTAGGCAGGAGGTACCCACAAAAGCCCTTGTAAGGGCTAAAGCTATAGAAAGAATAAATCTATCTAAATATATGCTACTATTAAACCAGCTAGCAGCACATCAGTGTGATCAGACAGGAGTGCATCCACTGTGAGGAATAGGCTGCAGTATATCTACTTGTATAGATATAGGGTATACGGCTGTATACTGAGAGTGTGCCAAAAAATAATAATTTGGTACTACTGTGTTGTGTTCTGTGCGTAACATTAACCATTGGAATGTCTGTTGCCTAAAAAAAAAAAAAATCATATATAGGCTGGGTTCACACACAGTATATTTCAGGCAGTATTTGGTCCTCATGTCAGGTCCTCATAGCAACCAAAACCGGGAGTGGATTGAAAGCACAGAAAGGCTCTGTTCACATAATGTTGAAATTGAGTGGATGGCCGCCATATAACGGTAAATAACGGCCATTATTTCAATATAACAGCCGTTGTTCTAAAATAACAGCAAATGGCGTTATTTTGCCATTAAATGGCGGCCATCCACTCAATTTCACCATTGTGTGAACAGATCCTTTCTGTGTTTTTAATCCACTCCTGGTTTTGGTTGCTATGAGGACCACAATACTGACTGAAATATACTGTGTGTAAACCAAGCCAAATAGGGTATACAGCTGTATACTGAGAGTGTTTGGAGTATATAGTTGGGAGGCTGAGATAGTGGTGGAATGCTGCGACTTTGGCGTGTTAGATGCACCCAGGCACATTTTGTTCTGAGGAAGGGAGGATGCTCTCCCAAAACATGTTAACTTTGTGCCACGAATAAAGTAAGCATTTCATATCTCCACATCGATTCGAAGAAGTCATTCCTTCAGTGACCACTCTGGGCCTTGTATATACCTTTTTCTTTTCCTTTTTAGATGCACCCAGGCATGCTTCCCCTGCTGTCCCAGTTGCATTCTAGAAGTGTTTGCATCATTTTCTGAAGTGTCACGGTGGACTTGGAAACCTAAATTCGACCACTTGGAGATCACCAAGTCACGAGCATTTTTTCCCATAGACTTTGATGGGATTCGAAATTCGAGCATTGGGGTCTATTCGAATCGAATTTCAAGCTTTTAAATATTTGACTACTCCCTCATCTCTAGTGATCAGCAATAACTTTTTCCCAGGAGTTGTACATGGCTTCTATTGAAGATGAATTGCTGATCTTGTAAAACATTGGAGGAACGAGTCCTCTGCATTGGGAGCCATGCTCTGCAGTATCTGGGGGATTGGCTAGTATCTGAGTCCCTTGCTCCAATTCCTCCCGTATAACCTGTGATATGAGATGAGAATCACCATGGACCTACCTCCTCCAGATGGACGAGGAAGGTGACATTCTGCCCGCTCTGCACCCCCAGTTTGCCATCACTAGTGGTCAGCTGCAATCCATTGGGAGCTTTCCCTAAGCAGTCCTGGGGCTTGGCTGAGTACTGTTCCCGTAACCCATCCGTGCAGTTATTAGACACAATCCTGCGATATCTGTGGATTCCCAAAAGAGATAGCAAGCATTAGTCCATGGTAACCCCCGTTTTATACTCCAGAGCTGTAATCACTATTCTGCAACATAGATTATTAACCACACACAGCTTGCTCACATTACTGTACATTTACACCCTCAATATAGAGAACACATAAAAACAAGAGCAGCTTGCTGATGGTTTCCATGAGAAATGCCAGGTTAGTTTTTTTATTTTTTTTATTTATAGAATAGTGAAATAAGAGTGATGGAATGATGAAGAAATCTCACCCGCTGCTCTTCAGATAGCTCTGCCCCTGACTACAGTCTTTGGAGACAGATGATGGGTTAAACCAGAAGGCGGGGGTGCACTGGTTCTTTCCTTGTCTCTCATAGCCATAGTCACTGGAAAGGAAAAAAAATGTTATTACAGGTGACTAACAACCTGGCTCCTCCCTAAAGATGGCTGCCAGGAGCGCGTATAATGCATATAATGCCCCTGAATTATCTGAAGGTCAATTAGAAGATTGTCAGCAGAAAAAGTATTTCCCTTCTTATTCTCTTAGGATAGATATATGTATATACCAGGCAGGTTACCTTTTATATTATAAATGTATATGTATTATATATGTACAGTGCAGCATACCATTATATATACAGTGCAGCACACATTATATATACAGCCCAGCATACCATTATATACAGATTTTATATATATATATATATATACACACAAAGCCCAGCATATGATTTGCTTTCCCCACCGCCTGCTTGCACTAGTGACTAATTTTAAGGCTGTCAGAAATCACTACCCCTAAATCGTTCTCTTCTGAAGTCTTTATTAACACAGAACTGTTGCAAAAGAGAAGACCTCTAAAAAACATACTAAATGGAATTTCTTCAATCACAATTTATGCTGAATCACCAGATTGTGGATTACTGGATCGGTCATAATGGACGGCCAGCGCAAGAAAGAGAAGGTGATTAGAGATGAGCACAACTGGAGCAATAGCTTCAATCCCTGAGTAGAGGTGGCACTGAGCCATCGGCCAGGGGGCCCATAGTCCATTAGGTGTGAAGACGTCTATCATCTTTACTGGTCTGAGCTACAAAACCCTCCATTCCTCATCTTAGAATGTTTTTTTATCACAGCTGATCCCCATGGTGTGAGATGTAGAGAGCCGCGTGGGATGCTGACTGTACCCAGACCCATAAGTTCAATCCTTTTTTTCCCCTAGTCTTTACATTAAATAAAATGTCTGAACGCTTTGGTAGCCTCTCATCTTAAAGTGTGCCTGCAGGCGACACGCTGATTAAAAACTCTTCACTAACTCTACAGAATGAAAGACTCGCATTAATATTTCACAAAATTAAAAACAACATTTCTGTCTCCCCTGAAGGATGAACTCATGTTCATTAGCCGCTTCTTAACGTATATCAAACTGTACGGCGCTCCCCGTCTCCGCTCCAGCAGCGTCTTGGTCTTAAAGGGGAACCAGTGAGATGTATGATGATAAGGAGTATGTATCAATGGGGCAGCTGGTTTACATTTATTTTTTGAAAGTCAACTACATAGGGGCCATAGAGAAGGGGTTTCCAACAATGTCAAAAATACATAGGTCTTGGGTCCATGTCCAGAAAAAAATGTGTCTTCCAAATCAACTGGTGCAAGAAAGTGCCAGAGATTTGTAATTTACTTCTATAAAAAAAAATCTTCAGTCTTCCAGTACCTATCAGCTGCTGTATGTCTTGCAGGAAGTGGTGTATTCTTTCCAGTCTGACACAGTGCTCTCTGTTGCCACCTCTGTCCATGTCAGAAACTGTCCATAGAAAACCTCTCCTGCTCTGGACAGTTCCTGACATGGACAGAGGTGGCAGCAGAGAGCACTGTGTCAGATTGGAAAGAATACACCTCTTCCTGCAGGATATACAGCAGCTAGTAAGTACCAGAAGACTGGAAGGGGAAAAAAATGTTGGAAAATGTTGGAAAAAAATGTTTACCTTTAAAGATAATTTCCACATACAGCACTTCAGAACTGTCTAGAATAGGAGAGGTTTTCTCCTGGTGCAGCTCTCTGCTTTGGACAGTTCCTGATATGGACAGAGGTGGCAGCAGAGAGCATTTTGTCAAACCGGAAAAAATACACCACTTTCTGCAGGACATACAGCAGCTGATAAGTACTGGATATTTTTTAAAGAGAAGTAAATTAAAACTGTATATTTTTCTTACACCAGTAGGTTTGAAAGAAAAAAAAATTACCGAAGTATCCCTTTAAACCATGAATTCAGTTTACCTGGGGAAATCAGGTCCCACAGTTTTGGGGGCTTCTACTGGCCCAACAATGTCCACAGGCTGGGAAATTACACTTATTAGCCCAAAGGCCCAGAAGCGATGGGCTGGTAGATATTCCAAAGTATGGTGGCTAGTTGGAAGAGCGTTGTCAGATTTACTAATCCACCCTACTACTCTATAGAACCCTACATTGCTCATTCTGTACCTTAGGCTGGGTTCACACTACGTTTTTGCAATCCGTTTTTTTTTTATCCATTTTTTTTGCAAAAAACGGATGCAATTGTGTGCGTTTTGATCCGTTTTTCCATTGACTTCCGTTATTGGATCTGTTACTTTTTTTAACGGATACAAAAATGAGGTCGAAAATGGAAGTTTTTTTGAAATCATACATAGCAGGAATGATTAACCCTTCCATGTCAAGATAGGATTTTTATCAGTAATATTAATTTAATATTTCATTCCAAACGAAAGTCTTACCACTCAAAATCCCAGTGTGAGCAGTGGCAGGGCTCGGTGATGGTCCGCAGATAGTCCTTTCCCAGCTGACACTTGGATCCGGCTCTCCTCTTCCGGAAGGTTTTCCTCTCTCCCATCACACAGAAGTCTTTCTAAACATAAAAGACACAATAATGAATAGTCGGTGACCGCGTGTAAGAACATTGATAAAATGTCGCCACGTTTACACAGCCTATTCTCATAGTATCTTCTCTAGCATCTCCGGGCAGGACGGTCACATACTGTAAATGATGATAACAGGGACCGGATCGGGGAGTACAGCAGGACCCTCTCCCATATCGCTGATTTACATTTATTTCTGAAAATAATGTTTTGTTATAGAGGAGAAATCCTTATATGAGAAGTAGTACAGTCCCTGAACCTGTATATACCGTACGTCTGTTATGTTACTTTATCTAATAGCCGAGAAGCAGATGCCGAGCTCAGCGATACTGAGGCTTTCTCTGATTGATTGTGTATTTTACTATATGTCTGTGAGTCCTGCTTCTTTTGTCAACTGCTAGAAATATACATGAGTGGGTGGAGGAAGCAGGACTCAGGCTTTCTACAACCCCTGGTAAAAAGTATGGAATCACCAGTCTTGGATGAGCACTCATTCAGACATTTCATGCTGTAAAACAAACTCAGATCAAAAACATGATACAATATTAAGGTCATTCCAAATTGCAACTTGTTGGCTTTCAGGAACACTCAAAGAAAAAAACATTGAGAAAACATTGTGGAAGTTAGTGAATGACACTTTTATTGACCAAGCACATGGAAATAAATATGGAATCACTCAATTCTGAGGAAAAAAGTGTGGAATAATGAAAAAAACATAAACAAAAGAACATTCAAAATACATCACTAGTATTTAGTTGCACCACCTTTGGCTTTTATAAGAGCTTTCAGTCTTTGAGGCATGGACTTGATGAGTGACAAACAGTATTCTGCATCAATTTGGTGCCAACTCTCTTTGATAGCAGTTGCCAGATCAGCTTTGCAGGTTGGAGCTTTCTTGTGGACCATTTTTTTCAATCTCCACCACAGGTTTTCAATTGGGTTGAGATCTGGACTATTTGCAGGCCATGACATCGACTGAATGTGTCTTTCTTCAAGGAATGCCTTCACTGTTTTTGCCCTATGGCACGATGCATTGTCATCTCGGAAAGTTATTTCATCATCTCCAAACATCTGTTTAATTGAAGGGATGAGAAAACTGTCCAAAATGTCAATGTAAACTTGTGCATTGATGGAAGAACTAACCACAGTCATCTCCCCAGTGCCTTCGCCTGACATGCAGCCCCATATCATCAAGGACTGTGGACATCTGGTTGTTTTCTTCAGGCCTCTTCATACATCTCACTGGAACGGCACCAAACAAAAGTTCCAGCATCATCACCTTGTCCAATGCAGATTCTTGACTCATCACTGAAGACAACTTTCATCCACTCATCCACAGTCCTTAGCCCTTGCCTCTCCTTAGCCCATTGGAGTCTTCTTTTTTATGCTGGTTTTCGTTTAGCTTTCCTGTATAGAAATCCCATCTCCTTCAGGCGATTTCTTACGGTTCGGTCACATAGATTGACTCCAGCTTCCTCCCATTTGTGCTTCATCTGTTTAGTTGTACTTTTTCGGTTTTCAAGACAAATGGCCTTAAGTTGTTTGTCTTGACGCTTTGATGTCTTTCTTGGTCTACCAGTACGCTTGGCTTTAACAACCATTCCATGCTGTTTGTATTTGGTCCATATCTTGGATACAGCCCACATCTTTAGCAACCATGCGTGAAGGGTTACCTTCTTCAAGAAGTTTCACAATCCTCTCTTTTGTTTCAAGGGACATTTCTTTTGTTAGAGCCATGGTTCTCGCCACTCCACTTCGTCCAGCAGCCCCCCAAGGTGTCATGACTGCAGGTGTTTTTAACTGCAGACTAACGGGCACATCTAATCTGGGGCAGGGGTCCATTTAGGGAAAGGATAATAGACTGGGTGTGTCCTTTTTTTCTACCTACAATTTGAGTGATTCCACACTTTTTTCCTCAGAATTGAGTGATTCCATATTTATTTCCCTGTGCTTGGTCAATAAAAGTGTCATTCACTAACTTCCACAATGTTTTCTCAGTTTTTTTTCTTTGAGTGTTCCTGAAAGCCAACAAGTTGCACTTTGGAATGACCTTAATATTGTATCATGTTTTTGATCTGAGTTTGTTTTACAGCATGAAATGTCTGAATGAGTGCTCATCCGAGACTGGTGATTCCATACTTTTTACCAGGGGTTGTATATGAGTGGGTCTGGGGCAGGACTTACAGGCTTTCTATGTCAATGGCCAGGGTATGTAGGACTCACAGGCTTTCTATACGAGTGTAGGGGGGGGGACTCACAGGCTTTCTTTGTGGAGGGGGGCAGGACTCACAGGCTTTCTATATGGAGGGGGGCAGGACTCACAGGCTTTCTATATGAGTGGGGGGGACTCACAGACTTTCTATATGGAGCGGGGGCAGGACTCACAGGCTTTCTATATGGAGGGGCAGGACTCCTAGGCTTTCTATATGAGTTGGGGGGACTCACAGACTTTCTATATGAGTGGGGGAGGACTCACAGGCTTTCTATATGAGTGTGTGTGTGTGTTGGGGGGGGGGGGGCTCACAGGCTTTCTATGTGAATGGACAGACATTAGCAGCAGAGAGAAAACCTCCTCGGACCCGGAGGCCCCTTTAAGGCTTAGAGTGAAGAAAGGAGCTGACAAGCGATAAGACATTTGTGTTTTCGGTTACATTTTGCACATCTGCTCAGGAAAGGTTAAATGAATATTTTACCATCTTAATCCTCGGCAGCTGTAATAACATTTCTGCGACAGAAGAAAGTGGGCGGAATCAATATAACACAGATAAACGAAACTTCCTTCAGGGAGAACACCTACGCTGCTTTTAATTGAAGGATAATTATGGAGCGGCTCGCTTCTTGTTTAGGTTACAGTCAGGAGATGAGGAGCTTCTAATCCTATGAGCCGCCGCAAAGTCAATGGAAGAGAATCTACATCTGCATATTCCACAGAGAATAAAACCACAGGGAAGTGCCGCTCTAATGGAGACTTATTACTTACTGGAGAAACAGAGAGACTCTATCATCCTGGGTAAACAAGGAGATCCGGAGACGTTCTCATGTCCTTGGAGTCTTAGTACCTAGCAATCTCCTCTTGTACTCAGTAACACTGACAGGCGTCATACACTACAAGGCTATGGTCACACACCATATAATTCTGGACACCATTTTAATTTATAATAAGGGCCGTTGTTATTTAGAGAACAGTGGACGTTATTTTACACAATTATTTTTTACCCTAGTTTGCACAATTTTAAATGGAACTTTAAAGGGATACTCCATTTTTTTTTCTTTTTCCTTTTAAAACAATTGGTTTCAGAAAGTTATATAGATTTGTAATTTACTTCTATTTAAAAATCTCCAGTCTTCCAGTATTTATCAGCTGCTGTATGTCCTGCAGGAAGTGGTGTATTCTTTCCAGTCTGACACAGTGCTCTCTGCTGCCACCTCTGTCCAGAGCAGTAGCAAATCCCCATAGAAAACCTCTCCTGCTCTGGACAGTTCCTGACATGGACAGAGGTGGCAGCAGAGAGCACTGTGTCAGACTGGAAAGATTACACCACTTCCTGCAGGACATAAAGCAGCTAATAAGTACTGGTAGAATAGAGATTTCTAAATAGAAGGAAATTACAAATCTTTATAACTTTCTAAAACCAGTTTATTTAAAAGGAACAAAAATGCTGGAGTACCCCTTTAAAATAGCCACATCCAAAAGGGTGTGAAAAGCGATCATGTCGAACCTAACCTAGAATAATGTACCAGCAACCGTTCCTGTAATGACGGACGCCCTAATTCATTGGAAATCCTTTTGTGAACATTGCCCATTACAGTAATGTGCTATAGGAACGGGAGAGCGAATGCTCAAGTCTTTTAAATGGTTTTAAAAAGTAAAAAAAAAACTACAAATGATTCCACAAAAAAAAAACAAACAAACAACAAACTGGTTGTTTCAGGTAAATTTGGTTAAACCAGCCAACCAATGATTCTCACAGGAGCAGGGACTGACAGGCGTCCCTGCTCCTGTACACTGTATGCCTTACCTCTCAGTTTACATTCACTGACCTGGGTGCAGGGTGCCTGACCCAGCATCATCCCTCATCTTTGGGCTGTATACACTATGTTACCTTAGCTGTGAGGCATACAACGTGCAGTATATAGGGGCAGGGGCGCTATCTATAATTTTCATGGTACCAGAAAAAGAATACGAAAAAATCTGAACCTTAGGAGGGACATTTGGATTGGATCTAATTGTTCATCTCTAGAATTACAAAAGCTTTTTTATTATTTGGGGGCCATACTTTAACCCTTTTTAAGGTCTCACAGATGTGTCCAGCCTCAGCTTTTCATTCGTATGAGATGGGAATACTCCTTTCAGTAAAATATTTCTTATTATATCCCCCCCAAACGTTGGCATGGGGGCAGATCATGCAGGCCTGTCCTGTCTGGTCCCCTCCACCTTCAATGGACTGACCATGGAAACTGCATTGTTAAACAAGAAGTAGGGATTAGTGTTGAGTAAGCACGCTCGGTCAAGTGTGGTGCTTGACTGGCCATCGGGGTACTTGATCAAGCTCGATGCTTGACCAAGAACCTTGTAGGTGGCCATACATGCAATAATCGACAGCCAAGCGTCGGCAATAGCCAGCATACCACTAGGGTTGTACTGTATCTTCCAGAAAACGCTGTAATATTTATTCATTAGGGCCCCATTAAATGGGACGATTATTGTGCAAAAAGAGCTCAGTTGGATACTTGCATCAAGGCCGTCTTGTTGCTATAAAGACTTTAGTTTTTTTCAGTAACTTGTACACCATTGTATCCTCCCCGTTGCGGCGCTCTCCAAAGTGACTTCATTCATGCGCCATTCCTTTAATGACCTTCTTAAGGATGGGATAAGTACCAGAGCACTTACTCTAAGGGATTCTCCATTTAAGAGCTTATAGGCTAATGGCAGTGCAAGTTGTGTGTGATGACGGTATGGGGGGGGGGGGGGTTTCCTGTAGATCTCGGCACTTTATTGTGCTATTAATTGCGCCATTTACCTTCAGTTTCCCGCAAGATAAAAAAAAAAAAGCTGGAAAACATTTATTTTAGAAATCCCTTCAAGCGGGAAGGTTCTTACTGAGGACAAATCAATAGATCCTGTTTGTTTCTTACTTAGAAAAAGAATTATTAGCAATCAAATTATGAGTAATGGTAATGCGGTAACGGAGAATATCGATACATCAAAGGAGACGCTAAAAGGTGCTAAATGATCTTCTAAGGGGCAATATAGATCGAGAGGGAAACGGTGATAAATGAGCCCTGCAGAATATCCAACGTTCACCCGTCCACCATGTATGCTGGGAAAGTGACATCTCTCCTGGGAAACTCCAACTGTCTGGGAGACCGGCACAGAAAACTTTCCATTATAATAGACCGCCACCTTCCTCAGGAGGAAAACGTAAAGCTGCTGAACCCCAAGGCTAAATCCATCTACCTTATATACTGCTGTGGATGAGGAGCCAATTTACCACTTCCCGACTGAAGCTACTACTACTACCTAACCCTACCCATGCCTAAATGCTCCCTATAAATGTTCAGAAAACATACAAAAAGTGCAAGAAAATCTAGGAGGAGGGGGATGCAGCTGCAGTTGCTCTCTCTGTCTATACGACTGTTTGCTATGAGAGGGGAGTGGGAGCTACAGGGAATATACTGAATATTTGATTGGCTGGTTAATCCAGCAGTGTTATGGCATTAGGAAATGTATTATAGAGATTGATTATAATTGCAATGTACAGTCCTGGCTGCCCTAGGGCGGCATCAAAGTTCTTTAGCCGCAGGGAGTTAAATGCCGAGCATATGGATTAGGAGAACGTTGTGGAAGGTTTTGCTTAACACTAGTAATGTATTATATAGAAAGAAGGGGGGGATAGATAGATAGATAGATAGATAGATAGATAGATAGATAGATAGATAGATAGGAGATAGATAGATAGATAGATAGATAGATAGATAGATAGATAGGAGATAGATAGATAGATAGATAGATAGATGATTGATAGATAGATAGATAGATAGATAGATAGATAGATAGATAGATAGATAGATAGGAGATAGAAAGATAGATACAACAATCACTGAACTCAGGGAGAACAGTAAAAATTCCAAAAGAGTACTCATTTACGAGTCTCCATTGATTGTCCCATACAAAAAAACTGCAGTCTGTGGATGGATGCCTAGCCTTGGTAACCCTTGTTTTATGTCGTTATACTCACCACAGAGTTAGACTTTGACTTGCAGGGGCCACCCTGGTGTTTCCCGATTTAGGTCCCAAAGCTCGTAACAGAGTGAGGACCTGAGGGACTACGTATCAGGGTTTTTTTGGTGCTCTCCCCACTAGGAGGCACCCCTTGGCAATAGGCTTCCTTCTCTGGAGAGAGGGATATCTGGCTATTCCTGTGTTTTGAGACTCGTAACTGAGGCTCCACTGACCCCTTTTTTGCATATTCAAATTTTGTATGGGACAATCAATGGAGACTCGTAAATGAGTACTCCATTGGAATTTTTCACTGTTCTCCCTGAGTTCAGTGATTGTTGTGTTTTGTTGGTCTATTTATCATTGCCACAGTAGCCAGAATCCTGCTCCACACTGACGAGGGGCAAATACCCCGAAACTGCAGTCTGTGGATGGATGCCTAGCCTTGGTAACCCTTGTCTTATGTCGTTATACTCGCCACAGAGTTAGACTTTGACTTACAGGGGCCACCCTGGTGTTTCCCTATTTAGGTCCCAAAGCTCGCAACAGAGTGAGGACCTGAGGGACTACGTATCAGGGGGGTTTGGTGCTCTCCCCACTAGGAGGCACCCCTTGGCAATGGGCTTCCTTCTCTGGAGAGAGGGATATCTGGCTATTCCCGTGTTTTGAGACTCGTAACTGAGGCTCCACTGAACCCTTTTTTAGATAGATAGAAAGGTAGATAGATAGATAGAGTAGATAGAAGAGAGAGAGAGAGAGAGAGAGATAATAGATAGATAGAGTAGATAGAAGAGAGAGATAATAGATAGGAGATAGATAGATAGATAGATAGATAGATAGATAGATAGATAGATAGATAGATAGATAGATAGATATACTTCAGTCTGGAGAGCACTCAAAGATCCGGTGCAGGAGTGCCAGCGACGGAGATTGGATAAAGTCTCCTCTTCAATATAACCAAGAAATTCGCAGCACATTCAAATAGTGCAAAAATTCTGTGTCTTTTATTTCATAGTAGCAAAATCAATAAGTGCAACGTTTCTGTCTCATCTCGAGACCTTTCTCAAGCAACAATACAAACATCTCATATCCTTTTTATACAAGTGTGTGACAAAATCCAATTAATTAAGGGGTGAACATAATGTGAAACAGGTGTACAAGTAAGGTTCCGACCGGAACACAATGGGTTACATGGGATACATCAGTATCAGAAAATCATTACAAATACGTGATGTATACAAGGTGATACAATGTGTATATACATCAAAGTGAAAATTTAAAATGAAAAATCAACGGCGGGGTTCACTCACGCTAGCCACTGCTCTGTAAAGAAAGGAATAATTTGGAACCAAGTCAGACCTCACGGATCGTCCATATGTATGTTGGTTTGTAAATATTGCTAAGCCGCATGCGCTGGCCTGTATGACCTGATACCGCGTTCACTGTAAGCACCATCTGAACACTGTCTTGTAGGAAAGAGACAAGGAACTCCATCCATTATACTGGTATAATGGATGGAGTTCCTTGTCTCTTTCCTACAAGACAGTGTTCAGATGGTGCTTACAGTGAACGCGGTTCTTATCCGTTGTATTTCAAGATGTCATTACGGCAACCTGACAGTTCCCTGCCCAGGACCTCCCACTATACTCTTGGACGTATCAGGTCATACAGGCCAGCGCATGCGGCTTAGCAATATTTACAAACCAACATACATATGGACGATCCGTGAGGTCTGACTTGGTTCCAAATTATTCCTTTCTTTACAGAGCAGTGGCTAGCGTGAGTGAACCCCGCCGTTGATTTTTCATTTTAAATTTTCACTTTGATGTATATACACATTGTATCACCTTGTATACATCACGTATTTGTAATGATTTTCTGATACTGATGTATCCCATGTAACCCATTGTGTTCCGGTCGGAACCTTACTTGTACACCTGTTTCACGTTATGTTCACCCCTTAATTAATTGGATTTTGTCACACACTTGTATAAAAAGGATATGAGATGTTTGTATTGTTGCTTGAGAAAGGTCTCGAGATGAGACAGAAACGTTGCACTTATTGATTTTGCTACTATGAAATAAAAGACACAGAATTTTTGCACTATTTGGATGTGCTGCGATTTCTTGGTTATATAGATAGATAGATAGATAGATAGATAGGAAATAGATAGAGAGATGATAGATAAATAGATAGATAGATAGATAGACAAAAGTCTATCTATCTATCTATCTATCTATTTAAACAACAGAGTGGAGTGCACTCACAGAATATTGGTGTTAGAGTGCCAGCAATGGAGACTGGAACCAGCATGCTTGAGAAAGGTCTCGGGATGAGACAGAAATGTTGCAGCACTGGCTAAAGTTTTTTTGAAATAATAAATCACAGTTTTTTCACCTTATGGAGGTGCCGCAAAGTCTTTTGTGTATAAAGAAGGGGAAGTGGTTCCAGTCTCCATTGCTGGCACTCCAACACCATTTTCTGTGAGTGCACTCCACTCTGTTGTTTAGATAGATAGATAGATAGATAGATAGATAGATAGATAGGAGATAGATAGATAGATAGATAGATAGATAGATAGATAGGAGATAGATAGATAGATAGATAGGAGATAGATAGATAGATAGATAGATAGATAGATAGATAGATAGATAATAGATTCATCCAGTACACAATACATGTTCACACTCGGTTATGTACCTGGTTATGGAGGTGCCAGCTTTCAAAGTCATTTTCATTACATTTCCGCCCAAAGACAGACTTGTAATCCACCTTCACCAGCTGCCACTCCGACAGGAGACTGAAATGTCCGAAGACCCTGCAGCAGAAACACAAGGAGGTCGACCATTATTACACCATGTACTATCCCTGCTGTGTGATGGGGGATCCCTGTTCTCACTAATAATCAGAGGGAAGTGGGAACATTGCTGGACTACCAGTCCCCATGAGACGGCCATAATCCGCAGTACAAAGCATGGTATTATATGGTAAATGTCGTCTTTGTGGTGGGTATACAGGGATAAAGCTGTACAGGGCCGGCCCTTGTTCTCCTTTAACACAAGAATAAGAGGGCACAGTGAGAGGTTATAGGGGGAAGATCAGAAGCAAGATGAGAAAATATTACTGTACTGACGGAGTAGTAGATCCTTTGAATGAACTTCCAGCAAATGTGGTAGGTAAATCTACAATAACAGAACATAACCTGCCTGGTATTTACATTTTTCTGCAGACAAAATATAACATAAAGAACCATATACATATTATACGCTATTATATTGTGTATACAGCATCATATACCGTACATATGACAGATACCATAACACACCGTACACACACGATATGTTATACATATAAGAGTTGTTGATGTATATTACACAGCGTAGCTGCTAGTATATGGTATAGAGTTGTAGTCGAGGAGAAGGTCACCTAATATCTCTATGACAACCCTGATAGAACATCACAGCAACTCTGTATATTGTTCAGGTGTATATTGTTCTTGTGTACATTGTTGAACATGAAGAACGCAGGGAAGATGATATTATGAAGGACGCCTAAGTATAATAACCTCTATGTATGATGGAACGCTGCAGTAATGTATAGAGAGTGGGGGGTGCTCTGAATCTTACATCCCTCATATGACATCACTAATATCTTATATCTACGCAATTCACTTACATAGGAACATAGGGCTCTGTGCGAATCATGTAATGTTAGTAAAAGGCAAAGAGGAAATCTGGCGCGGCCACAAACAGATGTCTCCAAATCGGGGGAGTAGATTAAAAAGGCTTTATTGGCAAATGAAACCAATAGTTTAAATAAAAGTTAAAATCATAATAAAGCCTAAAACTATGACGTGTTTCATAGAAATAGAAATAGAAATAGAAATATATTAAAAATATAATAAAAATATTAGCAAAGCGAAGAGATATCCTTGACTGCTCCCAATCTGGTACTATATAGTATAATCACTGGAACACTTGCTGACCCGGAGTACAGTGACGCTCACTTGACCACCGGTGGTATTCAACATACAAATGAAAGAGTCCATCCAATAATAGTGATGTAGAAATGAATTGTGACACTCACCAACTTATATTGCAAGTCCAAATTGTAATCCATAAAAGTCATGACAGATGTGGGATAGAATGCCAACGGACTGTTTCACGCTAGTGCATGCACTAGCGTGAAACAGTCTGTTGCCATTCTCTGTCACATTTGTTATGGATTAAAATGTGGATTTGCAATATAAGTTGGTGAGTGTCACAATTCATTTCTACATCACTATTATAAAATACAAATATGCCTTTATCAGATTTTATTTATATGGCTGGGTTCACACTGCGTTTTTGCAATCCATTTTTTTCCCCCCCATCTATTTTTTTTTTGCAAAAAATAGATGAAAAAAAACGGATGCATTTGTGTACATCCGTTTTTCCATTGACTTCGATTCTACAACAACAAAAAAAAGCAGATCAAAACGGATCAGGTTTTTTTATTGTACACAAAAACATAGTTGACCTCATTTTTGTGTCCGTTAAATAAATTGTTCTGTTTTGATCCTCTTTTTAATAATGCAAGTCAATGAAAAAAAAACATCAAAATGGAAAAAAAAAACAGATGGAAAAAACTGTGTGACCAACCTACTTTGTATCTGGCTTTGTTTTATACTGTGAGAAAGCATCGAAAATTGGCACAAATCCCACCCACAGGGGGTGGGGCTTGCGCATAGTAACCATGTAAACATAGGAACAAGAGTGTATACATTAGGAGGTGACAGGAAGTATGATGTAGACTTGAGGATCGGGATCACTATGCAATAAAAACTGAGGTCCTAATCTGCTGGGGACGTGCAGAGGGACCGTCATCATCCAGGCTTCACAGAGGAGTTGTTGAACGAATGCAAGGCTTCAAAGGGAGATTGTGAGGTGCAGGGAGCTTTCTAGGAGATTACTGGAAAAATTAGATGGTCACATGACCGTAGTGGCGATTAATTAGGTAGCGGAGGTGTGTAGCGCACAGCCAATAACGAGAGGGAGAAGGCGGTCGCTAGGTACGGTCCTTTTTGACTTTTACTATCTTTGAAAGAACGGGCCCCCACTGTGGGAGTATCCTGTCACCCGGGACACCCGGACATGGACAGTCTCCATTCTATTCCTTATCATTAGGTGTGCCTGCCCTAATACCCCAGGGGGGGCTCTGGTTTCCACATTGTGTCTTTAGCACATGGATTCCATTAAATACTTTGTAGGAACAAAGAGACAAAGGTTCATTGTCTCACAACTTGTGGCCTACAAGAGATGAAACGCAGTTAGGGCCGCCAGCATCCTGGTGTGGACACGGTCATCGGGTGATATAACTAACTACTATATGGGGGCACAAAAGAAGACTCCAACTCTATGGGGGCGAAAAGGACACTCTTGGGGATAAATAGAACACTAGGAGGAGCACCTTTATTGTGTGGACACAAAATGGGCTACTGTTATTGTTTAGGGGGGTACTATGGCTGTGTTGGGCACCAAATGAACCTTTAGTATGATTTGGGGTACTATAGATGGAGCGTTTGAATAAAGTTGGGGGGAGGGGGTGGAAAAGTGAATAACCTAAGAAATTTGGGCAGGAAATTCTTCAGAAAGATTTTTGGCTGGAAGAAATCTTCATGGCGGTCTGGGCCAGATAGAGATAAAAAGGAGAAGAGTGAATGGTGCATATAAATGCCACTGTATATAACACCACATGATCTTGTGTTACAGAGGTGGAAACTGCAGCACCTGATCTCAATGCTGTTTCCCTCACAGATTATTGCCATGGGAACTCTTAACATAGTAATGACATCAATGGACTCTTATCATATGAGGTCAGGGTGATGCTGGGAAGACATGACTAAAAACCTTCCCTGAATCCTACTATGCACTGAGCACTGATAACATGGATCTAATGACCGGCGTACTGTACTGAAATCATTAGACAAGGGTACAGATATCCATGCTGTGCCCAGACAATATTCAAAAATAATAGAAAAGCCATATAAAAATGTGAATAAACATTAATAATAATCACAATAATAATAATAATAATAATAATAATAATAACTATTATTATTATTATTATTATTATTATTATTATTAATTAGCTACAAATCTACCAATCATGAATGGGATCTACTTTACACCTTCAGAATATTTATGCCTCACAATAAAATCCCTGAAAGATGATGGCAAATGACAAACCGTTCTGGATTACTGGGGAAAAAACATTTGTAAGATAAAATAAGTAAATAAAAACTTTGTTGTTAGGGCTAAAAATCTTCTTAGTTATTAAAACTTTTAGATGAGGACCCGCCTCTTGGACCCCCAGGGAATGTCCTTCACAATGGCTAATATTGAGTTGGGTTTCCCCATAGCCCACAGCTATTGCAGCCCGATTTGTGCAAAATTGGGTTGTTGGAAGGTACAGTATGGACCATCTAGGAAAACAACCCCTTTAATATGTGACCACTTTGGGTCCAGCTACTGAGATTTTACTTTACCACGATAAGATCGCAACCACAAAATGTTCCATTTTGTCCGTTGTCATTTCACGCCCACATAATGGCCATTGTTTGGTCGCAAAATGACGGCCATCCAAAAAATAGCAGTCAAACAGCCAAAAAGGGACGTTGTGTGGTCGTGGCCTAAAGTGTTTTCTTAACATCAGACAAGTGGGATCCCCACCAATCCTGAGAAATTTTTATCCATCAAATTAATGGAGTGCAACATGTGTGTGCGACCAGAGCTTCATTCATTCTCTATGGGGCTTGTGAATATTGTGGAGTGTTACCTTCTATTTTGAGGGCAATTTTGCCCTGTTCTCATAATTACTTGGACCCTCTAGTAATAAGCTTTAGATGTTAGGAACATCCCTTTAAGTTAGTTAGGACTTCTCATTTTTCCTACAGTGGCCACTATAGGACAAATTTAGTATTACATGCTCACCAAAATATTAATATGGACGGCCCAGGTTAAGACCTGCTTGTCAAAGACCCACTTCTTTATATTTTCCGGTGTCCCAATACATATATACATTAGACAGGATTTTACAAGTACCCCACGATCGAAGATTCTGGATTATTGGGGCCAGACAAATAAAACTTTACTGTATTGCTACTAAAAATGTCAGTTCGTAGACACAATGTGAACATGTTCTGTTATCGAAGTTTTCAGCTAAGTTTTCTGACTCATTTCTCCATTTTTGGATAGGGAAAGAGAAATATAGCGGAACTTCTGTGGAGTGATGTGATCCAGGCTCCCGCACAAGAGGCAGGCGGCGTCTAATGGAATCCATCTGGTGACTCGCTGATGATTGAATGTCACAATTCCTTTTTACCAGTGACAAACTCAGCCTCGCTATTTGCACCATGAATAAAATCAATTCATTAAGATGCAGGCGCGGTAATGATAATTAGGCAAATTGAAAATAGATACATTAGCATTACGAATGGGAGTAACGTACCGCAAGGAGCAAATAAATCAGCCAGCAAAACCTTATACAGTGCGGTGAGGTTCCCATCACTGAGATAAAAATAGTGGAAGAGGCGCCATAAACAATACATTACACTCCAGACATTATACTTTTATTCTAATTTTTATTTTTATTGTATATTCCTTTATTTCTTATTTAAATAACAATACGCCATGTAACCAAACGTAAAACTAGAGATGATTTGGCACAAATTGGATTCGGTCCAAATTTTATTTTAAAAAAATTGGCTGATTGGGAACCTTTTTTTTTACTGTCTCCCTGCTTCTACATACAGCCCTAGAGAGTCCTGGAAAACATGGATAGAGCCATAGGCCATAGGCTGTATCCATGTTTTCTAGGGCTCTCTAGGCATTCAACTTCTTCAGCCACCAGCAATCAAATGCCGCACATGTTCGGGTCTGATGAACCCAAGTGTGCTGGAGGTGCATGAAACTTCTCTGACACATTCACCAAGTTAGAGTGAAGAGTTGGGGTAAGGGGTCTCCCGGCGAGGAACCATAAGGGGGGTCTCTGCGACCACGACTGGAAGGTTGCTAGAGGGTTTAGTTGTAGTGGGGGATAATGGTGGTTTGGTCTCATGAGGGAGTTAAAATGGCTGCTGGAGTTAGTAGAGTGGGTGGGCTTAGCTGGGGGGCTTTGTGCAGAGACAAAGAGAATTAGCTAGGCAGCGGGAATACCTGTGGGAGGTATGTCAGGTGAGATAGGTGTGAGAGGGGGCGGGGTTAGGGGAATAAAAGGAGAGGGAGTGTAGGATGGGTTAAGCACTTTTTTGCAGGTCCCACCCACCCACCCTGTTTGTGAGCATGGTTTTTGTATTGCTATGTTTTGTTATGGTTTTGTTATATCGCAGTTTTAATGTTTATGTAAGGCGGAAATCACGCTCCCCTTTTCCAGGTGGTTCCATTTGGTGAGGGGCCCCTTGCCGTGGTTTGGCTAGGCGGCTGCCTGCGGTCAATGGGGGAGGAATGGCCTAGGCGGGTCACCCTCACCCTCACCTTGGTTCCTGCGGAGAAGGAGGGCGTGATTTGTGTCGGGCCTCCCCATATGTGTAAGTTATAATAAAAGGCAGCAGATGCTGCCAAAAATTTTTGCCAAAAATGTGTGTGTGTTATTTATTTCTGTATTATGTAAGTTTTAGCAAGGGAGGGAGTGGGGTTAGCAGGTTCCCCCCTTAGGACCTGAAGGGAATCTTGGGAGAGAATTGGCCAATCAATATTTTAGCTTTTTTGTTTGTTTGTTTTTGTTTCCAAATTTTCTATTTCCCCAGAAACAGAAAATTCCCTTTGTGGGAATCGGAACACTTGGAAAGGTGAATTATAGGACTAAAAAAAATATTATGCATTTTAAACATTGTTCCACCACTTTTAGACACTTTTCCGCTCGGTATGAAAAAAAAGGGGTTAATGTAAAAATTGGGCGTGGTCTATTTTTACACAAAAAATGCACCTGACTGTGGCTGAAAATTTTGGTGGACTTCAAACCAAGTAAAAGATGGTGTCACCTTTGCACCAAAAAACTAGACAGTCTTGAAGTGTAACAGATTTATCAAAGTGTGATAAATCTGGCACGTTTAAAGATTGTCTAGTCTAAGTTTGCACTTTACAGTTTTAGTAAATGTGGGAAAATGTCTACAACTGGAAAGTATTTCTGATATGACCGCTCCACAACTGGAAAAACTGAAAGGGTGAGAAACAACTCAAGGGTCAAATGTGCATGTTATTTTCTTATTTTTAGGGGCTGCCTGGCATAATCTCTGCACCTTGTGTGTTATCACCCCTGCCAGTATGGGGAATGTCGGTCTACCATGTGGCTTGTGCTGCACTCTTTATTACAGCACTTAAATGACAATTTTATTAGGATCATCCTTTGCAGGGGGGAAGGAATGGCGGGCAAAAGGGAATTTTCCTACCTGATTGCCCTACAGATAGATAGATAGGAGATAGATAGATAGATAGATAGATAGATAGATAGATAGATAGATAGGAGATAGATAGATAGATAGATAGATAGATAGATAGGAGATAGATAGATAGATAGATAGATAGATAGATAGATAGATAGAAAGATAGATAGGAGATAGATAGATAGATAGATAGATAGATAGATAGATAGGAGATAGATAGATAGATAGATAGATAGATAGATAGATAGGAGATAGATAGATAGATAGATAGGAGATAGATAGATAGATAGATAGATAGATAGATAGATAGATAGATAGAGATAGATAGGAGATAGATAGATAGATAGATAGATAGGAGATAGATAGATAGGAGATAGATAGATAGATAGATAGATAGATAGATAGATAGATAGATAGGAGATAGATAGATAGATAGATAGATAGATAGATAGATAGATAGAAGATAGATAGATAGAAGATAGATAGATAGATAGATAGATAGATAGGAGATAGATAGATAGATAGATAGATAGATAGATAGATAGATAGATAGATAGGAGATAGATAGATAGATAGATAGATAGATAGATAGATAGGAGATAGATAGATAGATAGATAGATAGATAGATAGATAGGAGATAGATAGATAGATAGATAGATAGATAGATAGATAGGAGATAGATAGATAGATAGATAGATAGATAGAAAGATAGATAGGAGATAGATAGATAGATAGATAGATAGATAGATAGATAGGAGATAGATAGATAGATAGATAGATAGATAGATAGGAGATAGATAGATAGATAGATAGGAGATAGATAGATAGATAGATAGATAGATAGGAGATAGATAGATAGATAGATAGATAGATAGATAGATAGATAGATAGGAGATAGATAGATAGGAGATAGATAGATAGATAGATAGATAGATAGGAGATAGATAGATAGATAGATAGATAGATAGATAGATAGAAGATAGATAGATAGATAGATAGGAGATAGATAGATAGATAGATAGATAGATAGATAGATAGATAGATAGGAGATAGATAGATAGATAGATAGATAGATAGATAGATAGATAGGAGATAGATAGATAGATAGATAGATAGATAGATAGATAGATAGATAGATGATAGATAGATAGATAGATAGATAGATAGATAGATAGAAGATAGATAGATAGATAGATAGATAGATAGATAGGAGATAGATAGATAGATAGATAGATAGATAGATAGATAGATAGATAGGAGATAGATAGATAGATAGATAGATAGATAGATAGATAGATAGGAGATAGATAGATAGATAGATAGATAGATGATAGATAGATGGATAGATAGATAGATAGATAGATAGATAGATAGATAGGAGATAGATAGATAGATAGGAGATAGATAGATAGGAGATAGATAGATAGATAGATAGATAGATAGATAGATAGATAGATAGATAGATAGATGATAGATAGATGGATAGATAGATAGATAGATAGATAGATAGATAGATAGATAGATAGATAGTTCTGTCACCAGGGAGGGGTTATATAAGTAAATTCCCCATTCCCATAGGGTGAACACTATTTACACAATGCAGTCTTTTTGCTTAGCACAAACCATATATTGCAAACTGAAAAAAAAAAAAAAAACTGGCTCGCCTCTGAATTTTCCCTTGGGCCAGTTTCAAACAACGGGACGCATGTTAGTATTTTGATTTATGTTCTAGTCTCCAAAAATAAATTGTGACTTTGCACAGCCAGTAGAGATGCACAATGCTGGGTCTATATTAATGGCCGTGTGGAGGTGCCATAGCGCCTCTGATTTACCAGCTAAGCAGCCTGTTTGCCAACAATCCAGACGCAATCATCTTTTCCTGCCAAATCCGTTTTCGAAATGTATTTTGGCTGCGGGCAGTAAGAAAATAAGTAAATAAATAAAAATAAATAAATATATAAATAATAAAAAAATAATAATAATAATAAAGGCAACCGACAGATTACATCTGAAACAACATGCCTTGAATAATGACACTTTTTGATTTTATTCTAAGGGAATGGCCCAGTTTTTAATTTTTATCGCTACCTGTCTCACGATGTGACGGCTAATTAATGGCAACGTGTAATGGGATCGACGCGGCTCCTGCAGATTTATGATAAAGGGATTGTGAAAAGGTCAGATGCAACTCTGCTATAATTAAACTTTTCATTAAAGGAGAAGTCCGGCCAAAATTAATTTTTGATATGTTGTTACTTATGAAAAGTTATACAAATTTCTAATGTACATTAATTATGGGAAATGCACATATAGAGCTATTTCCCTTAATTTAGTAGATCAGGAAGTGTTAGAAATATCTCTGAAGAAGTGACGTCACGACCCAGGGTGTAATTCCTATGGAGTGTCCAGCAGGGGGTGCTCTCTATATATAAGTCTATGGGACTTTATTGTTTCTATGGGTTTCTATGTAATGTAATGTAATGTAGTGTACAGTGCTTTATTGAATGAATACATCTATGGAATACTTTGGGGAGCAAGTGTCCTTGCTCCCCAAAGTATTGCATAAATGTATTCATTCAATACATTCAATACACAGTAAGCCCGCCGATCCGCCGCATTTCCGCCGCATTCCCGCCGATCCGCCACACGCTGATCCGCCGCATTCCCGCCGATCCGGACCATATACATTGAACTACAGCTCCCATCATCTGCTTCTAGTATGAACAGGTGATGGGAGCTGTAGCTGGGTAATGGATATGACATGCCGCCGGGCGCAGGGGGGAGCCGCTCAGTACACAGGAGCGCTCCCCCCTCCTCCTCCTCCTCCTTCCGTGATAACTTCCGCCTATACCAATGCTGACTCCCTGCCTGGCCGCCGCTCTCCGCTCTCCCCCCCATACATACCGGCTCCCGATGCATCCTGGTGTCCGCGCTGATGCCGGGAGCCGGTATATGTGAGCGGAGAGCGGCGGCCAGGCAGGGAGTCAGCATTGGTATAGGCGGAAGTTATCCCGGAAGGAGGAGGAGGAGGGGGGAGCGCTCCTGTGTACTGAGCGGCTCCCCCTGCGCCCGGCAGCATGTCATATCCATTACCCAGATACAGCTTCCCATCACCTGTTCATACTAGAAGCAGATGATGGGAGCTGTAGTTCAATGTATATGGTCCGGATCGGCGGGAATGCGGCGGATCGGCGGGAATGCGGCGGAAATGCGGCGGATCGGCGGGCTTACTGTGTATTGAATGAATACATTTATGCAATACTTTGGGGAGCAAGGACACTTGCTCCCCAAAGTATTCCATAGATGTATTCATTCAATAAAGCACTGTACACTACATTACATTACATTACATTACATAGAAACCCATAGAAACAATAAAGTCCCATAGACTTCTATATAGAGAGCACCCCCTGCTGGACACTCCATAGGAATTACACCCTGGGTCGTGACGTCACTTCTTCAGAGATATTTCTAACACTTCCTGATCTACTACATTAAGGGAAATAGCAGTATATGTGCATTTCCCATAATTAATGTACATTAGAAATTTGTATAACTTTTCATAAGTAACAACATATCAAAAATTAATTTTGGCCGGACTTCTCCTTTAATTTTTCAGATGCACAATACCCTGCACATAATGTACAAATTGACCAGCTGCCCTCCCCATCAATAATTTATGGCCAATGCTTCAATATTAATGGTAATTAAAACTTGTCCCTGAAGCCGTCCAGATGGTTTCAAGGAAAACCACGAGGGCTGGAGAGGCTACAGGAGGCGGCGTGGTCGATGGATTCTTTAAATCTTAGAGAAAGTCCTCAGCCCTGACTTCCAGGAGGAGGAAGGTCCAGACTGGGGGGGAAGCTACGGGGAGGAACCACTGGTCGGCTGACTCCAACAAGAAAGGAAAAAGAAAGATTTGCTATATAGGTCTTGTCCTTGTTGGTGGGGGCTACAACATGATATACAATCAGGGCTTATACAGTGTGCCATCACTAAGTAAAGTAGCTACAAAGCAGTCACATGTACATTACTCAAATAATAATGTCATACAGTGCTTAAATGTCATCATACGATACACAAATTATACAGTCATACTAATATATCATCATACAATACACAAATAATACAGTCATACTAATATATCATCATACAATACACAAATAATACCGCCATACTAATATATCATCATACAAGACAGAAATAATACTGTCATACTAATATATCATCATACAATACACAAATAATAACGTCATACTAACATATCATACAATACAGAAATAATACTGTCATACTAATATATCATCATACAAGACAGAAATAATACAGTCATACTAGTATATCATCATACAAGACAGAAATAATACAGTCATACTAGTATATCATCAAACAAGACAGAAATAATACCATCATACAATACACAAATAATACCGTCATACTAATATACTGTCATACAATACACAAATAATACCATCATACTAACATATCATACAATACAGAAATAATACTGTCATACTAATATATCATCATACAATAGACAAATAATAACGTCATACTAACATATCATACAATACAGAAATAATACTGTCATACTAATATATCATCATACAATACAGAAATAATACTGTCATACTAATATATCATCATACAAGACAGAAATAATACAGTCATACTAATATATCATCATACAAGACAGAAATAATACCATCATACAACATACAAATAATACCGTCATACTAATATACTGTCATACAATACACAAATAATACCATCATACTAACATATCATACAATACAGAAATAATACTGTCATACTAATATATCATCATAGAAGACAGAAATAATACTGTCATACTAATATATCATCATACAATACACAAATAATACTGCCATACTTATATATCATCATACAATACACAAATAATACTGCCATACTTATATATCATCATACAATACACAAATAATACCGCCATACTAATATATCATCATACAATACACAAATAATACCGCCATACTAATATATCATCATACAAGACACAAATAATACCCCCATACTTATATATCATCATACAATACACAAATAATACCGTCATACTAATATATCATCATACAAGACAGAAATAATATCATCATACAATACACAAATAATACTGCCATACTGATATATCATCATACAATACACAAATAATACTGCCATACTGATATATCATCATACAATACACAAATAATACCATCATACAATACAGAAATAATACAGTCATACTAATATGCCATCATACAATACACAAATAATACCGTCATACTAATATACCATCATACAGTACAGAAATACTGCCATACTAATATATCATACAATACAGAAATAATAACATCATACTAATACAATATATCATCATACAGTACAGAAATAATGCCATCATACTAATATATCATCATACAATACACAAATAGTACCATTGTAGTATTATATCATCATACAGTGAGGAAATACTGCCATACTAATATAACATACAATACAGAAATAATGCCATCATACTAATATACCATCATACAATACACAAATAATACGGACTGCACAAAAGCAGTGTGAACCCAGCCTAACACATCATAGCATTACACATCTAAACCACTTTGAGTGCTAAGCTACATAACTAGGGGACACAGCCAATATGGTTGACCTTAAAGCTCAGTAGATATAACTTTGGCCCATGTCCTACTTTTCATCCTGTAGTGATTTATATTGTTCTAGCCAAGTAGATGCAGTAGTCACACTTACTAGTCACTTTTTTGAAGACCACCATCTAGTTTGGTGTTGGACCATCTTTGTCATTGCATAGATCCCACCAGGTGATGACATTTTTTTGCAGAAATATCAGCCCATGAGGACAGGGTCACTTTACGCAGACACCACACATTAGAAGGTGGTACTGAAGTGATGCGAGCCTCATCCCAGAGAAATCTATAGGATAAGATATAGGACTGCAAAGGTTGAGAAGCAAGTCAAACTAACTCAAGACAATCCATGACCTTTGCGGACTGTGCACTGTCCTGCCCTCAGTTTCCTTCTCCCACTGGGGAAACAGCTTCCATGGACCACAATGCTTACATATGTCCTACTATCCAAATAAACAAGTTTAGAAGAGTGTGCCAAGACCACCACCATTATACCCCCTTCGCTGGCCTGAATTGTGCCCACCTGACGAGAAGGGCTCCCTTAGACAGTGGTCCTTGGACTGGTCATCTGCTGTTATAACCCATCAGTGCTCAGAAGTTGCGGGATCACACAATGGAAATTGTATTCAGTTGTAGTGTCCTGACTATGTTCCTCCTACTCATCCGAATGATTCCTGACATCAACCTCAGATCCCTTCGGTTCTTTCAAGATCTTTCCATCCATAGAATCCGTATTCTCTAGATGTTTTTCCTTTATCGCTTCATTATCTGTTTATGTTCCACGTCATTACATGAGAAAATCCCCAAAAAGTTATCACTGGCGTCCGGAACTGGCGAGTCTAGCCCCTGTGACCAGGCCTCAAATCAAGAACATTGGATTCTCCCATCTAATGTGGATTCACTGAGACTGATCTGCGGGAAAGCCGATCACTGATCACCGGAATCACGGGGTCCAATGTCCATATAGAAGAGGTCTAATCATAAGAGGACACAGTGTCTATGCCTACTGCATTTACTTGTCAGACCTCCATCTATTAGAAAATGGGGCATCCAAGCAAGTTCATACGGTGATCCTATCTGGCCAAGATAAGGCGGCCATATGTTCAGCTGCCCGTATTACTACTATACACTTTGATGGACAGGGCCATCACTATGCATAGTCACTTCTCAGAGGTATAATGAGGGATTCCACCATATTGTTTCACGGGGTCCACAACCTTAATCCAGTCTGGTAGCCAACAGGTCCCAGATGTGACTGCTACCACTACACGAAAACCTAAGTTTTATGGTTTTACTGAATAATCTCCCTCCCCCTTCCTTCGCATATTATGTCTTGTAACATCTCTAAAATATTGTGCTTGCAAACACAATTTTTCTGGTTAGCCAATAAAGGCGTCACTCCTACAATCCATATGTCCTTAAGTCTTCACCATCCCATAGATTTTCTCGGCTAACTCAGCACCACGCTATTTTTTTCTTCCTTTACAAGCTTGGAATGTAGAAGCAGAAGAAGCAGTAAAACACTGGACTTTTATCTACTCATCTAAATTTCCGGCTGAACCAGGCGCAATAATATAAAATTGTTTGGCTGCCAAAAAAAAAAAAAAAAAAGAAAAAAAAATCTGCAATGGAAATTTTGATTTCATTAGGTTTTCTTTTGCAGTTTCGGTGACATTTCCCTCTTTGAAATCTCTTTATTAAAGCAGCTGCTGACCGTGAAATTGTACAAGACTGGCAGGAAAAACAGAATCGTTCTCAGGTTTTCTCTTTTCCATGTATAGTTTGCGAGACTCATGTCCTAACAGAATCAGGTACTAGAACAGGCACAATGGGCAATGCATTGGCCCCTCCACCACTCAGTCCCCTCGATAATGATCGCACCATATACTGACTGCACCATATACTGACCACACCGTATACTAACCGCACCATATACTTACCGCACCATATACTAATCATACCGTATACTGATCGCACCGTATATAGTCCGCACCATATACAGACCGCACTGTATACTGATCGCACCGTATACTGTTCGCACAATATACTGACAGCATTAGACCCTGATTGGATCTCCAGAACTATATCACACCCCACCCACTGAGCAAAACCAACCAATTTCCATCTATGTGTAGTTTGCAAATCCCATGTCCTAGCAGAATTGAGTACTAGAATGGGCGTAATGGGAAATGCATTGGCTCCTCCACCACTCGGTTCCCTCGATACTGATCACACTGTATACTGACAGGACCATATACACAATGGGCAATGGATTGGCTCCTCCACCACTGGGTCCCCTCGATACTGACCGCACCATATACAGTCTGCACCATATAAGGACCGCACCATATACTGACAGCATTAGACCCCGACTAGATCTTCAGAAGTATAACGCACCTGATCCACTGAGCAGAGCCAACCAGTTTCCATATATGTGTAGTTTGCAAATCTCATGTCCTTACATAATTAGGTACTAGAATGGGCGCAATGGGAAATGCATTGGCTCCTCCACCACTCAGTTCCCTCGATTCTGATCACACTGTATACTGACAGGACCATATACTGACAGCACCATATACAGACCGTGCAAGACCCCGACTGGTTTTCCAGAAATATAACACACCTGATCCATTGAGCAGAATCAACCAGTTTCCATCGAGCGCTGTCTTCCTTCTCGCCTTCTGTGAACCTGCTTATAGACTTGTTATTTATCTGCTGTTTTATCCCTCTATGCTCCTTTTAGTATTTTGTACTGCTATATTGGAAATAACCTAACGCAGCAGGTAAGGCCAATACAGCTGGGACTGTTGACATAAAACATCAAGTACGTAGAGAACATTCTCCATCAAAGCGTACAGCAAGCATCTCTGAATTCAGGATTTGCATTACTGACAGCAAAGAACAAACCAAAGTCAAGTATGATAAGTGCCAGGAAGGTAGGAAAGGAGAGAGGGTGAAGCTGGCACAGGGGTGGGATGGTGTGCTATCTATTTTTCGTTTCGATCAGATTTGGCATTTTTAGGAAATTTACATTTACAGACCCCTAGATTCCCATTGAAAATAATGGCCACATTCTAAACGCTAACAGCCAATCACAGCACATATGCAAATAGCTAAAATATAGCAGCCAATAGGAACTCTAAGGTCTTGTCAGGCAATGTACCACAACTTCCACACAGTCACATGTCCACTATTGATCAATAGAAGATGTAATATATGGAAGGTCCTTAACGATTTTGTCTCACTGACATGAGTAAGATTGTCATGGTAACCGAACAATGATCTTTACCATTATAAGTTCCTAAGTCGCTCTTAAAGGGACCCAGGTCGCTCTTAAAGGGACGGGACCCATGTCGCTCTTAAAGGGACCCAGGTCACTCTTAAAGGGACAGGACGCATGTTGCTCTTAAAGGGACCCAAGTCTTTCCAAAAGGTACGGGACCCATGTCGCTCTTAAAGGGACCCTGGTCGCTCTTAAAGGGACCCAGGTCGCTCTTAAAGGGACCCAGGTCGATATTAAAGGGACCCAGGTCGCTCTTTAAGGGACTCAGGTCACTCTTTAAGGGACCCAGGTCGCGCTTTAAGGGAACCAGTTCGCGCTTTAAGGGACCCAGGTCGCTCTTAAAGGGACCCAGGTGGCTCTTAAAGGGAGCCAGGTGGCTCTTTAAGGGACCCAGGTGGCTCTTAAAGGGACCCAGGTGGCTCTTAAAGGGACGGCACCCAGGGTTAAAGTTTTTCTTAAAAGGAAGTCACTGGTAAAGGGGCGCTCTTTTAAAGCACTATGTATTTCCCTGGAAATGCAAATCTAGTTATCTTTGTGACGTGCCATGCAGATGTGTCAGAGGTTCCAATTGTTAGAGGTCAAGAAGCTGAGAACTCCGCTGACTGCCAGAACTCCTGGTCCATAGACTATAATGTAATAAGCTATCTGTAAAGGCAGCCATACAGATACTGGAAGAAAGCTACTGGAGTCCATGTCAGTTTAGTTGCTGCAGGACTCATCTAGCTATTTTATACCTCATATGGCCAAGAACCAAAGGATAGGCTAATAACAGTTAACATGCTATCTTCCAGTGTAGACCCAGTATACCACTATACTGTACACGTTAAACGGTCACAAGCTCCCATTGAAATGGGTGGGTTTGGTCAATGTGTATGGAGGTCTTCTGTGTTAAAAAAAACACAAGACCCAAAAAAAGAGATGAACAAGCCGACCAAACCCACATTCGTTAAATTTGGACAGGTTCGGGAAGAGCAGCCATACATCTCAAAAAAATAAAAAGAAGTTATTCTCACCCGTCTACGCTCCCCTGGTATCTTATTGTGGCTCTCCGGTCCTGTCTCATCATCTTCTCCACTGAGGCCCTGTCAGCCAATCACAGGTTGACTAAGATGGGACAGTACTGAGGCCTGTGATTGGCTCAGTGGGCTATCACTCTTGTCTCTAGAGTGACATCCCACTCAGCCAATCACAGGTGGTGGTGCTGTCCCATCTCAGTCCGCTTGTGATTGGCCTTGGTAAATTGGCCTTCAACAGAGAAGATGAAAGGACTGGAGAAGGACCCAGGGGAACGCAGACATGTAAGTACAATGGAAAGAGGCAGAGGGTGGACCACAAGAATGGAAGGTTATGTAATGGCTTTGTCTGCTGAGCAGAGTAGGAGGGAGCCATGCGGAAAATGCGAAATGGTCATACGTTTGGTTTAGCTTTACTTTAGATTACTTAATATTGGTGGCTCTCTGGGTTTGGCTAACAAAGAAGAGATGTGAACAAGCAACCAACCAATGATGTCCATATGTAACAGTAAATGTATAGTAGATCTGGCAGACTATGAAATGACCTGGATGGGTGAAAGTCCCCAGATAGCTGGGGTGGGGTGGAGTGTGGGGTCCTGAGCTGGTGATCCCACTCACCAGCTCACTGTATGTCAATCAGACAACCACCCTACAATCCAGCCTTCTTCCCATCATACCTGTTATGTTAATGGTGAATGAGAATGGGATACTTTTTTTCGAAACCCAACAGCAGAAAGAACTCGGTAAATGAGGGTGTATTTGATGAACTCTTTGTAAGCCAGAATTTCATTTTGTACTCAAATCCCTTGAAGCCGGAGGGTGAAGCAAATGTATTCCTGAGAAATGGAAGCTGGTGGGGAGAGAAGTCTATCATGTGCGTGCGAGGCGCACTGTCTGATGGGGTTGTGTTTGTGTTGATGGCGGGGGGGATAAGCCCGGTGGAGGAAATTATACGCAGCTCCTCTGGGCACATATACATCACAGGGAGACGTCTTCTCTCACACATTTTGCCACATGATTTTATGAACCTGGATCAGTCATTATAATGAAGGATAAACATTTTTTACACCGTAAAAATGCAAATATGGAAAAATACAGAAACTCAAGACCTAAAAGTGACAATAAAATCGGAGAATTAATTGTACGTCTTCTTCAGTTTAGAAGGATATGAACATAGCGGAGTGGTTTGTACTTATCATATCCCAGATAAATTAGCCTGAAACTCTCCCGTATGGCTCGACACAAGCGCCTCTCATCCATTCTTCATTACTGTTTCTTCTAGCGCCTGCGCTCTACCAACCGACCGACCTAACATAATCATCTGGGCAACTTTTCTTTACTGACCTCCAGAAAACCAGGTCTGAGCTAAGGGAGTGGCAAAGAAAGGACCAATCCCATTCATTGTTGTTGAGCAGTGAATTTGTTGTTTTTGGATTGTCGGATGACAGAATGTAAAAGAAGCCATTAAAGAACACATTGTAAGAGGACTAGATGGGGGGGGGGCGCATAAGGCTAAGCGGGGGTGCAACCCTGAATAAAGTCAACGCGGCATCATTAACTGCAACATGGAGGAAACAACACAATAAAACACAATGTAATACTGAAGATAAAAAAGCTGAGCACTGAGCTTTGTATACTCACGTCATTATTTGGTTTTCTATCCCTGGTTCCACCAATGCCCCGTCAACAAACAAGGGAGCAGATGTAAAGGCGTACTTACTCCATGACCGTCCCTCATCAAAGCTGAGCCTGGGGACAAAATAAATACAGTTTCTTTCAGAAGTTCCTTGCTTTTAATGTTCTCCTGCAGAGGTTTCGGCTAAGCCGGAGGTTGTGGTCTCCACCGGCTAGAGAAAGTGATCATTATCAGAGAGCCATGTAGAACCTGGCTGGAACAATCCCAGTAATAGCACAGCGCTCCCATCATTCACTTTGTACTCCGTGTCCTTTTTTTTTGTTGCCAGTCCCTCAAACTTTCCGCAGCAAATCAAAACACTATGGACCCATAAAAGCCTATTGATTCCCTAAATTACAACTTTCTGGAGCTGAGCTTTTTATGAACTGGACGTTTTAACATTTACTTTAATTGAAGCCTTAGCAGAATGGATGAGGAGGAGAAGGGGGAATTGCAAACGGTCAATGACACCAGATTTCTGATTGAACGTGACTCTAATGTTAAAGAGGTTGTCCGGGAAGAATTTACTTTTCACCTATCGACAGAATAGCAAAAAAGTAAGAGATTGTGGGTGGTCCGATCTTCATACCCCCCCCCCACCGATTTCTGTATGGGCCCCTGGCTTCTTTGTTATGAACAGAGCCGTGGGCACAGAGCGAAACCCGTAGCTCTATTCATTCCTATGGGGGTGCCAAAAAAACAGCAAAAAGGGTACTTACTCTGCTCTCTCCGGCACCTCCATGGAAATTAATAGAGCCGCGGGTAATGTACCGTACCAGGTTCGGATCCCCCACAAATTCTCACTTTTTCCCTATTCAGTGGATAGGGGAAAAGATAATTTTTTCTGGACACCCTCTCTAATCCTGGAATTAAGTACAATAAGTGTCTCTCACCCCCCACCCCAATGCATTGTTATTCCTGACTGTATGTCTTTTATATCTGGGTGTTTGGGAAAGACTGTTCCCTGAGGATACACACCATAAAGAAAGGGAACGTCCTGCACTCCACTACAAATCATGTCACAAACTTTATCGGAGATCTACAATTTTTGGGACATAAAAGATCAAATATAAGGCTCCGAGTTATTTCCAAATGAAAGTAGATCTGAGAAAAAAATAAAATAAAAAATGGGACACTTCGGGTCTGGTCATTTGGCATTTGTATACCGCTGGGTGAAGAAGTTGGATACAGCCCATGTGCTATGTTTATATTCATGTGTTCATGAACTCTCTAGGGCTGAATCCAACTTCTTCGGCCACCGGTTATCAAATGATTGGACCGCAGTATGCTCGAGGTGCACTCATCTCTAATTTACAGCCTTAGCTAATAGAATACGGAACATTTGGTACATTCTAAAGCTATGTTCACACGTAGTATAATAAGATGAAAATACGATCATAATTGTGGGTGAAAATAAAAATGTGTCAACAGGTAAAAAGTATTATTATTGTTATTATTATTATTATTATTATTATTGTTATTATTATTATTATTATTATTATTTAACAAAAGCAGGTCGAAATTAATAGGAATTTTTGGGATGGCTGTAATCAATTACGACTATTGTTCTATAAAGTGTGACTTTTCCATTGAACATAGCTGAAGTCTGTCTGGTCTCACTATCTAAGTGTTAGAGAGTTTAGTTGGTTTTTATCTATTGTTGTTTTTGAGATGCAATACCATGTACAGCCACTACAAAAAGTATGGAGCTGTGCCGCTTTGAAGATACAGGCCAGAAATGTTGTATTCTTGGTAATCTTCCTCAAATTTGAAGTCAGAATTGAAGATATTATAAGTGCAGTTGACAATATGACCTTTGCTCGTGTGCTAGAATAAAGCTCTAACAATTGGCAGCTAGTTATGTAGCAACAGAAAATACCACAGTCTATAACTTTAGGGCTATGTTCACACCATAAAAATAAGGTGAAATTATGGCTGTATTTTGGTCATTACGACTGTAAATAATGATCATCTTCGTTTTTACAGCTGTATTTTCACCTCATTTTATAGCGTGTACACATAGCCAAAAATATATATTTTTAAGTTAATAAGAAATAGAGTGCTTACCACAACTGGCGTACAGGAAGGGAAGTGTGTTTCATTGCTACCAAAGCTCCGCCCCAGTCCAAAAACCAAATATTGTATTCTTCTTCAAAAATCTGTAAACAAAAAAATAAAATCAAGTCTATATTAATACAATGTTGTATTTTTTAAATACAATTTCCAGTGGGGAGAAAAATCTAATCAACTGATGTTATACAGATTTTTTAAAAAGTTACTTCTATTTAAATATTTCAGGTCTTCCAATACTTATCAGCTGCTGTATGTCCTGCAGGAAGTGGTGTATTCTCTCCAGTCTGACACAGTGCTCTCTGCGGCCACCTCTGTCCATGGCAGGAACCGCAACAAATCCCCATAGAAAACCTCTCCTGCTCTGGACAGTTCCTGACATGGACAGAGGTGGCAACAGAGAGCACTGGGTCAGAGTGGAAAGAATACACCACTTCCTGCAGGACATACAGCACTTAATAAGTACTGGAAGGCTGGAAATTTTTGAAATAAAAGTAATTTAGAAATCTGTATGACTGTCTGGTACCAGTTTTTTTTTTTTTTTTTTTTTTTTTGCTGGACTAGTTCTTTGATCCCACTAAAATGCTAATAAGACTCCTAATAATAATAATTAGAATACTAATTCCTCTTATTCCAGTCTATCCTATACACAGCATTAATCATAAAGGATCCTATTGATCCGTCAGACATTAGCCATAAATTGCTTTAGTTAAATTAGCAATCAAATTGTCAAATGCAATAAATACACAATCTTATATGGAAAATGTATGAGACATTTCTTTTTCTTGTGTAATATATTGTGGCACATATTAGTGGATTGGACTCTTGGTTGTCGTTGATTGATTTGTGGCTGGCGTTTTCTATAACATTTGTGTATTGTATTTGGTTGATTGTAATGATGGGGAACAAAAGTAGCAAAACTGCTTCATTGTTTCTTGGTGAAATTAGCAAAAATATCAAATAAATGAAACTTCTCTGTAACTACAGGATACTTGCAAAAGAATAACAGGGACAGCAGTGAGTGACACAATGGAACAGCGGTATCAGGTGCACAGGGCACTACACCTAAGAGAGGCTGGGAGAATCTAGAATACCAGTGAGGTATGGCCGCAGCCCAACACCCTCCCCATTTGGTGCTATTGATACCAGTGAGGCATGGCCGCAGCCCAACACCCTCCCCATTTGGTGCTATTGATACCAGTGAGGCATGGCCGCAGCCCAACACCCTCCCCATTTGGTGCTATTGATACCAGTGAGGCATGGCCGCAGCCCAACACCCTCCCCATTTGGTGCTATTGATACCAGTGAGGCATGGCCGCAGCCCAACACCCTCCCCATTTGGTGCTATTGATACCAGTGAGGCATGGCCGCAGCCCAACACCCTCCCCATTTGGTGCTATTGATACCAGTGAGGCATGGCCGCAGCCCAACACCCTCCCCATTTGGTGCTATTGATACCAGTGAGGCATGGCCGCAGCCCAACACCCTCACCATTTGGTGCTATTGTCCACCTGTGAGATCCAGAACTTCCAACTGCATTATCCTGATGAAGATCTCGTTTTAACCTAAAAGCACGCTGATGGGTACTATGGAATAATTTGTGTTTTCAGACTTTTTATCTTCTTCAGTATTGTTCTTTTTCATCATCTTTCTCTCCTTCTCCCTTCTTTTCTCACTATTTATTCTGTTATCAATACTTCTTTTCCTTATCATCTTGTTTTCCTTCTCATGATTTCTCTTCTTCTGTCTTCCTCCTCTTCCTTCTCGTCTTTCTTCTTCCCATTCATTTTCTTATGTCTTTTTCCCCTGTGTATCACTTGACATCTCCCCCCTCTCTTCAACTTATCTTCTTTTTCTTCCTTTACCTCCCCTTACTACTATTTTCTCTTCCTCATCTTCTACTGGATCATTTTTCCTTCTTTGTTTTTCTCATTTTTCTTTTACCTTATTCCATTTTTCTTTTTTTTTTATCTTCTACTATACTATACTATACCATACTATACTATACTTTCCTTCTTCGTTTCCATCTTTTTACCCTTCCTCCTTTCATTATTTCCCTTCTTTTTCCTAATTTTACATTTTTTTCCACATTTTATCTTCCTCCTCTTGTACTTCCCCTTTTCTTTTTTCTTTGTTTCTCTTTCTCTTTTTTGTCTGTTTTCTTTATTTTCATTTGCCTTTTCTTATTCCTTGCCAAATTTTTCTTTCCTCTTTCTCTTAATCCTTCTCTTCTTCCCTGTGTTCTGTTGTTTCTGCTTTTTCTTGTCTTTTTAACTTTTTTGCATTTTTCTTTTTTTCTTTTTACTTCTTTTTCTTTGTCTTTCTTTCTTTATCATCATCATCATATTATTATTATTATTATTATTATTATTATTATTATTATTACTATTTCTTTAATTCACTATTTGTGAATAACACAAGTGATGAAATACTCATGAAGTGTAGTCAGTGTTAGGCCATGTTCACATGGCGTAATAGACCGGCCGTTCCATGACCCGTCAAGGAAAGGCCGGTCTCTGCAAAGATTATCCCGGCCGGTACTGCAAAACAAAGTGCATGTTGCACTTTGTTTTATCTGATGAAGAGGACGTATGTCTTCGAAACGCGTCATATTTGTGCTATATTAAATATATTTTTTACTATATTAAATTAATTTATTAAAGCTTTCGGACACTTCTCTATGTGGACAGCGCTGACCGTGAGTACCTTAATTCCTTTTTATTTTATTCACACATCAGAACTTGCCACTATGGAGCGTGTGACCGGAGCCGCTTGCTTCATAGTGTGCACTGACAGGGTTTCCTACGGCCGCTATTAACTGAACAGCGGCTGCAGAAAACTGACATGTCAGTTCTTTGCGGCGCTGCAAGGGATCCCGGCCTGAGGGTATACAATGTGAAGGAGAGGCAATGTATATATTTGTACGAATTACGGCTGTTGTTGCCGATTGCAACAATGGCCGTACTTTTACGTAGTGTGAACATAGCCTAAACCAGGTTAGGTTTTCTACGTTATGCTTATGCTACTGTTGCTATTGCTACTTCTACCACTCAATATGTCGATTACACATAAACAGTAATGTTTGTAAACAGATTCAATTAATTCACATACGTGTTTCCATGTATTTCCACCATCTGATGAGATGAACATATTGGTATCTGTTGAAGAGAGCTCAGGGCCCACGTTACCTGGGAAAGACACAGATTGTTGTTTCAGTCTTTATCCATATACATATGCATTAGTAAACTGAATATATCTTTGACATATGACTAATGTGTAAGGAAGGAATTAGATACTGTTGCCTGCAGGGGGCACTTTGTCCTTTGACAAAATGATTGATATAGAAGAAGTTCATAAACATTAGTGAAATAGTGAACATCAACCTACTTCAGTGGCTTAACTCAGATAAGATATACCAAGAAAGCAGCCTTCAACAATTCACTGACATATAAAGAGGTAGGGGAAGAAGGGAAAAGTAAAACCAGAAAAATAGAATAAGGGAGGGGGAGAAGGATGAAAAGAAAGAGGGAGAAGAGAATAAGGAATATAAGGAAAAGAAATAAAGGGAAAGAAGAAGGTAAAGATGAAGACAAGGGGAAGAAGAAGAACAAAAAGAAGAAAAACAAAAAGGGGGAAGAGGAAATAAGGAGTATAAGGAAAAGAAGGGAAAAAGAAGGAATAGAAGAAGATGAAAAGGGGGTGAAGAACAAAGAGAAGAAAAAGAAAAGGGGAGGAGGAAAAGAAAGAAGAAGAGGTGGAGAAGGAGGAGAAGAAGAGAATGGATAGAAGAAGACAAGGGGTGAAGAAGAACAAAAAAGAAAAAGGGGGAAGAGGAAAGGAAAAAGAAGAGGTGGAAAAGAAGAAGGAGGGAAAGAAGAGAAGGGATAGAAGAAGAAAAATAATAAGGGGGGGGGGAGAAAAAGAAGAGGTGGAGAAGAAGGAAAGGGATAGAAGAAGATGCATGGGGGTGAAGAAGAACAAAAAAAGAAAATAGGCAGATGGAAAAAACTGAGGAAAAAAGTGGAAAAGAAAAAAAGTAGAGGTAAAAAAAGTACAAAAAGTCTAGTACAAAAAAGAGAAATAAGGGCAAAAAGACTAGATGGAAGAAAATACGTTAAAAGGAGACAGTGAAAACTAAGGAGGAAAAGAAGAAAGTGTCAAAGAGTTGGAAGGGGAAAGGGAAACTATAAAGAATAAGAGAGAAGAATGGTGTGGAGAAAACAAAGGAGGAGAAAGATGGATAAGCAGAGCAAGGAGGTAGAGAAAACAGGAGAAAAAGAAAGGGATGGGAAAGAAAGAGAAAAAAAAGAGGAAAAGAAAAAAAATAGGAGAAAGAGAGAAGATGAAAGTGCAAGGAGAAGGAGAAGCAGAATAGAGAATATGAACAGGTAGGTGAAGCCGGAGAAGGAGAGAAGGATATACAGGAACCTCAGGAAAATAGGGAAAATAAGGAAAATGGGAACAACGTTTCTCAATAAGGAAAAATGAAGACTTCAAAAAGTGAAACCAAATTTTCCATAAATTACAGAGGTAAATGAAAGCCGCCATCACTATAAAGTGACCCAGGTGGCCTATGTTGCACACTCAGGTGCTGGCTGACGGTTTGACATCTGCTACATTTGCAGCCTATTCTTTCCATTTTCATTTTGATGTTTTGTTTTTTTTTTCTAATTCAAAAAGCAATGGAACACATCAACATGTTTCACCCTGAAAACCTTCAAATCACAAGTCCTGACACCTACTAACTGCATCAAATGTCACGCCGTACACTGTACAAGACCTGGCACTTTCCCAATAAATGATTTTCTTGCTACAACAAATCCTTGACTGACTGGTGATGTGAGGTGGAAAACAAGGATATTTCATGTTGTAATACGTTGTCGAATTTTGCCATCATTCATGTGCCCCCTTGTTATACACGGAGGCGAGAGTCTGATTTGTGAAATGAAATAGAAGACATTGGACCGGATAGAGAAGAGAAGTTATAGCATGGGCTGTGCTTGGTATCCATTGAAATTGTGTTGTGCCTTTGGACAAGGGTGGAGCAGTTTCAGGAAGTTTCATACAAACCCATTAACTACTATTTTTGATACCCCCACACTTTATTGGAAGATTGCAATACTTAATTAACTGAATTCCAAAAGTTTTTGGGACCAAATATGTGTATAATTTTTTATTCATACTGTTTCCAAGCACTTTTTTATTTGCATATTCTTTTTCCATAAACTTTGATTACCTAATTTTTTTTTGTTTATTTATTTGTCCCTTAAGGGACCCCCCCAAACATTTATTTTGGACGTTGGACATTGAGACTTATAACCATGTAAGTCTTGTGGAGAAAAAATGAGGGAATCAAAAACAAGTAACCCCCATAGCTTTATAATGGGAGGCTGCTCCTAGTAGCATCAGCAGCATATGTGTCCAGCATTACCTTTCAGTTAGATAAATTAAGTAAGAGAATTTAAGACTTTTGTATCTCCTGTGTATAGACCTACACAATGTCAACACTTAGTGAGAGAAGGTTATGAGGTCAAGTCGGTGCAAAAATCTAGCAATCTCAGAATAGTCATCACTAAGATGAGGATGGACACATCATTACATGACAGTCTAGACCTATCTTGGTAGATACTATTGCAAACTTTATAATAATTTAAAAAGAGAAATGCATAGGTAGTAGTGTTGAAAGAGCGCTAAAATTTTGGAGTGCTAATTTTGGAGTAACCAACTCTATTAAAATTAATGGGTTACTCAAGCATTTAACCAGATGCCAGCTGCTGGGCAGAGCAGAGGGTGCCTAGTTCACCTTCTAATAACATAATTGTAGGAGGTATGTGGAATGGGGAAAGAAAAGGAGGAGGGAGAAGGGGAAAGTGAAAGTGGGGGAAGGTGAGAGGGGTGGGTCGGAGGGGAGGGGGGAGGGGAAGGAGGGGGTAAAGGGGAGGAGGGAGGTCATCCAGGGCTTAGCACAGAACCAATTGTGAGCACTGGTCACCTAATCCACTGCTGTGTGAGTGGGAGAGGACATGGGGCTCGTCTGTGGTGTGGAGTCCCGCTGACAGTTTTTGAAGGTGTATGGCCCACGCACCATAAGGTGATCGGTCAAGCACTATGCTAGACCAAGCATGCTTGCTGAACACTTATATGTATAATATAGTAACATTTACAATTTGAAATAAAAAAATCTGTAGTGCTTTGTGAGTTTACTTTAAGTCACATCTTGTAAAGAGGCAGTGAATAAACACCTGGGTATACAGATGTTTCCATACTTACCTTTCTTTAGTTAAGGAATCCAATTTTTCTTGACACTCACTCTATACACTAAGACATGCTGTCAGAGCCCTCAAAAGGCTTCAATTACATAACAATCTCTGGGTGTCTATAGAAGGCCATGAACTCAGATTGCTATGAAAAGCCTGTAATCTCACACCACACATGACTGAATATCCTGCATTACAGATACGTTAAGAGGACACATATCTATAACTTTGTTCTATGGACTTGCCCCCTGAGACAGCATATTTCTATATGATTACCTGAGGCAACAATAAGCCAGGGTGCAGAGGCTTTGCTGGATATGCTCCCGGAGTTATAGGGATTATCAGACATCTGCAAGTTGAAGTGTAGGGAGCAAAAAGGCTGAAAAAAAAAAAAACAAAAACATAAAACACAACTCTGTTATATAAGTTTACAATGCTATATATGTCATCCACCTTTAACCCAAAACCCTTCTTGAGGCAATGTAAAAAGCAGAAGAACATCAGAGTTCAACAAATTGAAGAGAGAAATAATAAGAATACTCATTCTGGTAGCAACAGTCTGTTGATCGTTTCCATACAGTATATCAAAAGCAAACAAAGAGATGAGCGAGCACTAAAATAAGTGACTGCTTGTTACTAGAGGTGACAAGAACAATAACATTGAAAACAATGAGAGACCCGAGTATTTAACCAGGTGACTGGTTAATCTGAAAGGGGTGAAGTTAACCCCCTGAGGGCCAGACTGTGCTCTGTTGGTTGGGGGGGGGGGGTTATACTTATATCTCCAGTCTTCTATCTGTCTTCACCATCGCCTGTCTGCCAATAGTGTGGACAGATGAAAAGTATACTTTCCCCACTCCTCTAAAAACGGCGCACAAAAAATACAAACACATACAGTAGGTACGGAGATTTGTAGAATTACTGATGACAAAGACATTGACTTAGATCTATTATTACTGTTTTACAGCTAGACAGCCTAATGTAGGGGCTCTTGCGTAGACTTGACTAGCATCTTTAATAAGCCTGGGCTTCACTTTAAAACCAGGCCGACTTTTTGCTCAGTACATCTCATTTCAGCCCTTCCTCCTTGTAAACAGTATGATCGGTGGGGGTCTGGGCGCTCAGACCCCCTACCAATTGCTAAAGCAAACAGTATCTGGACCCCCATTGCTCAGACCTTTGATATATCTCTATGACTTCAGATTTTTTTTTTTTTTTTAATGATCGTAGAGACAATAATGAAGTTAATTCGGAACTGACCAGCTGGCAATTGATTGGATTCCCCTTCAAATCGGTGTCTGGTGCCGGCAGCAGCCGCCAGTCCCGGCCCTTATTGTATGTGATATACGTCTTCACACGTTCATCGACCTTTTTGTTGGCCAAGAATACTCCATTTATCCCAGCTACCTAGGAAGAAAGATGAGAGGAACCATAGATGAGGAGACTGAGAGGCATCACTCATATAATAGACATTGTTTCTTATAATCCTGGATATCACCTTTAGGGGTACGTTCACACTTACCGGATCCGCAGCTGATTTTCTGCTGCGGATCTGCAGCGGATCCTGTAGGTGTGAACGCACCCTTAGGGTAGCTTCACATGTACCCTATCGCAGCTGATTTTCTGCTGTGGATCCACAGCAGATTTGACTAAATGAATGAACACAACATCAAATCTGCACCATCAGATCTGCTGCGGATCCTCAGCAGATCAGCAGCTGATTTTACAGTGCGGATTTAATGTTGTGTTTATTCATTTGGTCAAATCTGCCACGGATCCGCAGCAGAAAATCATCTGCGATAGGGTACGTGTGAAGCTACAGTAAAGCCCCTATTCCACGAGTCATCATAGAGGAGCAAACGAGATCTGCGGCAGATTTGATGGTGCAGATTTGATGCTGTGTTCAGTTATTTAAATGAAATCTGCTGCGGATCCGCAGCAGATCCGCAGCAGAAAATATGCTGCGGATGCGGTAAGTTTGAATGTACCCTAGGGGTGCGTTGACACGTACAGGATCTGCTGCAGATTCAAATCTGCGCCATCAAATCTGCAGCAGATCCTGTACGTGTAAGTATTTCAGTTGACACAGTTGACAAGCCATCATTGTGAAGATCTGACTCCCATGAGCCCCACCGATCAGCCGAATGAAGAAAATATGGCACTTTGTAGAGTACCATGACCCCTTACTCTCTAGCCCATAATAACAGTCTTTGGGCTTTTTTTTAAGGGGGGGGGGGGGGGTTCTCCTCTAGAAAACATATCTGAGAAATCCCTTCAAGTGACAGATTAAGCGCATCAATCTACATGTAGCCATGCTTTTAATTATACAATGTGGTGCTCTACTGTTATCAAACTAAAAGGCTCCCGACTATACCCCCACTACAACTTTATGGGGCTTCTTTTTGGACAACCCCATGAGTTCAGAGATGCATGAACTAGAGATGACCTGCACAACATACAGCCTGCAGACCCTATGTGGCTTGAATTAAAATCCTTTAGGGCAGGCCTGCTTGAGCTTCTGGGGGTCTGTACAGGATCTGCATATGATCTGATTCTGGGGGTTGTATTATGCATATGATCTGATTCTGGGGGTTGTATTATGCATATGATCTGATTCTGGGGGTTGTATTGTGCAGGGGGTCTGATTCTGGGGGTTGTATTGTGCAGGGGGGGTCTGATTCTGGGGGTTGTATTGTGCAGGTGGTCTGATTCTGGGGGTTGTATTATGCCGGGGGGTCTGATTCTGGGGGTTGTATTGTGCAGGGGGGGTCTGATTCTGGGGGTTGTATTGTGCAGGGGGGGTCTGATTCTGGGGGTTGTATTGTGCAGGGGGTCTGATTCTGGGGGTTGTATTGTGCAGGGGATCTGATTCTGGGGGTTGTATTGTGCAGGGGGGTCTGATTCTGGGGGTTGTATTATGCATATGATCTGATTCTGGGGGTTGTATTATGCATATGATCTGATTCTGGGGGTTGTATTGTGCAGGGGGTCTGATTCTGGGGGTTGTATTGTGCAGGGGGGGTCTGATTCTGGGGGTTGTATTGTGCAGGTGGTCTGATTCTGGGGGTTGTATTATGCCGGGGGGTCTGATTCTGGGGGTTGTATTGTGCAGGGGGGGTCTGATTCTGGGGGTTGTATTATGCAGGGGGGGTCTGATTCTGGGGGTTGTATTGTGCAGGGGGTCTGATTCTGGGGGTTGTATTGTGCAGGGGATCTGATTCTGGGGGTTGTATTGTGCAGGGGGGTCTGATTCTGGGGGTTGTATTATGCATATGATCTGATTCTGGGGGTTGTATTATGCAGGTGGTCTGATTCTGGGGGTTGTATTGTGCTGGGGGTCTGATTCTGGGGGTTGTATTGTGCAGGGGGGGTCTGATTCTGGGGGTTGTATTGTGCAGGGAGGTCTGATTCTGGGGGTTGTATTGTGCAGGGGGTCTGATTCTGGGGGTTGTATTGTGCAGGGGGGGTCTGATTCTGGGGGTTGTATTGTGCAGGGGATCTGATTCTGGGGGTTGTATTGTGCAGGGGGGTCTGATTCTGGGGGTTGTATTATGCATATGATCTGATTCTGGGGGTTGTATTATGCAGGTGGTCTGATTCTGGGGGTTGTATTGTGCTGGGGGTCTGATTCTGGGGGTTGTATTGTGCAGGGGGGGTCTGATTCTGGGGGTTGTATTGTGCAGGGAGGTCTGATTCTGGGGGTTGTATTGTGCAGGGGGTCTGATTCTGGGGGTTGTATTGTGCAGGGGGGGGTCTGATTCTGGGGGTTGTATTGTGCAGGGGGGGGGTCTGATTCTGGGGGTTGTATTGTGCAGGGGGTCTGATTCTGGGGGTTGTATTGTGCAGGGGGTCTGATTCTGGGGGTTGTATTGTGCAGGGGGTCTGATTCTGGGGGTTGTATTGTGCAGGGGGTCTGATTCTGGGGGTTGTATTGTGCAGGGGGGGTCTGATTCTGGGGGTTGTATTGTGCAGGGGGGGTCTGATTCTGGGGGTTGTATTGTGCAGGGGGGTCTGATTCTGGGGGTTGTATTGTGCAGGGGGTCTGATTCTGGGGGTTGTATTGTGCAGGGGGGGTCTGATTCTGGGGGTTGTATTGTGCAGGGGGGGTCTGATTCTGGGGGTTGTATTGTGCAGGGGGTCTGATTCTGGGGGTTGTATTGTGCAGGGGGTCTGATTCTGGGGGTTGTATTGTGCAGGGGGGGGTCTGATTCTGGGGGTTGTATTGTGCAGGGGGTCTGATTCTGGGGGTTGTATTGTGCAGGGGGGTCTGATTCTGGGGGTTGTATTGTGCAGGGGGTCTGATTCTGGGGGTTGTATTGTTCAGGGGGTCTGATTCTGCGGGTTGTATTGTAAAGTGAAGCCCTTTTATTTGGCCCTTATATCAGGCTTAGTTGCTATTTCATTGCATTTGCATCTTTCTTCTTTGATTGTAACCTATGTTGCTCTGGTATCTTTATAATTTCCCATAATTCCTTGCATCAGGTGGACTTATTATTTGTCAATGGAAAACCGTTTAGCGAATTCGACATCTGCAAATACAACCAATGCTATTCGTGACCTTCACTGAATACCTCATAAAGGTCAATGACAATATTTCCTTCAAGGCCGCGGCTACTCCTGACGTTTTCCAGGGCCAGGGTGAAGTAGACGCCCCTCGTATCCGAGATATAAAGGTTGTACGTCTCATTTTGGTTCCACTCTTGCACGGCAGCAAACACTTGTTTTTCATCGGTGCTGATGATATGCATGTCCTGCCATAGAGGAAGAAGACCATCACTGATCTAATAGCAGTCGGTACAGTGCAGTACATACTATGATAATCCGCACTGTAATGATGCAGGTTATTACTACAAGTATCACACAAAGCCCAATACCTTAGGAAGAGAATATTTTGGTAGTTTAATCTGAGCGAATGATTCACGCTTATAGGACACATAGTAACTGGCTCTTCCACCAGAGGTTGCCTGAAAAAGAGGAAGAAAATAGTCATTTAGTAGTTATATCCATGTATATAGGGGGGGCAGTATTATAGTAGTTATATTCTTGTATATAGGGGGCAGTATTATAGTAGTTATATTCTTGTATATAGGGGGCAGTATTATAGTAGTTATATTCTTGTATATAGGGGGCAGTATTATAGTAGTTATATTCCTGTATATAGGAGCAGTATTATAGTAGTTATATTCCTGTATATAGGAGCAGTATTATAGTAGTTATATTCTTGTATATAGGAGCAGTATTATAGTAGTTATATTCTTGTATATAGGGGTAGTATTATAGTAGTTATATTCCTGTATATAGGAGCAGTATTGTAGTAGTTATATTCTTGTATATAGGAGCAGTATTATAGTAGTTATATTCTTGTATATAGGGGGCAGTATTATAGTAGTTATATTCTTGTATATAGGGGCAGTATTATAGTAGTTATATTCCTGTATATAGGAGCAGTATTATAGTAGTTATATTCCTGTATATAGGAGCAGTATTATAGTAGTTATATAGCGGTAGAGTGCAGTCGGCACTGTCAGCAATGCTAGCAATAGAGGACGTATATTAAAGGAACCAACCTGATGCGCTTGTACTTGTGGTGCTTCCAGACTAAAGAGTAAGAGTAGGCAATGCAACAACGGGAGAAGAGAGAGACTGGGGCACTCACCGATATTCCAAGCAAAAGTCTTTATTCCGATAGACTAAAGTCCATGGTGGAGGGAGGACAGGTGGAATGGCGGGCGCCTATACCTATTCTTGTATATAGGAGGCAGTATTATAGTAGTTATAGTATGCACAAGCAGTATTATAGTAGTTATATTCCTGTATATAGGAGCAGTATTATAGTAGTTATATTCTTGTATATAGGAGCAGTATTATAGTAGTTATATCCTTGTATATAGGGGCAGTATTATAGTAGTTATATTCCTGTATATAGGAGCAGTATTATAGTAGTTATATTCTTGTATATAGGAGCAGTATTATAGTAGTTATATTCCTGTATATAGGGGGCAGTATTATAGTAGTTATATTCTTGTATATAGGAGCAGTATTATAGTAGTTATATTCTTGTATATAGGAGCAGTATTATAGTAGTTATATTCCTGTATATAGGGGGCAGTATTATAGTAGTTATATTCCTGTATATAGGAGCAGTATTATAGTAGTTATATTCCTGTATATAGGAGCAGTATTATAGTAGTTATAGTCTTGTATATAGGCGGCAGTATTATAGTAGTTATATTCTTGTATATAGGAGCAGTATTATGGTAGTTATATTCTTGTATATAGGAGCAGTATTATAGTAGTTATATTCTTGTATATAGGGACAGTATTATAGTAGTTATATTCCTGTATATAGGCGGCAGTATTATAGTAGTTATATTCTTGTATATAGAAGCAGTGTTATGGTAGTTATATTCTTGTATATAGGAGCAGTATTATGGTAGTTATATTCTTGTATATAGGAGACAGTATAAGGCTATGTTCACACTACGTATATTTCCGGCCGTAGTGCGAACCGCGAATACATGCCCGTAGTTTTGAGGTTGATGCGTTTGCTTGAAAGCATACGATATACGGCCGCACAATGCACACTACGTATGAGCCTACGGCCGGATCATATACGGCGCCGTGAAAAATGAACAAGACCATTGTTTGAGGCCGGAACTGTTCCAACTCCGGCCGTGGATTTCCATGCGGTCCCGTACGGAGCACTTATTTCAGCCAAATTGAACTTGATTTTTAGATCCAAAAGGTTCTGTGTGTTTTATTGGGCTGGGCGAAGATTTCCAAGTAAATGACCTGCCTCAGATCGCTTTGAAACAAGCTAGGAAGCATAACTGTACTACGGGCGTATGTTCGCGGTTCGGCTGCATGTTCGCAATCTGGCCGCATGTCTATTTTTCCCACGGCCATAGTTTCAGCCGCACATGTCCGGCTGCGTACGAACTACGGCCGGACATATACGTAGTGTGAACATAGCCTTATAGTGGATATATTTAGTATTTCAGAAATTGTATTCTTGTGCATAGTAGCATATAGAGCTGCCACAGATTTGCACTAAAATTGTTGCTAGCAGTCATAAATTTAGCTCCCTATTTACATTAACTGTGTACAACACAGATCCCCAAAAAGTTGTGCCTTTCTTCCACTCTGCACCAGACACAGACTTTTATTGATTTTCCCCTGTAATATTTGTAGTATTTTGTGCTATGTTGATATTACTTACATTGAAATGATACAATATATATAGTGTATACCACCCCCACACTTTATAGTATTTCTCCTGGGTGTCTGTAGAGATTTATACAGTATCTAGTATAATTCTGAAGGAGATTTCACTGTGTTGTGTCTGATAACACTCTTACTGTATATCACATTTAACTCGTGGAAGCTTCTGGAGTTAATGGTGTGCTATAAAACTGATATACTTGCAATAAGAAGCAAAAAAAAAAGAAAGAAAAAGAAATGCTGAGCCCACACATGACATAGATATTGGTCATCTAAAATAGCTGGAAAGGACGCGGGCCGCTGGCTCGGCTGTAGACAGAACTTAATCTGAGATTTGATTATTAGATTCTACCGAGAAATAAATGACAGAAAACCAACAATTGTGGCGACACGGCGTGATGGAGAGGTGGGGATCCGGCAACAGCTGCTCGGTGTCATGACCGCTAGGATTCAATTCCATTAACAGAGAAACATGCTCCACGGTAATATCGTGTCGCTTAGGGGAGAAAACAGGTATTATCTATGATATTGACAGAAGACGAATAAAGAACAATAACACCTGCTGTAATGAGGAAAAGAATGACTCAGAGGAACTGGCAGCGATTCAAGGCTCAGATGAATGAAGCTTCCTCAATTTTAGATGTGCGTCCGCAGCTGCCTTGCAAAGGAGACATCACAGGTGGATCGTGGACAAGACCGAAGTTTTTGTAGGTTTCACAGTTCAATGCTGTTAATATTACCGATATAAATACACATGGGTCAATGTAAGGGTCTGTTCACACTATGGAACTGGCGTGAAATTTCAAGCGGAGTCCGCAACGCAAACTTTTCTTGGAATTCTGCTTGTCCCCTTGATTCAATAGGATGTCTCACGCACACTCTGTCATTCACCCGAAGAATTGACATATGGCGGAGTGCATGCGAGATATCCTATTGAATCAACGGAACAGGCCGAAATTCTGCTACACAGCGAGGAGGAGTGCGTGCCAGTGCACTACCCTTCCCGGTCCGCAAAGAGATTGGAATAATTTGCTTGATGGACTCTAATGGAGCAAACAAGTCGGATTTGATTGACATCTGGGGAGTGATGTGCTACTGCATACTACCCCTCTTGCTATATCTCATTATTACAGCGGGTCTCAGTAATGCGACCCAGTGCGATCAGTATGGTTACTCATGTTAAAAGTTACTTGAAATGAGAGCACTTCTTCAACTATTATTTTTATGCTGACAATATGCAAATCTACCTCTATGGCCCAAGTTACCGCCCGGCTATCCAAGATTTAGGAGTTTCCTTTGGCTTTATCTTCCTACTTCTTCTTCCTCTTTCTAAAACTCAATATTGAGAAAGCAGAATTCATCATCTTCCCCTCATCTTAGTCAACTCTCCTATCAGAACTATCAATCACAGTAATTGGCTCAGCTCTTTCCTCACTCCCACAAGTACAATGCATTGGGATAACGTTTTATTTTGTTCTGTGTTTTAGGCCCTTACCACCTCCTGCTGCCTCCACCATAAAAACATTTCTTAAATCAGCTCTTTTCTCTATGATCACTGTGCTGGGGGGTGGGGGGGGTAGCTAGTGTTACATGCAGAAGAGAGAGCCTGAGAAAGCCTGGGCTGTGTACCTACATGGTGAAGATGATCCACACTGTTCCTGGAAGGTAAACCAATGCTATTTTTCATCACCCAAGGCAATAAAATCCATTTTGTGTACTATTGGCAAACCTCTAGTCTCCCTTTAAATCGAGAGAATGAAGAGGATTGGCAGCGCTAACATCACCTTGTTACCACTCTGAAGGGTTAATCTAGCAAAATAATGCAGATTTAAAAAAAAAAAAGAAAATTAAACCAAAGGTACTCAACAAACACTCTATTCTCATTTTCCACCAGGACTACTGCAGCACTGTGGCCTTCCATCTTCTGCCCCTCCGATGCATCTTAAACTCAACAGTTCTGGCTCTATCAGATAATATCGAACATCTATTGTATTTTTGTGCTATGCTTATGCACTATGGTCTAACCTCCGATGGACAATATTAATTTGTTTTAGATTCTCCCAGAATTTGGTAAAAAACCTGTAGGAGGTCGACCCCTCTATACGCCGGAGGTCTGGAACAAACCAGTTAGTCCTGGCCTGGCAGATAGTAAGTCCTGGATCTGACAATGTAAAAGCAAAGATTCACAAGCCTAAAGGCTTTTTTTCATTGTGGCTAGCACTTCTCCTTGTGTTGCTTGGTAGCCGCTTTCTCCGCCTGCGGTGCCTGCGAAGTTTGGAGGGGGCCTTGGGGTTTGTTCCTTTGTTTTTGCATATGAAGAGAAGTTTTGATAGCTGGAAAAGATGTGGGAGTGCTTGATTGGACGTAGACCAAGCTGATCTGTAGCTATGTTTAAAGGGAAACTAATTATGTTTAGAAGGAGCATGCGGAGTGCTCCTAACAGTGCTTTGGAGCAAAGATTACTCCGACTAACAGTGCGGGACCAGCGCCGAGGAAAAAGCTGACACACACCTTCCTCCTCAGTGTCCCGGGCATTATAAGGGGCTATTGGAAGATTAGATTCATCTGATAGTTCCCCTTTAACTATTAGAAGGGTAATCATTGGCTTTCAGGTTAATACTCTGTTGAAAAAGGATCGCATTGGGCTGGCTTCCAGTGGTCAGAGACAGCTTAGAGCTTATTGTACTACAATGTCCTATTTCGGGGTGTATGACGGTGAGGTTTGTGGTGAGGAGGTCAAGTAGCACTGGCTCAGGCTGGGGGCAGTGGCGTAGCTATAGCGGTCGACATGGTCACCATGGCGACCGTGCCCATAGTTCCCCCCCCCCTCACCACTTCCTGTCACTCTGCAGTTCTCCCCAAATGGCTGTGATAATGACAGCCAGTTTGAGTGAAATGCACTAAGCACAGGCCTCCAGGAAAAAAGTAACAGGCAGCCCAGGGGACAGCGCTTCCTTCCTGCCCAAGGCCCCCCTCCTCGTCCCCATGCTTCCAAAGCATCTACTGAGGGCTGCCAGACACTGCTGACAGCCCAACCCCATTACATGGCTCTAGGAGGATAAACATGATACCTGCGGAACAAGGCCTCCCAGGATGCTGATCAGTGGGGGAGAGGACAAAGAGACATGTCCCCCTGCAGGAGGAAGCTACGCCCACAGACTGCCCTGCAGGAGAGGAGTGGAGGACTATGTAAGTGCTTCTGTGTACAGTGTGTGTGTATGTGTGTCCCTGTATGGGCATGTATGTACCTGACTGTATGCGTACATGAGACTGTATGTATCTGCTTCTGTGTATATATGTACGTCTATATGAGTACATGTGATAGTATGTATCTCTCTGTATGTATGTTCATGTCCATATGTGTATATGGGACTGTATGTATGCACCTTTGTGTATAGCATGTGTGTGTATGGGTATATATGTGCCTATGTGCATGTGACTGTATGTGTTTCTATGTATGTGTTCGTGTGCACAGTATGTGTGTGTATCTGTATATGTGCCTGTATACTGTGTGTATATGCGACTGTATGTGTCTCCATGTATGCATGTGCCTGACCGTATGTGTGTATCTATGTGACTGTATGTGCTTGTGTGTACAGCATTTGTGTCACTGAATGGGTATATATATATATGCCTGACCATATGTACTTATGTGACTGTATGTGTCTATATGTATGTATGTACCTAGATGGATATTCAATATTTGCCTGTGGGTATATATAATCTCATGTATACAGATGCATTTACATATATTATATATATATATATATATATATATATATATATATATATAACAACACACACATACATACATTTACACATATATGTGTATATGAGAGAGAGAGAGAGAGAGAGAGAGAGAGAGAGAGAGAGAGAGAGAGAAAGAGAGAGAGAGAGAGAGAGAGAGAGAGAGAGAGAGAGAGAGAGAGAGAGAGAGCGTGACGCCAGCTCTGTGGTGGTTGGCTGAAATGTAGCCGGACCCTAGGCTGTTATGTTGTGACGCCAGTGCTGGTTGGTAACACAGGTATGGTGGCACACCTGCTTTTAGTTTAACCCCTTAAGGACAGAGCTAATTTCGATTTTTGCGTTTTCGGTTTTTCCACCTTGTGTTTAAAAGGCCATAGCACTTGCATTTTTCCACCTAGAAACCCACATGAGCCCTTATTTTTTGCATCACTAATTGTACTTTGCAATGACAGGCTGAATTTTTGCATAAAGTACACTGCGAAACCAGAAAAAAATTCAATGTGTGGTGAAATTGAAAAAAAAAAAGCGCATTTTGTTTATTTGGGGGAAATGTGTTTTTACGCCATTCGCCCTGGGGTAAAATTGACTTGTTATGCACGTTCCTCAAGTCGTTACGATTAAAACGATATGTAACATGTATAACTTATATTGTATTTGATGGCCTGTAAAAAATTCAAACCATTGTCAACAAATATACGTCACTTAAAACCGCTCCATTCCCAGGCTTATAGCGCTTTTATCCTTTGGTCTATGGGGCTGTGTCAGGTGTCATTTTTTGCGCCATGATGTGTTCTTTCTATCGGTACCTTGATTGCGCATATACGACTTTTTGATCGCTTTTTATTACAATTTTTCTGGATTTGATGCGACCAAAAATGCGCAATTTTGCCCTTTGGGATTTTTTTGCGCTTACGCCGTTTACCGTACGAGATCAGGAATGTGATTAATTAATAGTTCGGGCGATTACGCACGCGGCGATAGCAAACATGTTTGTTTATTTATTTATTTGTTTACTTTTATTTATAACCTGGGAAAAGGGGGGTGATTCAGACTTTTATTAGGGGAGGGGGCCTTTTATTGACAACAACACTATATATTTTTTTTTTACACATATACTAGAAGCCCCCCTGGGGGACTTCTAGTATATACACTTTGATCTCTCATTGAGATCTCTGCAGCATAGATATGCTGCAGAGATCCATGAGATAGGCACTCGTTTACTTCCCGCTGCTGCAGCCGGAAGTACACGAGTGCCGAGTCGGGGACGGCGCCATCTTGGAGCGGTCCCCGGCCGGCTTCAGAAACGGAGATCGCTCCTCCGGGATAACATCCCGGAGGAGCGATCTCCGCTACTAGACACCAGGGAGACGCTGGATCCGGTAATCAGATGCAGCTGTCATGTTTGACAGCTGCATCTGATTACTGTATTAGAGGCCACGGCGATCGGACCGTGCCCGCTAATACCTACGGTCCCGGGCTACAAGTGGCACCCGGGACCGCCGCAGTTCAGAGCGGGGTCGCCGTGCGGCCCCGCTCTGAACGCCCTTACCGGCAATAGGGTGTACCTATACGCCCTTTGTCGTTAAGGGGTTAAAGGGACGGTTACACCTTGTTCCCCTGTGGTCAGTGTCCTGCCGGGCTGCTAAGGGGTCCCTTGGGTTGTTATCACGGTGGGCCAGAGTGGTGTAGTGACGCTCCCGGACTATCGGCACTGCCACTCACAGAAAGAAGTGAAGAGTGCATAAGAAGTGAGAGATGATAGGACAGAGGAAGAAAAGACTCCTTTAGGTTCACAGATCCGTGTGACACACAAATAAACAATAACCCTTTCCATCCTTCAGTCGTGTAGCATCTTAGTACAGACATCTATGATAGCGACATCTAGTGGCGAAACTTTATCACTACTTTATTTACAATAAGTACAGGCTTTTGCGAAAGGTGTAACCAATAGCAACACCTGTGGTGGGAGACCACACACATATATATACACACACACATACATTCAGGCACATATATGTGTGTGTGTGGATATATATATTGTGTGAACAGGTGTCTGTATATATGAGCCTGTGTATGGTCGGCTACATAGAACTTGTCAGATGGAAACTGTGTATATGTGAGCAATGTGACCCAAAACAACAAAAGTCACTGTAGTGTACATTGTACCACCATTATTTATAAGGTAGGGAAATTATGATATTTTGTGGGGGCTGAAAGGAGGCTTTATATGCCAGGGCTGCTTTCTAGTTTCAGCCTGGCCCTGTCTCCCTCCCTATTAGTTGTATCCACAGTTCATGATGGGAGTTGTAGTTTTGCAGTTTGTGTTTCTCCAGGTTGTAGTACTACAACCTCCATCATGTCCTGCTGTCAGTTCATGATGGAAGTTAAAACAGTATTTAGAGAATGGCATACATATAGGAACCAGTGGTACAGTACATAGGGGGACACAGTGGCACAGTACATGAGGGGACACAGTGACAGTTCATTAGGACACATTGGCACATTAGAGGGCCTCACCTTAGGGTAATTGGATATAATGTTTTTTTGGCTTCTGACTGCGACTGATTAGGTGGGGGCCCAAGCTAAAATTTTGTACCAGGGCCATCAGCCTCTAGCTATGCCCCTGGATGGGGGCCATCTAAGAGGCCAGCGGTTGCCGAAGAGCACTTGCTCAATTTCACGGTAATGTTTGTCTTTCTGCCGACGTCACAGGCATCCCACTCCTGCACCCAGATACTACATATTGTACATAGGAATGACCAGAACTCACTGATCCCTATAATGCTGTCAGTTGTGGTTATCAGATCCATGCCTGGGTCCCTAATACGGGTGTGAAAATGCCCCCGTAACGTGTTCATGTTAGTTGGGGCCTAATAGCTGAATGTTGCAGATAGGCTTTCCGTTGCATTGCATCCACTGAACCCAAGGATACCTAATAGAGAGGCTACAAATCTCTAGTTCTTGTCCTGAGGACAAAGTGAATCAACAATGAATTATACGCCGGGTGTTTTGTGACCTTGTCTGAGTATTTTTATCCTATTATGCCTCCTACAACAAAGCGCAAGGTTAAGCCTCAGAGTTATGCTCCCGTCGCCGGCTTTATGTCACAATAAATCTTATTCTCCTCTCTAGTTTACAACACATATGCTAATGTATACCTTCAGCTGTAATTACGTAAAGTCATAATTTTACATAAAGGAAATCTATTAAGAAGAATGCTACATTTATGGCAATGCATACAACTATAGATAAAGAATAGGCAGAGAGATTGTATTAAAAAGAGTAAAAAATAAAAAAAAAATGTTATATATATATATGGACCATTGTGAATATGGATTCTGTTGCCGTATTGTTTGGCTCAATGACAACTTAACATGAGCTTTCTTCAGTTGCTTTGGTGGCCTTGTTCATTGATGAGTTATGATATAGTAGACTAAGAGATACTAAGAATTACTCAAGATGGTAAAACAATGATTCTCATACACCACCAGCCATGTTGTGGCCTAATCCATTACTCTGTAGGGTACCGGAATCCTTCATGTGATTTAAGGAGTTATCCACCTAAGAGCTAAAAAATGAAATGCTCCCACACCTAGCTACTCTTACACAACAAGTCCCTCAGATTCTTTTGAGTCGTCTCCTGTCTTTCTAGCTGCTGCAATTCCTGAGTTACACGTTTTTCTTATAGCCAAGATGGCGTCAGCCAGGAAACTACATTTCTCATCATGCATCTCCCTGATTGGTCCATTTGCGTACTTGCCCCCTTAGCTTTCACTCCTGCCCATTGCTGTCATTACTATTGCACTGTAAACACAGGACTGTTTTTTTTTTTTTTTTTTTTCGTTTTTTTTGGTGCATGCATGGTGTAGCTATGTGCTGCATAATGGATCTGTTTACCGGGGGCGGGGGTGTAGTGAAGGTTTAGATCTCTGCTTGCTGATTGTGAATGAAAAGATTGTAGTCCCATCCAGGCTCTAAGAAAATCCATAACACTTACAATCTACAGAGCTGTGACACAAAGAAAGGTACATATGCCTGCATTCACTGACAGCAAGCAGAGATAGAACTAGAACTATTTCATATTACAGAAACCTAGGCTCACGGACACATGTAAGTCTATGGACGCAGCACAGGTGCATGTAGATCATGCAGATGACGTCTCCTGGGGGCCGGGTTATCAACTCAATAGACAGCTTACCCGGCCCCTAGAGAGGAGATCACATGTACTGAGTCTACAAAGGGAGTTTTTATTTTTGTGCTTTCGTTTTTTTCCTCCTTGTGTTTAAAAGGCCATAGCGCTTGCATATTTTTCCCTACAGACCCACATGATCCCCTATTTTTTGCGACACCAATTGTCATTTGCAATTAAAGACTTAATTTATCAATAAAGTATGCTGCGAAACCAGAGAAAAATTAGATCTGCAGTGAAATTGAAAAAAAAGGTGCAATTCTTTTTATTTTGAGGGGGTTCACCCTATGGTAAAACTGACATTTTATCCATGTTCCTCAATTCAGTACGATTACGACGATATGTAACTTGTATAACTCTTATATTATTTGATGGCTTTTAAAAAATTAAAACCTTTTAAAAAAAAACAAAATGTGTTTAAAATTGCTCAATGACCATGCTTATAACACTTTTATCCTTTGGTCTATGGGGCTGTGTGGGGTGTCATTTTTTGCGCCATGATCTTTTCTTTCTTTCGGTACCTTGTTTGCATATATGCAACTTTTTGATCACTTTTTATTAATTTTTTTCTGGATTTGATGCAACCAAAAATGCTAGATTTTCCACTTTGGTGGGCTTTTGCACTTACGCCATTTACCCTGTGAGATCAGAAATGTGGTAATTTAATAGCCCGGGCGATACCAAACATGTTTGTTTATTTATTTTTATTTATAATATGGGAAAAGGGGGGTGATTCAGACTTTTATTACGGGAGAGGATTTTTTTTTATTAATAAAAAAACCTTTTTTTTTTTACATACATTAATTAGAAGTCCCCCTTGGAGACTTCTTATACAGAGATCAGTGTAGTATACATAATCCAGCACCGATCCATCAGATCGGTGCTGTATAAGTCTGGTCTGCAGCAGACCAAATACACTGATTCTTTCTGACGCTAAGCCCCGGCCGGCTGAGTAGAAGGGATCTCCCCTCCATGATCGTATCACGGGGGGGGGGGGGGGGGGGGGGGGGGGGGGGGGGGGGGGGGGGGAAAATCCCGCCACTAGACACCAGGGATAGAGGGACAATCACAATTTAAATGCAGCTGTCAGCTTTGACAGCTGCATTTAAATAGTTAAATAGTTAGAGACAATCAGCCGTGCCGGCTAATACACCCGGTCCCGTGCATATTTAAGAATGTGTATGCCAAAACATACAGTCTGGGTGTGCACCCCAAATCACAAGGATTGAATAGAGCCAAGATAGGGACCGGGTGCATAAATAAGCATCAAGGATAATATAAACAACAAAGTAAACAAGTACAAAATACAAGGAGGTCTGGCTTCCTAACCGAGCTATGAAAAAATTGGAGCAATTCCCCTTTAAGGACCCAGAAAAGTGAGCTCTTCAGACCAGGCACTGTAACTGAAAAAAGATCTGGAAAAGGACTACGTTGGTCCATTGCTAATATAAACCATTTGGTTAGTGAACAGTCTACAGGGGCCTTCTGCATAGGCTCAGACTTTGAAATGAAACTGGGGAAATCTAAAGCTCTTAGAAGCCTTCTTAGTGGTGACCAACATCTTGTAATCTAACCGAAGACATAAAGATCTGACAATGTGGAAACTATTCCGAAATTTATTTCCCTGTCACACTTACCGGTAAAGGTCCTATACGCCAAGAGAAAAATCTGTACCGTCACTAAGAATATTACCGCTTTCTGCTCTCCCACACACCCAATCTTTTACTAGTGATTTGAAACATTTCTCTAATTAATGGTCATATCAATATTTCTATAGACTAAGGCCAACTTCTTTACGAATGCAGGAATATCACCTTTATTAATCATCTATAGGAACGTGTTGAACGTCAACTATAGATCTGCTGGGATTCGGAAAAAAAAGTTTCAAATTTTCCCTTCATGTCTGTGTAATAGAAATGAACGCAGCTCGAGCATTATTCGCCATTTAAATAGCAATGGCTGAAGCCATCGGCTGTATCCACTCACTCACTAGGGCTGCGTCCAACTTCTTCAACCGCTGGTATTCAAACGCCAAATGATCATACTCGCGCATGCTTATCTTTACAGATTAACCTTTCTAATGGTGCGTTTACACAGACAGCTTTATCTGACAGATCTTTGAAGCCAAAACCAGGAACACACTATAAACAGGTAACAGGTCATAAAGGAAAGACTGGGATCTATCCTCTTTTCAAATCCATTCCTGGCTTTGGCTTCCAAAATCTGTCAGATAAATCTTCCTGTGTAAACGCACCCTTATCCTATATAGCACTAACATATACTGCAGCAGACCATCTCCAGTCAGTGCCTGTCCCAATAAGGAGAATGTTATAGTAGGCCATTTTACCAGTATGTTTTTGGGAATGGAGGAAACACAACAAAACTTAAGGGGACAGTTATCAAGGGCGTTGTGTCTATTTTTATTTTTTTTTGTGAATATATGGTTTTTGTGCCTATTATTTGGAGTAAGTTCTATTTATTAACAAGTATTCGTCAGGCAGATATTTTTTTTAGAAGTAATTTGTTTATTTTATTGTTTGTTTGTTTTTGTTTTGTTTTGTTTTTTTGTTTTTCATTTTTTATGGTGCCTGTTTTGAGCATTTGTCAAACAATTTGCATAACCTGGGATTTGCACCCAATTTATCACGTGAACAATAAAAAAAAAAAAAAACACAAAAAAACAAACATCTGATACATCTGATCAGTAGCAGGTGAATTTTCAATTTTTTGTGAATATTTTGTAATTATTTTTATTCACACATTTATTTGTTAAATTGGTCCTATTCACCTGGGGGGGGGGGGGGGAAACAAATAGGGGGGCATTTACTTACTAAATCCCCCCATACTCTGTAGAAAAATTGCACCTTTTAAACTTAATAGTAAATGCCCCCCTTAGTGTCCAAACTCCATGAAGATATTGTTAAACGTCAACCCAGGATCCAACACTGAAAGCGCCAAAATGATCGATGTAGCCAAGGTTGCATTAACAAATTATAGCCAATACTTCCTAAATTCTCCAGTGTTTCTTGTTACTAAAATGTCTTAGGGCCAGTTCACACGGTGGAGAATCCTGCAAGCCTCCATGTCAAATAGGCAGTCTATGGGAGGCTTGGCCGGCTACTCTCTCTGTGCAGAAGAATGGACATGTCAATTCTTTCGAACAGAAAGGCGCGGAAAGAGGCGGAGTGCGAGCCTCCCATAGACTGCCTGTATGACACGGAGGCTGCAGGATTCCGCGGCAGAGAATTCCACCAGTTTTACTCCGTGTAAACTCAGCCTTACACAAGACCCAAGAAAAAGAACGCCCGCCCTTTACTGCTCCTCAAGATACAGGTGTCCTTTACGACATCATTGTCAAAGTCTATTTGTCAATTCCCAGTCACAGGGATTGTTTCCCACCGGCGCAGCATCGTAATAGAGATCATCTGAAAGGCTATATTAATGCAATTCGATTAAAAATACAATTTAAGGAGAAGTAGCCAAAATTGTAAATCCCGGGATTAGTCTGGCTTTTGGAGTAAATCCTGTGTTTTAGTGCAGATTTAATGAATGTCATCCAATTATTTGCTCTGTGATCATCAGTCGTGTTCTTGCAAAATTATCTGGCTTTTCGCTTGCTAATGACTTTCTCATTAATCTAATTTTCTGGAATTTCGCTTTTACGGGTTTAATTGGGCCTCAGGCCAAGGGGAATGAATCTTTCTGGACAAATCTGTTTGCCATTACACACATCTGTCTTCCCAAGATTATTCTGTCACAGTTTCGGAGCTGTTTTATCTCCGCTTTTCAAGTGCGAGCGTCCACAGTCAGGGGTTTGTGGCTCGGACGACCAATGAGGGATGGCTTCTTAACAGTTTAGAGGTGATTCTTAAAACTAGCAATCAAATGTGCAGCTGTCTCCGAGGGGAAAGGCGATACATTTCCATGCTTGCTTTGGCTTGATTTACTATGGACAAGATGAATCGTCTGCCAGATTATGAGCCTTGTAAAACATTGAAAACCATTATCCTAAACGGCCAATTCACAGGCAAACTTTTGGAGAAATAAAATAAAGATATACAAACCACGTTAACACAACTCGGCTGGATAAGTAAGTTACTTGCTCAATGTCTATGGTAAATGTAGGGTTGCACCAACTTTTGTTAATGGCCAGATAGAGGGTAAAAACGTCATATAAAGTTCAATTTTTAAAGGGGTACTCCAGAGGGAAAAAATATTTAACTCAACAGGAGTCAGAATGTTTGTACAATAAATCTCTCAAAAATTTTAAGCCTTCCAGTATTTATTAGCTGCTGTATGCCCTGCCGGAAGTGTCCAGTCTGACACAGTGCTCTCTGCTGCAGCAGCAAATCCCTATAAAAAACCTTTCATGCTCTGGACAGTTCCTGACATGGACAGAGGTGGCAGCAGAGAGAGCACTGTGTCAGACTGGGAAGAATACACCACTTCCTGCAGGAGATACAGCAGCTGATAAGTACTGGAAGACTGGAGATTTTTCTTATAAAGCATTAATTTACAAATATGTATAACTTTCTGGCACCAGTTGATTTTAAAACTTTTTTTTTCCTCCGGATTACCCCTTTTAGTGAGCATTCAGACATGACAGACTTGCTGCAGACAATGACCCACAGTTATCAAAGGGTGTAAAATATCCACCGGTGTAAACTGCCCACAGCAACCAATCACAGCTCCTCTTTTATTTTACCAGCTGAAAGCTGAGCTGTGATTGGTTGCTGTGGGCCGTTTACACCAGTGGATATCTTCCCCAATGCCTTATGTCAAATCTGATAAGTTCAATGCAACTGTGCGTAAGGTGATACTGAGGTTAAAACTGTGCACAGATGAAGTCTGAAGTTTGGGCTGCTGAAGAGATTGTTCTCTGCATGAGCCTTATTAAAGGGGTACTCAGGCATGAGAAAACTTTTGATATAGTGCTGCGGCTATATAGATAATAAATAAAGAAGCTATTCTTGCCCTGGTGTCCTCCTGCTGTATCTCTACGCTGAATGTTCCACCACATCCGAGAAAGACTCATTCTGACAGTGACAACCTACACAGGCAATCGCTGGCCGTGGTGCTGATCTGTCTCAGGTAGTAGTCAGCTGATCTAGATGAGAGTCCTTCTCGAAAGTGATGGCGATCCATTTAGTGGGGGACCTAGAGAAAACGCAGAAGAACACGGGGCCTAGGTACAAGGTGGTGAGGTATGAATAGCTTCTTTATTATTTTCTATATGACTGAAGCACTATACGAAAAGTTGTAGTTAGAACAGGGCTTGTGTATGGAACTCGCTGGGGCATCTGTCATTTTATGGAGACAAGAACTTCCGGCGTCAGCTTCATCTACAGGTGGAAGTTTCAACCTCATTACCATCCTTAAGAGGAGTAGAAAAAGATGCCGTTCTTACAGCCCATAGGAAGGCCTGAGGAAGGTCAGTGATCAATTCATGTTCACAGAGCCTACACAAGGCCTAACCAGCCATGTCGCCTTCCGGATCATGTGTCCCTTTCTGGCGATAAGCCGTCACCCCCACATCTCCTGTTACATAGGAAGATGATGATGTCAGAGCAGACCAATCAGCTGGCTAGAGAGTACCTTCTCGTTGGTGAGTTCATCGATAGATTTGGGCAATATAGAGCTATTTGGCCAAGAATCTCCCCATGCAGATTTTGATGGAGAAGTAGTGATGAGCAAACATGTTTGTAAATGTACGTACACACATGATACTAATTGTTTGTGATCATCGATCACGAACAATTTGTTGGATGATCGGAATGGTTATAACGATCATTTTCAAACATATTCGCAAACATCTATCCCGCGATGTAGGCAACTGTGTAAGTTTCCTCCAACCAATTTGAAAGAGACAATAAATGTGTGGGGAAGTAAGGGCACATCTGGTAATGTAGCGGCCATGTTCACTACTGGCATCACTGTGACTGGCTGTATGATTAGCGTCATTGCGTACGTTACGTACATGCTATAAAAACACAATGCTGAGGCGAATTTTCTCCCTTGATTTTCTTCCCTGATTTTTGTCCGTTCAGTAGGGAGAGCGAAACAAGCAGGGTCAGCATCTGAAGTTAGTTATGCAGCAATATATGCAGTAGGGAGGGAAAGCCGACCTAGTAGGGCTTAAAACGTTGTGAAATTGTCAGTGTAGGGAGGGGGGCAGAATCCAGCATTTTAACACTATAATTTCTTAACCCTGTAGTGACCAGGTGTCCATCATAGTCCATCGTGTCCAGGAGCTGACTGTACGCTGTGGTCTAGCATTCCTCGGGCATATTGTGTAATACATATATGCACATCATTGGATACGAACAAAAGATAAGCAAATACTACACACCTCGTAATTGCTTCACTACTACGTGTTTTACACTTTGCACCTGATAATCTGCATGCACCAAAATGTACACTTCTACTGTACGTCCGTTTTATTCGTGAATGTTCGGCAAACACAAACCAATCCAATCAGAATTTGTTTTTTTTTATGTTTGTGTTCAGGTGTCTGAACTGAACATCGGAATGTTCACTCATTGGGTTTATAAGACTGTATACAAATAATAGTCACACATACACCGAGACACACACATACTGTAATAACATACTATCAGCACTGTTATTATCACAGGCTGTAAAGTTGGAATTATTCGCTGGTAACCAAAGGATTCTGCCCCTCCGTTGTCTCTCCCGTCTACCGCTGATTACCAACTTGCAAATTTTCTATTTCCGCACATGTCTAACATGTAAGAGGCTAAAAATATGGACCTCAATGTCTTCCGAGAAGGATAAATGAAAGGATGAATTGTAAGAGGCCTCCTAATCTCTGGCCTCTATCTCTTCTGATCATCATCCAGTCTTCCCGGCACAGCCTTTTTTTTTCGGTAGCCTTGGCCTTCTTATATTATGCCCGGAATGAGATGAAGCGTCAGTATGTGAATTTGTCCCTGACTCTTGCTTCTCTTTCCGTTCAGGATATTCTCTAGAAATTTACATTCACATTAATGTTAAACAGTGTCAAGACATTTCCCGATCCTGAAAGTTCTTCCTATTCTCATTTGATGGATCCTGTAATGTTTTGTAATATAGATGTGTCCTTGTATGAAGTATACCTGTCATTTTAAGGCTGCGTTCACACTACGTATATTTCAGTCAGTATATGTATATTTCAGTCAGTATATTTCAGTCAGTATTGCAACCAAAACCAGGAGTGGATTAAAAACGCAGAAAGGATCTGTTCACACAATGTTGAAATTGAGTGGATGGCCGCCATTTAATGGCAAATATTTGCTGTTATTTTAGAACAACGGCTGTTATATTGAAATAATGGCCGTTATTTACTGTTATATGGCGGCCATCCACTCAATTTCAACATTGTGTGAACAGATCCTTTCTGTGTTTTTAATCCACTCCTGGTTTTGGTTGCAATACTGACTGAAATATACTGACTGAAATATACGTAGTGTGAATGCAGCCTTAAGGTTTAAAAAAAAAAAAGCTGCACAATTTTGTTGCATTTACCCTTTTACCCAGGGGAGTAGCTAGGATTCCCCCTACCATAGCAAAAAAACTGTATGGGGCCCCACAAATCCTGTACGCGACCCCCCCCCCCCCCCCCCCCATATACATACTCACCTGCCCTGGTGCAGTCTTCCAGGGTTCCCGCAATACCCCAGCTCCCTGGTACACGTGTGTTGTGCACTGGGGAGCTAGAAGAACAAACGCCGGGGGACTGCTATAAGTATGTGGCGGTCTCTTGTGGCTGGAGGTATTCTACTGCTCAATCATGGTCTGAAGACTTATCAAAACTTTTGATACGTCTCTAACAAGTTTAACTTTTTTTAGTGACTCTTTAATTTTTGACATGTAACACAGACAGTTGGGATCTTGACTCTGCCAAGAACCCCACCAATAGTGAGTTACAGGTGGGTAAAGCATAGAGTAGTACACCTCACAACCCGACTCAACACAGTTCGACTAATTCAGGTTTTACAACAGTTCATACACACGCTGCCTGTCAGGATCCTATATAAGATGGGTATAGCAGCATACTCAGTGTAATGACTGTCTGCCAGGCAATTTGTTCTATTAAAAGTATTAAAGAGTGTAACCTTTCCATTCAAGGTTGTCAGTCATACAGTGGTGTAACGTAACCACCATATGTATGGCACATACTATAGGGACAGCCAAATGGTGAGGGCAAAAAGGAACCTGACGGGCAGTGATCTTAGAAGTTTCCTGAGGTTCTACAGGACAAAGAGCACTGATGTGTAGAAGCTGGAGGCAGAGATTCCCAAAATGAAAGAAAAAAAAGAGTCCTTGTAACAGCAGCGCACTCTGGCTGGTGGCACATCCCTGCTGCTCGGTGTATTCCAAACACTGGAAGTTCTGTGTGACAGTACAGTTCCCATGGATCCCGGTAGGGGTCAGAAGGCATTTCAAGGAACCCGTTCCTCTTTGTCAAAAAGTTTCTTCTCCGTTCACGCTCAGGAATGGCTGTCAATCAATTCCAAGACATGTCTACAACTGAGACTTCCTGTTTTTGGTCTAATTTTTTTTTAACAGAAAAAAGACCAAATGTCTTTACAGACGGAGCATTGACTGCAGTATGACAGGAAGGGAGACACCTATTGACCATATGTGTGAAGTTGTTTTAAACATATTACCATACAGGAAAAAAAAGATGCACTCACCGTTTATACGTGCAGACTTTATTCTTTATGAAAGCTTAAAATTTCAGCAGGTTCATAGGTAACGGGCTAGGATGCAAAATACCAAAATAGCACAAGCTATTACAGCAGTTTCGCGCACATGCGCATTTCGTCAGAATTCTAAGTTTTCATAAAGAATAAAGTCTGCACATATAAATGTTGAGTGCCGTCCAGTTTTTTTTCTCCTATATGGTAATTTATTCACAAATTACTTAGGTTTCATGAGAAGCACCCCGTATAGCGACTTTTATATGTAACCTTATCTTGCACTTTGGCGAAGGCCGTGCCTAAGAGGTAGTGCCGGTACTGGTTTCTATATGAAGTATTGTGTTTTAAACATACAGTATAAAATAAGACAAAAATAATAAAGAGGGTATTGCAAATTTCTAAAACAAAAAAATATAATTGTGACAGTGTCTCTTTAAGCTCAATACATTACAGAAAGGTTGGCTATCAAAAATATTTTAGTAAGTGAGGGGATAAAGTTGTAAGAAAGCTGGTGAAGGTTTGACCCGTGTAAGGACAAAGAAAAGTGTCCTCGCTCACAATGAACTGGCATGAAAATACAGATGCCAAGCTAAAGAAATGTCATCTCGACAGACAAATGAAGCGGTAAAGTGAATAATTTTCCCTGACGCAGACAAGTTCTCCCTGAGAATAGGAACCGGACTGATTTTCTGCTCTCATATTTTACTAACAACTGGAAGATTTCCCAGAGAAGGTTCGGTAGTAGCGTCTATGGTATAATCCTTCCATCAGGACTCTCCGAGGCTCCGCAATGAACATATCCCGGCACACAGGGTCTGAGATGCTTAGAGGGATATTATTCACCTTGTATAACCAATTTGATCAGGCTCATCATTAAACATCTTCATACTATTCGCTGTATAATAAGCTTTTAATGTTTGGCTCAATAGAGTCTTTGGATCAGCCCAACGTTTGCTGTGATGAGTTGTTCTTTCAGCCATTGATTGCCGAGATAAAATCAATGGAAGCTAAGAAGTTAGAAGTTAAAAATAAATTGTGTGGATTGATTTCTCCTAAGGACCTCGGCTTCTCAGAATTAAAAAGGAAAAAAAAAAAAACAGGCAGGAGACGTAAAATGTGCCGGTGTATTGTTAGTGCAAAAATTGTTACTGTATGTTGGGTTTCTTAGATTCACCGTAAAAATGGAGAGCGGGAGAAAGAAACAGCACTACCTCGAGAAGGAGATGTCATACAAAATATACGAAGATTAGCGGGAAGAGACGGAGAGAGAGTAAGATTTATTTAATGGTTTACATTTCTTAATATTTTTAAAATGTAAATTACAATGAAAAATGTTCAGTATGTTCAACCTTAGGCTGGGTTCACACTACGTTTTTGCAATAGTTTTTTTTTTCATCCGTTTTTTTGCAAAAAAAACCAACAAAAAAACGGATGCATGTGTGTGCATTCATTTTGATCCATTTTTCCACTGAATTTCATAATAAAAAAAGTATCCGTTTTTTTTAACGGACACAAAAATGAGGTCGACTACATTTTTGTGTATAATAATAATAATAATAAAAAAAAAAAACGGATCCATTTTGATCCTTTTTTATATAATGGAATTCAATTGAAAAACTGAGCAAAACGGATGCACACACATGCATCCATTTTTTACATCTGTTTTTCATGATGAAAAAAAAATGTATTGCAAAAATGTAGTGTGAACCCAGCCTTAGAAATTTGTTGAAAAGATTTTGGCCAATGAAATCTGATTAAAAAAAAAAAAAAAAAAAGCAGCAGCAGGATTGCTGCTGGTGGACATAATCTAATACATTAGATTGCTTTTTATTCTTAAAGGGGTAGTTCACAAAAAAAAAATATTTTAAATCAACTGGTGCCAGAAAATTCCAGAGACTTGTAATTTACTTCTATTAAGATCACAATTTTTTCAGTACTTATCAGCTGCTGTATGTCCTGCAGGAAGTGGTGTATTCTTTCCCGTAAGGAGAGCAGTAGAGAGATTTATATAGGGATTTGCTGCTGCTCTGGACAGTTCCTGACATGGACACAGGTGGCAGCAGAGAGCACTGTGTCTGGAAAGAATACACCACTTCCTGCAGGACATACAACAGATGATAATTACTGGAAAATTTGACCTGATGCTTTGGCAAAAAGCAATACACACGGGAGACTGCTTACAACTTTTTCTCCTTTATTTTGTCAGTGGTGACGTTAGCAGGAATTTTTTTTTTTTTTTTTATAAAAACTGACATATAATGCCTCCGCCCCAATAATGCCGCCTCAGGCACCTAAAATAGGGCTATAAGCTCAGATCTTTAAAGCTGTAAGAAATAGCGGATACATAAAGTGTATAGAAACGTTTTATAACTTTCAGTTAAAAAAAAAAAAAGGAATTGTCTTAAAAAAAAAAAAAAAAAAAGAATAGAATTGTCCTAAAGCTTCATTCTGTGTAACAAGAGAAAGTAAGAGAAGCTTCTAGCTCCCCGTTCAGCCAGGTAGAGGTTTATGGTAGTTTATCTAATTACAAAGAACGGAGCTCCAGGACAATTTCTATTTGCATTGTTTAGCGATTGGGTCGATAGCAGGAAACCGGTGTCCTGGGCTGAGACTTCTTTTATATACAAAAGTGCTGGCGTTCCCTCATCTCTAGTTATTTGTAAATCCTCCTATAAGGAATAGTTCCTAGTAGCAATTGAGATTGTTCCCAACTAGAGATGAGCGAATTTTTCACGTTCAGCAACTTTCGCGAACTGAACACTCGCCATTTAATGCCCTGCATCTGGAAAACTTGGTTGTTGCCCTCAGGAGTCCTGGTAAACATGCATATAGCCATAGGCAGCCCTAAGATGGCAACCAACTTCTCCAGACGCAGTAAATTTAATGCCAGTGTTTGGGGATTGGAGAAGTTGCTGAACGTGGACTTAACCTTAAAGTTCAATCACCTCTATCTCCAACATCAACTCCATATGGGATTGTCTACATTTTGACCTTTGAAGCTCATTGTAAGCATCAGGGTTAGGGCCAAGCGGGGGATCCTCTGCTTGTCCGGTGGGCTTCATGACCTTAGTTCCACTTTTTTATTTTATAAAGAAACTTATCACTTAAATAAACTGTTTTACTTTTTTTTTACTACATTTTTGTAAATTATTTGACAGTCTATCACTTCTTTTGTTGAAAACTTCCTAGAAGTGTGAGAATAAATCAAATGGCAATTGCCTTCTGGTGCCAAACAAAAATACACACAGCGGAGCCGGATTTGATTTTCCTCTTAGTTTAGAATGAGATGAATATTAAGAGGCAAAATGAACAATACAAGCCCGGAAAACCAATTATCACTATGTATGACACCTCCACAAGACAAAACCAAACAGGGATGTTTTGCTGTTGTCACCTACCAAACAGTAATGATTTGTCACGAAAATAACAAATACTGTCTGGAGAGACGTTCTAATTATTCAGTCAATCAAAGGATCTGTAAGCACATTGCTGCTCCGATCTGGAAGTAACGTAGAAGTGTCTGCTGGTGCCTCATTATATCTGTCTTTCAGTAGATAATACATATATACTTGTTGGAATGTTTCTCTGCATGTATATGTAAGTAGATGTGTGCATGGTGAGAGGAATACTTGCATGTTGAGAAGTTATCTGGAACTGGACAATACCTAATATTGTGTCAACCCTCTTTTGCTGAACATTCAAGACTTGGACTCTATAAGAGTGATGTCCCCTGTGGTATCAGCAGCAGAAGATTAGAGGCCTCCATGGATGAGACTTGTTTCTCTAGAACATCCCACAAATCATCAATGGGATTGAGATTTGGTGAATTTGGAGACCGAGTCACCAATTTGGTTGGGGTGTTATCCACTGCCATTAGGGGGTCCCGCTGCCATAAAGGGGCGACTTGGTGTGTACAATGGTTACGTACAGTAGGTGGTACATGTCACAGAAACAGCCACATGATGCCAGGGCACAAGGTTTCAAGCAGGACATTGCCCATCACACTGCCTCCGCCATCTTGTCTTCTTCCCATAGTGCATAAGGTAAGGAGGTAAGTAACGTACACGCACCTGGCCGTCAATATGATGGAGAACGCGACCCTTCAGACCAGACACATTGTTACATTGCTCCATGCACCAGACCTGATGTCCATATGATAGCTTTTGTGCAGGATCAGTCCACACATATCATTGAGCCTTGTTCTTCAATGACCCTTTCTCCACCAGATGACTTCCTTCCACAGCGTTTGGTCAGTACTATACTAGGAACATCCCACAAGACCTGTTATTCTGGAGATGCTCTGACCTAGCCATCTAGACATCACAATTTGACTTGTACAAAATACATAGTGAATAGTGATGAGCGAATAGTGAAATATTCGAATATTCGATATTCGTACAAAAATCATACGGATATTCGACTATTCGATCGCATATTCAATCCCATTAAAGTCTATGGGAACAAGTATTCGATTATTGAAAGACATCTACTCGACCACTTGGAGGAAAAAAAACGGAAGCTGGGGGATTTGAACGCTTATCGAATATTTATCGAATATTCGGGGAACTATTCAATAATATTCGATAGATCGAATACCTTACTATTCGATCAAATATCTATTCAATCGAACAGTATTCGCTCATCACTAATAGTGAAGATCTATCCACACAGGTCCAAGGCTGTAAGTGCTAACAAAGTCGCCCTGTACGATCTACTAGGATGTGGAAACATTCTTGTTTCACCGATTGTAAGGAGTGTAAATCATCTTTCAATTTGAGTCTTTTCTTTATGATCGGCATAAAAAGTCTCATTCTCTCCACAATGATGATGTTATAGAATAAAATATAACAAAGGTTTTCTAGGCATTACCTATTTATTATGGTGTAGACACTGAATATGACCTGTCTTAGAGTTTGGGCTTAGCAATAATCGCCTCCTGTTTAGGTCCAGCTTAATAAACAAAAAAAAACTATCCTTGGAATCTATTCACTTCCCCTGTCAAACGTTTCCATAAGTCTTTGGGCGTCTCTGCAGCAATTCCCTGGGAACGTAACGGTGGCAATTACTTCTGACTGCAGAGAAGTCAGGATGAAAGTGAACATGTACCATGGTGTAAACTGTGGGGAATAGAAGGTCACGTCATGTTTCATCTACTGGTTTTGCACTTTGATCACAGTGTCTACCACGACAAACATAGATGCTTTGAAAATATATATATTCCACAACACAGGAATATGGAATGATGGAAAAAATATTATTTTATAAATCCGAAATTAATTCTATATTACAAAAAAGTCATTGTTTTTATAGTTAAGATTATCTTATTCTATTATTAATTTGGTATTTTTATCTTCACTCTATTTGTGCAACAGATCTCATGATGGGGATGCAGACCACCTTACGGTAGGTCGACTTAGGCCCACCACAATCAATCATGCAATGTTAGTAAAGTAACAGAAGTAAACAGAAAATTGTTTTAAAAAAAAGTAATAAGAGGACAATGGCTATAGTTAAAGGGATAGCACACTCTTATAAAGTGATGGGATATTGCTAGGATATCAGCGGGGATCCCAACCTCTAAGAAGGGGACACAGCATTAGTGTAGCACAGGGTCCTTTTCACTACACCAAGACGGCATCCTCCTTATTCTTAATATTAGTGGGGATATTAGAGGATGGAGTCTACCCGATCAGAAAGTGCTATGGATGGGATGATGGCATGATGATGGCTTTTCAGTTAGAGCCCAGTATAGCTATAGTGATGAGAGAAACTTGGATATGGCACATAACCATAGTGTGTCTATTACAGATAAGCGCAACTCCAATCATTCGGCATTTAAATACCAATGCCTGAAGAAGTAGGATGCAGCCATAAGAAGTCCTGAAAAACATGAATACAGCCTGTGGCCTGTGGCTGTATCAATGTTTTCCCGAACTCACTAGGCAGTATTTGTTGGATGGAGCCCTAAAGAGTCCTGAAGAGCATGGATACAGCCCAAGGCTATGTTCTTCTGGACTCCCTTAGGCTGCATTCAACTTCTTCAGCCACAGGTGGTCCAATGGCGAACGATCAGACTCTAAAATGCTCATGTCCTACGCCTAAATAATAATATAAACAGATATCCTATACCCTATCTGTCACCCATTCAATTAAAACACTTTCTCCTATCCAACACCAATATCAAACAAACACTCATATCCAACACTAATAGCCTAAACCTAAGTACTAACCTAAGTACTAACAACCCACACCCAAATTCAGCACAAACCCACCAGTCAGCAGACCCAAAACCATCACCCATATCCAACACATAAAGTATGTCTATAATGTATGTCTCCAAAGCTTAAATCCAAAATAAATACTTGAAACCCTTATCCAATACCCATGTCCCAGTTTGATATCCACCACCAAAAGCCTAAATTTATTGCCCCTTTAAATTTTACAACCAGATGCTCCACCAATAGCGGTAATCGTTTCAACACCCAATATAAATCTATAAGAGTCTAAGCCCAGAATTTCTTTAGTTGCGACCCAATTGGAAGTTTTCATGCAGTAGCTCCGCGTTTCAGGTCTCGTCGCCATATATCCATTGTGTCCTTGAAAAATGTAATGTCTGTATTGCCTACAAATCTTTATCTATTATCAAATGTTCAGAAATATCAGAAACTAATGTAACAATTACAACTGCTAAAAACATCGACAAGAAAAGGGGGCAAATTTACCGTATTGAAAACTATAGAACGATAGAAACACGTTGGCATTTATTGCACGTTCCTGGCTGTAATTCCCAGTAGAATATTTGTATCTAGATATCAGCATTTATATATACAAAAAAAAAAAATATATATATATATATATATATATATATATATATATATATATATATATATATAAAGCTGCAGAATCTGGCAGTCTGTAAATAGTGGGGGCTGCAGAAGAGACCTGTCTCGGCTGGAGGTAAGATTTACCGAAGGAAGGCAGCGATCTCATCCAGAGAAGCTAAATCGAGTGTTTTTGTTCTCCCACTACCCCACATCTTACTTCTCCGCCGCGTCTCCTCCCACAGCTGTATTCACGAGGCAGAAGAAACATTAATACTCACAAAATGTTCTACTCTGGTGAATACAGATGTCTAGCAGGAAGACGGGAAGGCTTTGGGCTCGGAGAATTCACTCTATAATGGGTTATTTAATGACACTTCAGTGTTCTGCTCTTACCTGAATGAAGACGTATTCATCTTGTACCACCAAGGAATTAGTATCGATAAAACGGGAGAAAGGGCCGCTTCTGGTCGTCTCCGCACACTCTTGGATTCTGCAGGTTATATAATGGGCGTCTATCGAAAGGAGGAAAAAAAAAACACCCCATTAGTGGTCAGCAGACTGTACCATATTGTACTGTATACCATATACTCTTATACAACAACATAACTTAATTGGAGCTTCAGATAATTCAAACTGGCGCAGTAGCAAGGATGTAGCCATAAAGGGAGAAACTAGCAGCTGCGTCCGGGATCTGGTACCTAAGGACACTTCCAGGACTCTCTGTAACATATGGCACATGGTAGTGGGGAAGTGTTACAGGTTTTGTGGCCAAATTGAAGTGTCCCCCCACTTTCCACTGCTGCTGAACGTGTATATATATGTTGGGCAGCAATTCCTAAGTCTTTATTACAGGTTAAAAGGGTAATCTGAGGATGAAGGGTGTTATACTACATTTGTTCAGTAGATGTCACTGTATGTTATTCTTTTATTATAGTGCAAGCTGAAGTGTGTTAAGGGTTAAGTGTGTATGTGACTTATTGCACATGTTTTTTCTGTCTAACACCTGCTTGAGATGTGGTCTGTCATCCTCATGTCAACCAATCCCTGTAAAGGTTGTATACTACAGTTCTTTTATAGTTGGCCTAGCTTTTCAGAGACTAGACTAGACTGTCCCCATATCTGTCCCATCCAACCCTATGCAGGCACTTGTGTACAGTAGCTGACATGAAGGTAGACCATGCAGCTGCTACGCCCCCCCTCCCTTTCTGGACCAGCTTACATGTTCACCCCCATAAGCTTGTTGCCCAGCGTTCATTCCCACTGGGTCACCAGCATCCAAGGGAAGGGAAAGGGGGTGTTGGGGTTTGGCCCAGGCGAGCAACCATACAGGATGCATCGGGCCCCATACAATTTTTACATTGTTTGCTATGGGGCCCCATGAATACTAGCTATGCCCCTGACGTCAGGGTACCCTTAAATCTCCTCCACCAAGCGATCCTGAGCTGCTGTGCCCTCTATGCTGATTTTAGTTTCCAAAGTTCCTGCCTGTCCAGCTATGGCCAGTTAAAGAAAAGCCTGTGGTGTGATTACTGCTGACCAAGGAACAAGGCCTGTCCATGCTGAGGGGGCTATTCTAAAAGTTGTATCTTAAGTCAAGACAGTGGTCTGAGAAGTGCTTCTCGCTGATGTGCCCTGCTGCAGTTCGCTGAACCTCTTTACTATAAGTTGAAGGGTTACTTTCACCCAGCTACTATCTACTAGTAGCTGTGGGGGTCATTCTTAAAGTCGTCTCTCAAGTCCAGCAAGCTCACCAAGGTACTACAACATCCAAGCTGCGCATAACATCTGTAGACCCTAGGATACTACAAATTGTTGCTGGTTAATTTCCAAATTAAAGTGTCCTTTATTAGACAAAACTTTGTACAGATTACAGATTCAAGAGCAAAAACTTTACTAATGAGCAACAGAGAAACATGCCTGGTCAAATGGATCCAAGTCTCTGTGCACCATGCTGATGGAGGACAGTAGCATGAATGGCACAAGCAGCATGAATCAATGAGGCCTTGAGGCTGGAAGAGTAGGTGCGATGGTGGGAGGAATGTTGGCACACCTTGGCTCCTCCAATACCCTGACCCTATTGACATTTCTGGGACGGTATGGAACGGGTTATTCAGAGCATATCGGGCAACTGTATTTAGGCAACAGTAAATTATTGTAGGTCCAACACCCTACTAGAAGGGGTTCACATGGACATTCTGTACACTGTGTATGCAGCAGAGAAGAAGAGAAGAACTGTGATAAATGGACATTAAAAAAACAACAGAACAACACAATGAGCTCGGAGAGTAAATCTTTAATTCACAGATAAGCAGTGTGAAAGTTTTATGTTGGTTCGGAGAGCTGATGCCCCCTGTATCTCGGGAGCAGATTCCTTTAGAACTTGTAACATGACATAAATCCTTACGACAAATTTAGTCTTGTGTTAAGTGTGTCAGAGACTGTCATAAATTTGTTTGCCCAGACTCTCCTATGGGATCTGCCGAGGATTTGCTGCACCTCAACTCCACAGCAATTTACAGTATAATACATGTAGATAGGATTTTCAAAATCCCATCCGCGATTACTGGCAAACCCGAGCGCGCTGCACATCTCCATTCCCCGGCATGCTTATTTGGTTGCGTATGGGTGAGTTCCATAGAGAAAAAAAAGTAGAGGAATATCAATTTAGAAAATGTTTAGAACAATTTCAATTAACCTCTTAAAGTCCTCCATACACTTTATACCAAAGTTGGTTGAACCTACCACCATCAGCAGGTTCAGACATCAGCTAGCGGTATATGGTCCCCATTCCAACTCTCCAATGACAGATGATGTCTGTGGAGATAGAGATAGGTTGTGATGGGCTTTCAAGGCCTGACCCCTTTGTTTTCACGGGAATAAGCTAAAGCTTTGGATATCCAGACGTGATGGGAATTGTAATTGTGGAACAGCTGGAGGGCCTGAGCTTAACATCCCTGTTTTAAAGCATGTTGTTTTTGTTTTTTGTTTTGTTCTTTTTCTTTTTAAAGAGTCAAGCAACTCCTTTGAATCTCAGCTATCGGCCATGTGCAGCCTCGATCTGCAGTGTGTTTGGAACATCATTATCAGAGTTAGGACAGTGAGGACTGTGCATTACCGGGGTAAGAAGACACAGGCACTAGGACAGATCAGAGCTCCAGCAATGATGGAGGCAAGAGAAGTACCATAACACTCATTATTTTATTTTGCCACTATGCACACATCTGTTTTTAAACAAATTGGAGAACAGCCCCGATGTAGACACGTTTGTCTCCATGGTTACAGACTACAAAGAAATCACGTGTAGTCTGAGCTCACATTCTTTCTCCATTCCACCCTTGCCCTTGTTCTCACTTACTACTTTTGATAGGTTAAAAGAATTACAAAAAAATAGAGTGCCTGCAAGATCAGACTACATAAGGTTTGCTTGTAGCCTGTAGCCATGGAGACACATAGCTCTAGATAGGAGCTGTAGACGCATAACGAGAGATGAACGAACCGGGTTCGGGGTCGAGTCCATCCGAACCCGAACGATCGGCATTTGATTAGCGGGGGCTGCTGAACTTGGATAAAGCTCTAAGGTTGTGTGGAAAACATGGATACAGCCAATGACTATATCCATGTTTTCCACATAGCCTTAGGGCTTTATCCAACTTCAGCAGCCACCGCTAATCACATGGCGAAAGTTCGGGTTCGGATGGACTCCAGCATGCTCCAGGTTCGCTCATCTCTACGCATAACGTCATGTGCCAGGTACTTGTCTCACCTGCCATCTCACTAATATTCTGGAAAGAGGGGAACATGGCCGTCCTTTATATTTCTATTTGCTATATAAAATCAATTGGGGGGAGGGGAATGCAGAATTGGTTTACAGATATACTGAGCAGCGTCATGTGACAAAATGGAGAGGTGGTTTCTCTATTCCTCATTTAGCTCCTCATCCCTCCAGATTCTTGATCTCTTTCTCCGTCTGGTCTCCCACAACTTGACGCAGCAGAACAGTAAAGTCATCACTTTGTGTTAATAACTGCAAAACTTCTGGCTGCATTAAAGATTCTAATAAGTCACCAGCGGCTACGAGAGAATTAATGGCCCTCATATGACCATCTCCATAAAGAGACGCAGCCGGAAATACAACCATTTGGCTTTTTTTTTATTACAGAGAAGTAGAAAAGTGCAGAGTCTTATAGAGAATGGAGCCAAAGCTACAGAGGTGCGTCAGCAATACCACATGGGCTCCTTCAAGGAGACTCAAGGTTTGGTAAAGAAGTTAACAAATAATTTGGAAATTCTTAAATTTTCCTTTCTTTTAAGCTCTACCCTAGTGAGGTTTGTTAAAGGGGTATTCCCATCTCCACGAGCAGTTAATCTTGTTGGGCTCATTAAGCTAAATATTCTTGCAAATACATGCATTCAGCAACTTGTCTCCTCCTCCTGATACGCTGCTCTATCCCTCCACTTATTGTCTAGGTTGCCGACCACCACTCTGCTCAAACAGCAGTGGCCTGTCTGGTGTGTATATTATATTTTGTAATGTAGATTTATATGGATAAATAGGACTGTTCGTATTTTCCGACGATCTTGGGTCCCCGGAGCGCCCGTCCAAGACATCCTCTTCCCGTCACTTCCCTCTTCTTTGGCCATCAGCATGAGATGACCAGCAGTGTAAATCAGAGCTCAGAAAGCTACATTCATCTGCTTATGTCTCACAGTGAGGCTGGCCCGATGTGAAGACGTCAGTGACACGAGATGGCGCTGGACAAGGTCGACAGTGATCGGGTATGTATGTGTTTTATTCCTTCTGGGAGGGGGGATGGGTCGGGGGACATAGGGAAGGGCAGCAAAACTTTGTAATGTGTTTTAACTACTCGGGGGGGGGGGGGGATCACCGGAGTTGTTCTTTAAACAGATTATTAATAGCTTGACTCCTGGATTCCATTGCTAAACTCTGAAGATACACTACTAAGCGGTGTAGCACAGAGCACATTGGATAGGGAGGAAGCAGTCACACACTGGTCACAGGGTCACATGAAAAGACATTATACAATCTTAACTAAGTTTTGTTGGTGCATTTGAAGTGGCAGAAGTATTATAATTGCAGCTCTAGAGTATTAATTACAGTAATTCTCAGAAGTAGATTCTGGATACTAAATGATAATTAGAAAAACTATGTACAGATATAAAAAAAGATGCTTAACCCATAGCTGCACCAGGACGTTATTGAACGTCCTCGTGCCGCTATGGGAGTTCAGAGGGGGGTCGCGCGGCGACCCCCCTCTGAAGTGCCGCATGTAGCCCGGGATCGCGGCTATTAGCGGGCACGGTCCGATCGCCGTGCCCGCTAATTAAGTACTTAGAAGCAGCTGTCAAAGTTGACAGCTGCTTCTAAATACTTGCTTTTATTCATACCTGGTGGTCTAGTGGGGGGATCGCCCCCCTGCGGCGCGATTGCGGGGGGCGATCCCCGCATCCATCCCGGGCCGGGGTCTGCTCCGTAATGGCGCTGATCCCGGCTCGGCATTCTATTGCTTTTGGCTGCAGCAACCAAAAGTAATAGAACACCGATCTCATGGATTCATGCAGTATATCTATGCTGCAGAGATCTCTATGAGAGATCAGAGTGCATATACTAGAAGTCCCCCAGGGGGCTTCTAGTATATGTGTAAAGTAAAAGAAAAAAGTATTTTTAATAACACAAAGCCCCCTCCCCTAATAAAAGTCTGAAACACCCCCCTTTCCCCATTTTATAAATAAAAATAAATTAATAAATTAATAAGCAAACATGTTTGCTATCGCCGCGTGCGTAATCGCCCGAACTATTAATTAATCACATTCCTGATCTCACACGGTAAACGGCGTCAGCACAAAAAAATCCCAAAGTGCAAAATTGCGCATTTTTGGTCGCATCAAATCCAGAATAATTGTAATAAAAAGCGATCAAAAAGTCATATATGCGCAATCAAGGTACCGATAGAAAGATCACATCATGGCGCAAAAAATGACACCTCACACAGACCCATAGACCAAAGGATAAAAGCGCTATAAGCCTGGGAATGGAGCGATTTTAAGGAACATATATTTTCTTTAAAAGGTTTTAATTTTTTACAAGCCATCAGATACAATAAAAGTTATACATGTTACATATCGTTGTAATCGTAACAACTTAAGGAACATATATAACAAGTCAGTTTTACCCCAGGGCGAACATAGTAAAAACAACCCCCCCCCCCCAAATAAAAAAAAACATTTTTTTTTTTCAATTTCACCACACATATAATTTTTTTCTGGTTTCCCGGCACATTTTAGGCAAAAATTACATCTGCCATAGCAAAGTACAATTAGCTGCGCAAAAAATAAGGGCTCATTTGGGTCTCTAGGTGGAAAAATGCAGGCGCTATGGCCTTATATACACGAGGGAGGAAAAACGAAAACGCAAAAATGAAAACTGGCTGTGTCCCCTAAGGGTTAAATAATAACAAATGTGCCTGGACAATCCCTCTAACTGACCCACAACAAGGGCAAGGTTTATGTAAACCCCACCCACAAGTGGGCATTTTAGAGGCATTTCCCTGGCCTTGGGGACAGGGCCTAGATGTCCTGATTTTAGTTTTTGCAATGTTCTCTCTGTTGCTGTCTGTTTGCAGAGGCTTCTCTTACCATAGACCATATTGGCCTCTGCGTATCACTAAAATACAAATACTGGAAACCATGCATATTCTGCGGAAGAAGGTGTTCCCAGCCACCCAGCATAACCTGTAACAAAAGCCACCTTCATATCATTCTCAGGATGCGTTGGCATCCCGGAAGTTGATTCCCAAACAATTTTACATGTTATGGCATATATGAGAAATATACCATAGAGTGGCCGCACAGTTCTGCTACATCTGTACAACTCTAAGGATAATTCTTATTAACAACCACAAGGATTATATTTATTTGCACTACAAGGATGACGTTCACTGCAGTGGCATTAATTCCTGTTTTTCTATTTTATTGTATAGCGCACCATGACGCACTCATCGTAACCCCAGTGACACAGATCCATAGTAATGAGTCCTATATCACATAGGTTCGGCATGGAGTCAGCCTTCGCCATCTTTATAAGCGCTGTTTAATTACAAACCAGGGTCTCATCTAGAATAACTGTGCGGATTCTTCTAAAACCCGTGAAGCTCACATAACTATGGCGCTAAAAGCAATAGCGGATGTGAAAGCTTCCGATGTCTTGAGTATCATAAAGAGGAAGGTTTGAGTTTATGGAGATGGGAAATTGCAGCTTGTTAAACTAACATACTGCACTGCAGATGTGCGCCCATCAAATTCCGTCCAGCCTCCTATCAGCCCCCACCGCCACCAGTAACATGCCTCTCCGGTCCTAGGATTATTGATAAAGAGCGGTATTGCAATATGTCTCGTGTACATGGCCTTCATTGGTTGTGACTGGCTCCAATACAGCTCATCACTCATTAGGTCACATCACATATGAAGGGGAATACCTATACTTCAGATATACAGTCACCTAAGCATCTCTGACCGCTAAAGCCTCCTAATGGGTGGACAGAGGATAAGACAAAAGGAATCATAGTATTGGGGACTGGGTAGTAGGGGTTTATTATCGTACTACCTCTTACCATCAATGTGTTCATGATCACAACTAGAGATGAGCAAAGCAAATCAAGATTTGCTGCGAATCGCACTGTCAATTTGCTTCATTCTGCAAAGCAAATTCCCACCAATTTGTTTAGGAAATTATTTAAAAAATGGTGGAGCATCACTGGGTGGGAGAAAGGCATTAACCATAATCCCTAGCTCCCGTCCAATCAGCTGCAGGCCCCTCTGTGATGTCAGCTCCTCCCTCTTTATATAAGGCGGTTTGGTAACGGAGGCGGCCAGTCGGCTGTGTGTGGAGAAGAGAGCAGGATGGCAGCAGGGAGTTACAGCAGAGCAGGGAGAGACTAACAGAGTAATACAGGGACAGAGAGGAGAGGAATGGCAGAAATTGGATGAGTGACAGGCTGATTTACTTTTTTTTTTTTTTTTATTGTGATTTTCCGATTTTTTACACTTTTACAACAACATGCGTTAACAAATTTGCCCTTCTTTAATTGTCCCAGTATTATAGCTACTATAGTTTTGGCTGTTTTAATGAAATTCGTTTAGATTTGATTGGCGAATCATAAAGAGTTTGACCGAACATTTGTGAAGCTTGCGAAACGAATTTCCCGCTGCTTTATTCATCTCTAATTACAACCCACGCAGGATGCTTCCAAGAACTGCATTTAGACTAGTCTTCCTAGGAGACCCATGAGGTCCTGTTTGTCTTAAAAAAGAACGAGAAGTGATGAACTCTATAGGCACTCTATCCTAGAGGTACAAAATGGACATGGGTCATCTTTAGGTGCTCCCTAAAATTCATTTTGTGAGGTCATACTGGCCACATACAGAAAAGCAACTTAAGCTTTAACAACTGTAAGGACAACAAAAAAAAAAGAAAGAAAAGCACCAAACAAAACCAGGTATACAATATATAATATGTCATGATACAGACTGAGAGGGATCAAACTTCATGGAACTTTTCCCTAATACCATTGAGGCCCTGGCACATATCTTATACCACTGTCCTAACCCCAATACTTGTTGCATAATTTGGCTATTCTATATTTTTTTGGTCCTGCCAATGAAAACTTTTTGGATTGCAATAGATTCCAAAAGGTCACAGCAATCGATGAAAAATCAAACACAAGATTCTGCACGTCACAAGAAATAACGACACTTGAGTTCTACTATACTTTACCCAACCCAAGTCCCGATTAACCTTGTCTCCTGTCCGTGTGTCACAGCAGCCTTAGGGTAAGTCCACGAGGGTCGGATTTGCTGAGAATGATTTCCGCATGGCCCGATAATACCTGTAAACGAGCAGCGATCTGCTAGATCGTCACTCGTTTACTGGACCTATTACATGGCCAGATAATCGTTAAACAAGGGCTGCAGGGACATCGTTAGCAGCCCTTTGCTTAACTATCCTTGCAGCCCTTGCTTAACTATATACAATACCTATCCACGTTCCAGGGCTCCTGCTGCGGTCTTCTTCTCCACGGGTCCCGCGTGCTCTCAAGGTGGACTGTCAGCTGACAGGCCACTCTGAAGCTAGAGCCCGCAGGACCCGGGGAGAAGAAGACCGCAGCAGCAGCCCTGGAATGTAGATAGGTAATGTATATCGTCAGTCGCCGGCCGCGCACCGCTATTACACGTAGCGGTGCGCGGTCGGCGCCTGACGAAAATAGGTCCAAACCAATATCAACGATCTCAAAAGTTGTTGCTATCACTGACTATGAACCATTGTATAGCCATAGCCACTGCTTTAGGATTTCCCACCACCAACTCTCCACACTTTACTCCCTACTATTGTAGAGAGTAGCTGAGTGGATGCCATTGTTTCTATTGTTATGGCCTCACATGGAAAGGAACTTTTTTTTCTTTTCTGGGTTAATAATATCTCACTGCGCATGTTTGCCTTTTCGATACTTTTAAATCCATTGTTTAAAATAAAAAATAAAAAAAGAAAACTCTTAAATCAAACCTCATGAGAGTTTCCACCACTGAAGACCGACAATTGGGACGTGAATAACTTTCTCGTAATGCTTCAGAAGATTTGAGGATGATGGCCGCCAGTATTAAAGGCTGATATATGTATTTACAAGTTATTAGATGTCATAAAGCCAAGCTAATAACTTTTTGGGCTGCTCTATACTTTTGTAAAAAAAAACGGTCGGGTGAATTCATGGATAGTGTTGAGTGGAAAGGCCAATCTGGTCATGTTGGCCAAACTGGTCTCCAAATGTGGGCAGCAGGCCTAGGGAGTCCAGGAAAACATGGTTACAGCCCATGGCCTATAGCTGTATCCATGTTTTCTAAGACACCCTAGGACGGTATCCAACTTTTTGGAGTCAAACGCCAAAGGCTCGGGTTAGGAGAATGTTGCCGAACGCAAACAGTTTGGTCTTTCCACTCAACACTACTCATGGACTGATCCTGAAGTCTGCAGTATACAAAAGGACAGGTGCCTGAGATGACAAAATAATTTTTATTTTATTGCCACAGGTGGAATATACAGGACATTGTTTGACATTGATCCAAGCAAACTTTTTATTTTTTATTTTTTTTCCCCTTATGATGAAAGGCATTTTGCTCCCAGTATGTAAATGCGATGATTAGGAAATAGATTAGCACACGCCGCAGCCCTCCTCCCTGCCCCTGCCATTCCTCGCTGCCCGCAGAGATAGAAGTTTGAAGGACTCCTGGTTTGGATGAAAACTTTGTACTCACAGAACATGTTCCAATTGATTGATCAGGGTTTGGGGAAGTGCTGACAGGTGTGAGGCTGCAGCAAGCAGTGGAGGAACGGCGAGCAAGCTCTGCCAGATTGTAATGAATTTCATGACATTTCATCTGATCTTTTCAGAGAGATGAGCGGATAGTTTCCAATTGTTGCTGAAAGAGGAAAGTTTAAGATGTCCAAATAGCAAATCCAAAGCCCGGTGCCAGCTACTCTGCGCTAAACAGAAGTTTGTGCACATTTATCATCTACACGAGTGCAATGCAGTCGGCACTAAATTACTATTATCGAACACTGGTGGGAGGCCAGAAGGAGACACCACCTCATAGAAACCTTCTAACTGCCTTTTTATATAGATATTATAAACATGCACCCCTCCCCAGAGGGACATAGGAAGGGTAGTACTATAGCGAATGCAACAACGCATCCCCTTAAAGCGGTATTCCAGAAAAAATATTTTTCTTTCAAATCAACTGGTGTCAGAAACTTACATAGATTTGAAATTTATTTCTGTTTAAAAATGTCAAGTCTTCCAGTACTTATCAGCTGCTGTATGCCATACAGGAAGGGGTTTATTCTTTTCAGTCTGACACAGTGCTCTCTGATGCCACCTCTGTACATGTCATGTGGGGATCATAAGATCTTGTCTATTCCTCAATGAGGCTTTATGTCATCAGAATTCTGTAAAATATGGATATTTTTAGGGAGAGAGGCCGGACTGTATTCTCCTGCCTGTAGAACTCTTCCCTTTTGAGCATACACCCCTGAGCAACCATGATCAGACCTCATATGACAAGGGGGTGGGGCTTACAATGTATCACATTTTGGTAACATTGTTTTCTTCGGTTGTTAGGGTAAACTGGTTGGAGTGGCCATATTGGAAGCTTGAGAGAAGAAGAACCATTGCCGTTTCCATGGTTTATTGAGCGCTGCGGTTGGTTTCGAACTTCATATTGGATCCTCCCGGCTTTCGAGGACAGACCTATAACCTAGGTCATGTGACATAGTGATACATATCCCCGACACGCAGAGATCTCCAGAGTCGTCCTGTTGTTTTCAGATGCAATATGGTAGAACGGTGTTTTATCCGATTATGTTGAAATGTCAGGTGCGCGTCTGAGCTCCGAGCAATCAGCCAAACCCAATTAGCCTTTAAATTGAGCCCGTGAGTTAAGATGTTAATGGGAAGCAATTTCTTCCCTTTAACTGCTGATAAGTAGCCTGGATGGCGCGTCCCGGGCGACAGGTCAGCAAGTTTTATAAAAGAAAATGGAATAAATGAGCAACCTCTTAAATCACGTAACCCTTTACATTGGTGGGCGAGCTGAAGATTAAAGTGCAATACAAACAGGACTATAGGTTTATCAGATGTAGATACAATTTATAGGACCAGACGCTGGTTAGAGGATAAGCAGCTGATCAGTGTGCGTCCAATGGCTGAGACCCCTACCATTCCGGAGAAAGGAGGACAACTGCCCTATTTAGAATATAGAGTGGGAGCAGGAAAACTCAATCTCTGCTTCATTCATTCTCTTTAAGGCCAAGTGCAAACTTCAATTTTGCTAAGTATAAACTCTTAGGCTGGGTTCACACTGCGTTTTTGCAATCCGTTTTTTTTTTCATCCATTTAAAAAAAAAAAAAAAAAACGGATGAAAAACTGATTGCAAAAACGGATGCATTTGCGTGCATCCGTTTTGATCCGTTTTTCCATTGACTTCCATTATAAAAAAAAAAACGGATCAAAACGGATCCGTTTTTTTTGACGGACAAAAACGGTGCTGACACTATTTTTTTGTCCTTTAAAAAAAACGGATCCGTTAAACGTATGCTAAAAACGTAGTGTGAACCCAGCCTTACAACAAGCAGGGATCTTCTTTAAAGGGGTAGTTCAACATTTTATTTTACCTTTCAATTCAACCAGTGCCAGAAAGTGCCAGAGATTTGTAATTTACTTCTATTTAAAGAAAAAATCTCTAGTCTTCCAGTACTTATCAGCTGCTGTCTGTCCTGCAGGAAGTGGTGTATTCTTTCCAGTTGTACACAGCGCTCTCTGCTGCCACCTCTGTCCATGTCAGGAACTGTCCAGACTAGAAAACCTCTCCTGCTCTGGACAGTTCCTGACATGGACAGAGGTGGCAGCAGAGAGCACTGTGTCAGACTGGAAAGAATACATCACTTCCTGCAGGACATACAGCAGCTAATAAACACTGGAAGACTTGAACTTTTTTAAAAGAAGTAAATTGCAAATCTCGGGCACTTTCTGGCATCAGTTGATTTGAAAGATTTTTTTTTTTTTTTTGCTGGACTACCACTTTAATGCATTTACAGTAATCTAAATAGACAAAGAATAAAAAAAAAAAAAAAACACAGGTGGCTTAAGAACAAAAGTATCAGGAATTATGAAATCCAACTATCGGATCCTTCACTCCCTGACATCTGGCACTATGCCTATTAGACGGTTGGCAGGTCCCACTATTATTGGTAGGTTAGCCCTTGAAGGACAACATTCACCAAGCTCAATCCTTCCCTCTCCTGACATCGATCTTTGGGCAGAGTTATCAGGCCACCATGCACATTGCTGGTTAACCCTGCCGAATTGGACAGGTATCTAACAGTGAATAAGCACATCTCCTGTATAGATATGGTGGACCACACATCGTCCTCAGCCCAATGAACCTCGGTCAGATGGTTACCACTGGTGGGCCCTAGGTCTTTAATTCCGCTGCTTCCCCACTGTCCAGATCCAGCTCCACCTTGTCTTACATCAGCGTGAAATAAACATAAATGGTAAGTGATCCCTTCCCCTGAAGTCCATTGTTCTCCCTAAATCCAATGACTGAACTGGGCTTTATTCTGGAAGGCCTGCTCTAATAGCATCGCCGGGAGACCTGTCTCTCTAGTCACATCTCATATTCATAAAGGAAAGACCTTGATGAAAGTCAAAGACGAGATATTGTAAAATAAACATCAAAGAAAACACGAAACAAAAAGAATCATGATCAATGAGCGCCATAAATAATAGATGGTAAAGCCCGGCAGATGTACCTGATGTTACCAGTCAATTCTGCTAGATGTGCGAGCCCTGAGCGCCAAGGAGCTTGTTATATCGGAGATATAATGGGCAGAACGTGGAGGGGGCACCTGCAAAGCCTTTGTTCCCGTATTATCCCTGATATAGCTGGGGCCGACTCCCCCCTCGGCTATCTCATCTAAAGTTACATCCCTTTAAGAGTCTCATTGTTGTTCCATTAGTGCGGACTTTAGATGGTGTCAGATATTATTACAAAGAAACTGCTGCAGACAGAATGTATCTAAGCCTATTGTGTGATACTGTCTCGGAGAACCAGAGCTGAATCCTCTATCAAAAACATTTCTGAATTTTATTATCAAAAAATCTGTAGAGGCAGTGTGTTACGGAACTAGTGTATCTAAGCCTATCATGTATGATAAATCTGTTATTTGTAATGATGTCTGCTGAGCCCATGTATCTAAGCTTATTTTGTGTGACACTGTACACTCAGCCATGCATCTAAGCCTACCATACATCATATTGTCAGTTGAGCCTAATATCTAAGCCCACTATACATTATACTGTCTGTCGCGCTATGTATCTAAGCCTACTATGCATTATACTGTAGCTATTGTATCTAAACCTTCTATTTGTTAGGACAAGGTAGGTGGCAACATTAAGTCGTCTAAGACATAATAGACTATTACACTTAACGATAATCGGCCGAATCGGCCCTATCCGGACGATTATCGTTCCGTGTAATAAACACAACGATCAGCCAATGATCGTTGTCATCGGCTGATTGTTGATATAGGTTTGGACCTATCATTGTCGGGTACCGACTTAGCTGACAGGCCGCTCAGCCAATCAGTGGCCGGGAACGACACGGCCAGTAATTGGCTGAGCGGCCTGTCAGCTAAGACAGGCCGCTCTGAAGCTGCAGCGCATGAGACCCGGGGAGAAGCGGAGCGCAGGAGGAGCCCTGGACCCTGGATAGGTAATGTATGCAGCCCTTATAAACGATTATCGGGCTATATAATAGGCCCAGTAAATGAGCGCCAATATAGCAGATCGGCGCTCGTTTAAAGTTATCATCGGGCCCCCATCTGCCCGTGTAATAACACCCTTAGACTTATTGGCTCAACAGGATCTATGCTGACCGGAGATTTTAGGAGGGAGTGGCACGTCAACAGATGTTTACAAAGCACTGATACAAGCCGAGAACGGGTGGCCTAAGATCCGCCAGCTGCGGGGGAGCGAGATGGGTAAGTATAGATTACTGACATGTTACCCGCAGCTCCGGCAGAATCTGCAATCATCAATTTTATCATTGACAACCCCTTTAACCACAGAGAATAATGAAGATCATGAGGACAGTGACAGTATCAAGGAAGGGGGTGTTGCGGAAATCCAGGAGTCAAAGGGTCCAATCCATTTGAACCAGAAGTCACACACGCAAGGGGTAAAGCAGAGGAATTGAGACAATCCAAAGATGAGTCAAGTTCACAATACTGAACCCATAACCAGGTAACGTCAGCAGTAGTGTTGAGTGGACTTGAGTGGAAACTGTCTTTTTTTGGTAAATTCTCAGAACCAGACCTCTCAGCATTTGATTCTGGGCATCTAGAGAATTTGGCTGCCACCCTAGGGAGTCCCAGAAACATGAATACAGCCTATGGCCACCCTTGGCTGGCATTCAACTTCTTCAGATGCTGTGAATTAAACAGCGAGAGTTTAGGTTCAGAGAAGTTGCAGAACCTAGACAGTTTTCTCAAGTCTGCTCATGACTAGTCACCAGCTTAGGGAGTAGATTATAAGGCTACTGCTCAAGACTATTAGGCCTCGTTCACACAGAGCAAGAACGGTGTAATTTGTGCGGAATACTCTGTTTCATAATGACACTCTAAGGGAGGCGCGCGCGCCTCCCATACAGTGTCATTATGACACGGAGGCTGGCAGCATTCCGCGGCAGACTATTTCGCCGTTCTTGCTCTGTGTGAACGGGGCCTTGAGGTCTGCGATTTCGGTAACCCTGCCAAACTAAAGTCTGGAGGAGACAGATTTAGGAAGAGCCAGCCCAGATCTTGGTCATATACATAATATCCTTGATACTATCTTCTATGCCGAGTCTATTCTGTGTAACAGCCTCTTACAGAACAACCTAGAACTTCACTGCTCGTAATGTAGTATAATACAGTATATAGGGACAACGTGTGGAGGGAGCTAAACTAACTAAATCCTAATGAAAAATGTACTTTCTGTTAAATATGTTCCGACACAATACTGAAATTATATTTCCTACAAAACCCTAATTATTAAAAATCCACCACATTTATTTATTCCTGAAACATCACAGGTAAAGAGAAGAGAATGGAGAAAACAATGGGACCCGGTGAGGAGGCCACGGAGTCAAAGTCATTTCATACAGCCAGAAAACATGAAAAGCGCCAGAAAGGAAATTCTTGTAATCCTGACTTCTTTAATGAAGGATTATTCGCCTTAATGTGAAGTAATTGCTCCGGCCGTCGCTCACACCATTAAAACTTAATTAATCCTTTGGGTAACACTTTGTTGTAGACGAGAAGGAAAATGTCGACTTTCCAGTGCGCGTGACTGCGAAATATGAAAGACGACTCATTACGGGAAACAAATTGTTTACACGTAGTCTTAGAGGAGGATCATTAGGAAGGTTTTATCTGGAGTCTAGGCCGCTGGCTACATGGGTGAGCTCGATATGGCACCATGGGTGGGATCACACAAAGACAATGGGACATCTCTCTCCGGGGGTTCCTCTATAATACAATGAGCTAATCAAACCCCTCGAAGGGATCGTCTTGGATAGTAAAAGCTGTAAAAAGAAAAAAAAACAGCTTCTACCTAATCAATGTGAACTATATGACTAAGCTAGGATCTTTTATATATATATAGTGAGCACGCACATCAACGGTATCCAGCAATTTAGAGTGACAACCAGATGGCCAATATGGTGGCATATGTGGGAACTAAATCTAAAACTAAACTTAAAAAGCCTTAGGTGTTATTTGCACCAATTCCTGACAGTGATTGATAGCAAGTAATGCATATTGTCTTTCTTTTAGATTCCAAATATGAAGTAGTGACAGGATGGTGTTGCACGTCTTAAGTGCCCACTGTTATTTTAGTTATACAAAGTGCACTCAAATGACTTCTGACATTGGGATTCCATTAAACAACTGTAACTTTACTGAAAAGTGAAAATCAGTTTTTTTAGCATATTCAGAAGAACTCTGCTGATCTGTCACATGATACCCAAAAGGACTCGTGCAGAAGCATAATGACCAGTGTGGAAGCCAATTAGAATCATCTCCAACTTAAGCCCTACTAAGAGAACAGTAGATGCCAGGGGGCCCTTGAGCATAATTATCCAACCCTGGATTAGAAGAAGTTTGTTTAAACTTGATGCTTGGTGAGGAGGAACCTGGGATGTGACATGGAGTGCCTGCTCAGCCTGCTTCAGTGGAAGAGGCAGGACACCACTACAGCCGCTGGGAGGCTGAGTACTCCTCCCACGTCCCTTCTCTTCACCAGTAAGCATCCGCACATTGGGGACAGTAGAAGTGGATGGCAGGTGTCAGCGCTGAAGCCAGAGAGGAAAATGAATGTTGCTGTTTTCACCAAACCAATTTCAGGGCATAATGGAAAAGTGTCCTGGCTGGAGTTCTCCTTTAATAGGATGTGTTTACCTATTCATATAACAGCATGAGACTGCTTAGAAGTTAATAGGGTGTACATTTATAAATTTCTAGGCCGGATTCACACACAGTATGACACCAGCAGTTCTTTGACATGTCAGTTTTTTGTGCGACCGCTTGAAATCTTAGCCGGAGTATATACAGAGTGTATACACTCTGGCTGGGATTCCATAGAGTTCAATGTGATTGGCAATTTCATCAAATAACGGCCATGGTTACAAAACTGCAACTACGGCCGTTGTTTAATGAAATTATATGTTGTGTGAACTTAGCCTGAGGAGGAATAACAGAGGGATATATCTAAGAATTGTAAGGAAAATTGATTATTTTTGTCAGGTCTGCTGTCGGTAGCTTGACAGCTTTTAGAAAACTTCAGCACCTGGCAGCCAGCCATTAGTAAGTCTTACGATTGCTGTAGTTCTCTAAGAGTTAATGTATGAAACACCCAGATTCTTTAAAGGAGAACTATGAGCAGGTTAGGTGACTCGCCCCCTATTAGGCAAGGGGAGCCAAGGAGGAAAATATGTCACTTACCTTCCTCCTCGGTGCTGTTCCTGCGCTCCTTCTGGAGCACCGCTAAGAGCACTGCCCCGCCCCCAGAGCGCTAATCCGGCCCACTCCTTTTAATGTTAATCAATGGAGCAGGACTGGCTCTGTGGGAGCGGGGCAGTGCTCCTAACGGTGCTCCGGACCAAGGAGTAAATTGCTAAGAGCACGGGAACGGCGCCAAGGAGGAAAGTAAGGGACACACCTTCCTCCTCAGTGCCCCCTGCACACCAGGGGGCTATCAGCAGGTTAGATTAGTCTAGCCTGCTGATAGTTCCCCTTTAAAATAATCTCTAAACATGAGCGAGAATTACAGATGAAATTATTTCTTCTCCGCTATCAATAATCTTCATCTGGAGCAGTCACAGTAGGATACAATAAGTTAAAAATAAATAAATAAAAGTAAAAAAAAAATGAAAGAAATAGATAAAATCCATCTGCAGTATTAGATTATCTTATTATATATCAAAAAACGGCCTAAATAGACATCTCCTTGAGGATGGAACGTGTCCAAGACTGAACACAAACCCATTGGTATAGTAAAGGTCGTGCGTTGCTATTTTTATACTTGTTGTCAGGGTCTGCTCAATATTCATGCTCATAAGCTTACGTATATATGGTTTCCTCCTGCTGGTTTACTCTGAGCTTACTCTAAGCCTTTCCACACCGATAGACCGGATAACTCTGGAGGTTTAGCTGAAATCCAGGCAAATATTTAAAGAAACATATTCTAGGACTCTGCATATGTCCTTGGGTCATGCACTTCATAAACAAGATGGCGACGGAAAAGCCGTTACGCAAATAAGGAAAAAGCCGAAGGAAATTCCGCCGCGGGGGCCTGAGCTTTACCGCGTGACTAACAGCGTCTAGTGCCGGAACCAGGTAAACAATAGAGAATTAGCATACAGATAGAAAGGCAAGGCTAATGCCGGCCCAGAGCAACAAGACAAAAGGATGGAAACTACTTTCTGCTTTAACTGCGGCGATTTATTATTATCATTATTCTGTATAACAAAGGAAGAAAGCCAGCTACATCTATCCCAGCCGAATGCCAGTGCAGGAACATTGGTGCTATAAAGACTATATATCCCACTGAACACCATATACTCCAGAGCTGCACTCGCTATTCTGCTGGTGGGGTCACTGTGTACATACTGTACATTACATTACTCATCCTGAGTTACATCCTGTATTATACTCCAGAGCTGCACTCGCTATTCTGCTGGTGGGGTCACTGTGTACATACTGTACATTACATTACTCATCCTGAGTTACATCCTGTATTATACTCCAGAGCTGCACTCACTATTCTGTTAGTGGGGTCACTGTGTACATACATTACTGATTCCGAGTTTCAGCCTGTATTATATTCTTCTCATTGCCCACCCTAAACAAGGTAAAACACAGACATCACTGCTGTTACATATAGTATCAAACAGTGGTGGGTCTATCTGAATAATTAATATAGATTGCCATGTGAAGGCTGACCCCCCTGCTGGGTGCTGACCCCCTCATGTTATATACATGGTACAGGTGGTGAGGAGCTGTATCCAGTCTTACATGAAAGCAGTAGTCATTGAAGACAGTGCTATGTGACCCCCGGGTCCGCAATTCCAAGAGCTCTGGAGACTCATGTGCTATATGATGCTTTACATGTATACACAGTACAGAGCTCTACTCCCCTAGACTTATAGACTTATTGCTCTATACATAGGACACAGGGCAGGTCACATCTGGGATCAGATAGAATTTTAAAGCAACTCTGTACCCACAATCTGACCCCACACCATACCGCTCGTACGTTCGGATAGCTGCATTTAATCCAAGATCTGTCCCGGGGTTCGTTTGGCAGGTGATGCAGTTATTGTCCTAAAAAACTACTTTTAAAATTGCAGCCCTGTGTCAAATTGGCTTGGTCTAGAATGTCTGTGCCCTAGGACTGCAACGACCCTACGTCCCTCCTCATCACTAGGAACACCCCTGGGCAGGATTTTTCCTACTCCTCACCTGTCTGAACACTGCACAGGTGCCTTAACGATACAGCTCATGTGCCGTGCTCACACAGGTGATGATTAGGATAAATTGATCTAGGGGCATTCCTAATGATGAGGAGGGATAGAAGGGTGTCGCAATCCTAGGGCATAGACACTCTAGGCCACAACAATTAGACACAGGGCTGCAAGTTTAAAAGTTTTTTTTAAGACAATAACCACATCACCTGCCAAACAGACCCCAGGATCAATACTTTGGTGTCATAAGACAAAGGAGAAGTAATTAATAAAATGCATAGAGATTTAAAGGAAATAAGTGAGTAACTTAAAGGGGTTGTAAAATACTTAAAACTTATAAATTATTTACCAAAGTTATCATGCCCTGAGCAGTCCTGATTTGTGCCCCTAACTTCCCGCAGCCGTCGGCACTTACAGTACTAAGAAAAAGCACAAAATTATCCAAATTGCCCCATTTACTATACGGATGGGATTGGTGGATGGCAGCGGAGCGGTTCAGACTCTCGGATAAGGGGATCATGGGTTTTCTGCAGGATTTTTACAGCCCCGGATGTCCTTGCTCTATTATTTCACTAAAGGTTATGTATACTTTCTCAATAAATTTCTTTTGTATTGTTGCAAATGCTTTTTACCACTAAATAGAAGCAATTTCGCCAAAAGGCTTAACAAAAAAGATGGGAAGAAGTTTACCAGCTCCTTAAAGGGGAAGCAGGCTAACCCTCTCATCTTCTCGCTGAGCTTTCTCTAATACAAGCTGGATGGGAGGACTGTGTGTCCAGCAGTCTAGAGCTCTGTCTTCTCTCTTTATTTGTACACAGCGCAGACTGCCTCATATCTGGTTACATCCCTATCTACAGCCATATGAGTTCCCCCTACCCCCCCCCCCCCTCCCTGTATGCTCTCCCAAAACTCCACACACCCAGGTTAAGTATACAACTCCCTCCCGCTTACTGTGGCTATCTCTATCACTAAGAGAAGGAAGGACTAGAATAGAAAGCATGTCTGGCACGTTTCCATTCTGTTTAACAGAAATAAGACATGCCCGGTACTTCATTTTGCAGTCGTTTTGGAGTAAACTTAAAATATAAGCCCTACTCAGGTATACAGTAGGAGGACTACCTGCCGAGGGGGATGTATACAGTTTGGGGGAACAACTACAGAAGGAGGGAGGGATACAGTATGGGGGAATGTGGTGTCCCACCACGGGTGTTGCTTTGGTTACACCCCTGGCAAAAGCCTGTACTTATTGTAAGTGGTGATGTACTAGTGATAACTTTTTGCCACAAGATGTCGCTATTGTAAGTCTATGCACTAATTTGCTGCACAGCTGAAGTATGCAAAGGGTTATTGTTTGCCTATATGGATCTGTGAACCTATGAGAGCTGTTTATAGGAAATCACGTGGCTAGAGGAAGTGTAGAGGAGTCTTAGACAGGTTCCTGTATGGTGAGGAAGCAAGACAAGACGCACCTAACAGTTTTTCTTCAAGTAACCTTACTCAGCACTTTGCCGTGTTAAAACCCTCACAGGAGAGGACAAGTCAGAGATCATCTCAAGCCACACCGTGGACTAGGAGAGTCACAGTGCAGGACAGTATCCACAAAAGGCAGAAAGCTAGGAACTGATCCGGATAGAGTAAAGTTGCTAGACGCATTTGAACTCTATCTTGCAGCCCTAGTGTCAGCAAGAAACCCTCAGCATTCCGCTCATCCCAAGTAACAGGGTCTGGGGCATGTTTCGCCCACTAGGACGGTTCCCCCAACACTGATAGGGCAACAGGTGGTTCATTCCAACAAGAGTCGATGCACGGCCACAAGTGTTCTCTCAAGTATTCTTATATTTCTACCTCATCCTCCAGCATCCTGGCAGAGCACAGTACTACTTGGGTTGGGACTCTCACAACATCCTCCTCTCTGCTTCTCTGATTCTTCTTTGTACCTCACAACACGCAACTCAGTCAGCATGACTGTACCACTCGCTGTACTCCTATCACAGATGTGGATCCTGTACGACTAAGTGTATTATCAAGTGTAAAGTATCCTGTCAATGCACAGCTGTATGTTCTGCTGTGCACAAGTACCTTCAGAGTAAATAAGATTTTATTTATGGTAAAAAGACTCTGTGATTCTTTGGCCCACACCAGCACAGTATACACATGCTCCTTGGGACATCTCCCCTTTTGTGGGTGGCAGTACCAATAGTCCGGGAGGGTCACTATACCACTCCGGCCCACCGTGATAACAGCCCAAGGGACCCCTCAGCAGCCTGGCAGGTCACTGACCACAGGGGAACAAGGTGTATCTAAATAAAATAAAAGCAGGTGTGCCCAACCGGCACTGGCATCATGACACAACACCCTAGGGTTCGGTTACATCTCGGCCAACCACCACAGGAGTGACCGGTAATACCTCTGCTATTGCATCACGGGGGTTTACCACAGGAACAACTACAGGGGGGATGTATACAGTATGGGGGAACAACTACAGAGGGGAGAGGATGTATACAGTATGGGGGAACAACTACAGAGGGGAGAGGATGTATACAGTATGGGGGAACAACTACAGAGGGGGAGGGAGGTATACAGTATGGGGGAATAACTACAGAGGGGGGGAGGTATACAGTATGGGGGAACAACTACAGAGGGGGAGGGAGGTATACAGTATGGGGGAATAACTACAGAGGGGAGAGGATGTATACAGTATGGGGGAACAACTACAGAGGGGAGAGGATGTATACAGTATGGGGGAACAACTACAGAGGGGAGAGGATGTATACAGTATGGGGGGAACAACTACAGAGGGGGGAGGAAGGTAGACAGTATGGAGACCTAATTACAAGAAAACTTACAACACTGGGACATACAATACCTTATAGAGTGGGGTTACAGTGTAGGGTCATACTGTGTTTCTCTAAACAGAAGCCCTAGCCCTTTTTTCAGAGGAAAAAGACCCTGTCCTATTTTTGGAGATATGCGGTAGTGGGATAATTGTAATGAGGGCTCTTTATAAAGTTTCTTCAATTTGTATTCATGAAATAAATAAATAATAGAAATTAAAAAAAAAATCAGTGCAGAGGAGGCCTTAGCTAGTAGAGCAGGTTGGGGAACCCTTGGCCCTTCAGCTACTGTATTACAAAACTATGATTCCCATCTTGCCTGGACAGCCAGAGTTATAGCTTTGTAGTGTTGTTTAGCATCTGGAGGGCTGGTGGTTCCCCATCCTGGCTGTAGAGTTCAGTATGTTCTTCTGTCACCAATTCTGCTTTTATTCTCCCAAATACTGTACATACAGCAAGTCGCTCCAAAATTCCAGTTACAACCAGCGGTTCTCTCCTATTGTTGTTGTCCATGTTGACCCCTTTCTCAGTCAATATGGTGGGAGGACTCGGCAGTCACAAGAGAACACAACTCTCCGGCTCAGTAGATAAAATCATCCAATCTTTATGATATTTCCCCGTAAAGGTCAACATGCCGATGCGTTTCAGAGTTGTGTCCTAATTCATTGATTTTTTCCTTCATTTGTGGTGGACAGTGAGGATGAAACGCACATGGATAGGGCAGCTTACAGATGGGAATGTCCATCATTCGAACACGACGTGATCTAAAATTGTTTCTTCCTTGCTGAGTACCCAAATGCACATGTAAAAACCAAAGACCATGTTGGTGTATTAACAGTTTAATTTTTTTTTTTTTAATAAAGATTGGATTATTTTATCTATGGAGCTGGAGAGTCGTGGTTGGTTGGGAATTAGCTTTGTAAATAGCCTTGCTTACAATTCTCCTACCATTGAATACAGCTCCTATGCAGACCTACTGTATGTGTTTCCATAGTTACAGACTACAAACCAACCTTGTGTAGTCTGATCCTTAGTCATCTGCTACTTTGTTCCATCCCTCCCTTCTTACTGTCTGTAGGTTAATGTTCTTCAAAGTGTGATCCTCCAGGTGTTGCAAAACTAAGAGTTAATACATAGTCTGTAGACTGACTGTATATCGCGGACTGAACTCTTGAACTCTTACAGAACACTGGTCACCATAATTTATTATGACGCAGTGTGCTCCAAAACAGTTAAAGCTTTGTGCTACTGTATTGTCACAGCCACATCAGTTCGGCAGCAAACAACTTTAGCTGTAACAGAGCTCCAGGCATCATGATGAATTATGAAGACAGGACTTCCGTAAGAGTTCCAGAGTTCAGTCTGTGATATACAGTCAGCTTACGGACAATACATCACGGAGGTGTGAATGCAGCCTATATCTCTCCTCATGCCTTCACAGCTAAAGGCTGTCAAGAGATGATGGGAGTTGTTTTGCAACAGCTGGAGGGTCTTGTATAAACAACTGGAGGGTCTCGTATCAACAGCTGGAGGGTCTCATATCAACAACTGGAGGGTTTCGTATTAACAACTGGAGGGTCTTGTATCAACAGCTGGAGGGTCTCGTATAAACAACTGGAGGGTCTCGTATCAACAGCTGAAGGGACTCGTATCTACAACTGGAGGGTCTCGTATCAACAACTGGAGGGTCTCGTATCAACAGCTAAAGGGTCTCGTATCAACAACTGGAGGGTCTCGTATCAACAACTGGAGGGTCTCGTATCAACAACTAGAGAGCAACAGCTTGTAGAGAACTGCTACAAGTTATCAAGGAGACAAGACAGAGGGAATAGAGGAGCATATGACTACATAAGGTTTGTTTGTAGTCTGTAACCATGGAGACACATAGTTTTACATAGGAACCAGAAGCTCAAGATTTGTTACAATACTTAATTTTTTATCCTATAAGCACTGGAACAATAATAGACAAAAATGGCTGCAAAGATGAACATACCCCTTACAGCGTATCCTAAACTCTCCCCAAAATCACTGGAATCATTCCACAGCCGTTATCCCTGGGGAAAAAACATCTTTTATTCGGGCGACGTGAGGTGCACACAAATGCATTTTTTCTTTGCATGAAGCGGATGAAAAGAAACGGACTGCAAAAACGCAGTGTGAACCCAGCCTAATTGTTGAGTCTGTAAATGCAAGAACCCCCTGTGGTCTGGCTGGGACTTGCAGTGCTTACTCACCCAGGACTCATTAGCCTGACAGCGGGAGGGCAGCTACAGGTGAGTGGAGCTGTCGGAGACGTCAGCTGTCACACACAAACTACCGTATGCCGCTCAATTAAAATGTAAATTTCAGGTATTAAAAAGCTCATGATTCTGCATTGTAAAAACGCAATGATTTGGATTGTGCTTCATCTGGCGGTACTCACGTCCATCAGCCGTCCGCGCCTCCATATGCACAAGGTCAGGTTCCTTATCTAAGCCCATTACCGACCTAAAGGAATGAAAGCGAGAGAAGGAGAAAGGACACAATGAGATTCATTCAGCACAGACAGGAGCAGATAGCCGCATTATTAAACTGTATTGTATTTTAATTGCATGACCAATGGGGCATAAATAGCTCAAATTGTCTCTGAGGGGGGAAACTACTATCCAGGACACCACCTGAACTCCACTCAGGTAACACTGCGGACCGGCTGCTCTGTGTCCTCTCCATAGGAGTCCTGTATACATTGCAGCCACATGTTTATATACACTCAATGATACAATATCACACAATGAGATATAGATATATATACTCATCCAGAACTGTGGGATAATAATGTGAAAAGGATGCAAGAACCACAGTGAATATGGAGACAAAAAGACAAAAACACATCTTCTGTTGATAGTGGGTTACATCCTGTATTATACTCCAGAGCTGTAATCACTATTCTGCTTGTACAGCTAGGCTATGTTCACACAACGTATCCACGGAACGGTCGGTCTGTGTCGGGATCATCGCGGCCGCTACTTAAGTGCCGGCCGGATGATCCGTCCGGCCACAGAGCTCTGAAGCGGGCGCATCAGCGCGCGCCCGCATCAGAACTTCCCATAGCACACAATGAAGCAAGCGGCCGGAGCCGCTCGCTTCACTGTGTCAACTGACAGGTCTTTCTGCAGGCGGAATTCACTGAATGACGCTGAAGACTAACATGTCATTTATTTGCGGCCCAGTATGAGATCCCGTCCGGAGCGTATACGATGTGTGTACGCTCCGGCCGGAATGCCATATCAGATAAGGTTATGTTGTGCTCCCCAAAAAGTAAAGCTGGTGGCATCAACCGCCGTACTTTTACTTAGTGTGAACATAGCCTTAATGTGTATAAACATTACATTACTGATCCTGTACTGATCCTGAGTTACATTGTGTATTATACTCCAGAGCTGCACTCACTATTCTGCTTGTGCTGTCACTGTGTACAGACATCACATTACTGATTCTTATCCTGTGGAGTACTTCAGAGCTGCGCTCACTTTTCTGAACCAGTATTCACCTCCTTTGGACTTTCTGTATTTTTGACTTTTGGATGATTAAAGAAGGTGTGGCTTTACAAAGAGGGAGGGGTTTGACCTGTTGAGTCATCACCAAGGAATAGAACAGTGGGGGAGGGCTCCTGCGGCGGCCAGTTGCCTTACAGTCAGAAACAGGTCCGAGCTAAGGTTTGTGTGGAATAAAAGGGTTAAAATCTGAGCTGCTATTGCGTTTCCTGAATGGCGCGCGTGGTGTCCATCTGTAGCCCAGCGTTCCTCTGCAGAAGCATTGAGTCTTTCATTGCAACATGTTCCAACGTATTATCCTTCATCATAACTCAATCTGACTGTAAATCCTATTACCCAGGATGGCGGCCGGTCTGCTCTGACCTTGATATTTCCTGGCTGCCAGATAGCTTTATTTCCCTCTAGCTCGTTTTTCTCTGGGTAGTAAGTGTTCTTGAAGTTTGGAGAACTGACAACACCGGGGGCTGTCACTGTCCCCATACCTTGTCCACAGGGCGGGGGCCTTAAAAGCAGCCGGCCCGTCCCCCTGGCTTACCCAAGGGGACCGGCCTCTTTAGGGACGATCGCAAAATACATTGTATTTCACACTTGTTTAAGCTTGTGCCCCGAAGAGAAGGAGTCTGGGGAAATATTCCTTGAGCGCTCTGACTTGTCTCTCGGCAGAGAAATAAATAATTCATGTGTTTCTGAAGGCAAAACCACTATACGATTGAGGGAAATCAGTGACGGCCATGGATGGCAGGGAGGCAGAGCGGGATCAGGGGGCAGGCCGTCCTATTAGTGGGGGGGACACGTGTCCCTTGTTAACCCTTGTTCTGCTTCATACACTATAGGGGAGATTTATCAAACATGGTGTAAAGTGAAACCGGCTCAGTTGCCCCTAGCAACCAATCAGATTCCACCTTTCATTCCTCACAGACTCTTTGGAAAATGAAAGGTGGAATCTGATTGGTTGCTAGGGGCAACTGAGCCAGTTTCACTTTACAGCATGTTTGATAAATCCCCCCTATTACAGCACGATGGGGAGGTGTGATCCCATATATGTGGATGAGGAATCCCATACTACTTTTCCTTATAGGGGTCCAGGAAGTTTTGTAATACCTGACACAGCGCCCCTTTTGACCACTGGCTGTATCCAGTATTGCAGTTGTCCTATAAATAAAGGAGCAGCAATACTAGGCAAAGCCCATGGACTGGAGGGAAAGTGGATATGGAAAATACAGTCTGCAACGCAGCCATGTACCAGTGACTTGGTGCTGAACTGTAATACTTGACCCAGCCCATAGTGAATTGGGGCGCTGTTTCCAAATGATGATGCTGAGATATAATAATAGACACAGTCCTGTATAAGTATAAACTGCAATGTCTGTCAAAGCCTATGGACAAGAGGGGCGCTGTTCTGGAGAATTAAGCTTAGCTGAAATGTTTGTTGAAATGCATAGAATGGGGCGACACTGGTTCCAAATATCCACCTATACACAGGCTACACCATCCTTGGGTCATTTTTCTCTTTCTGTGGGTTGCATATACACTGAGGAGTTAAAGGGGTTTTCCACCCAAAATAGACTCTGCCCTGCCCTCCCCCATAAGCTGTCCAATTGAATGGGCGCTACCATTACAGTGAACATGGACAAATGGCTTAAGTACACATTCACTGCGTAGTGCGAAACAGAACAGCTGATTGGCTGGGGTGACTTCCAGTGATAGCTGGGTTATCCTTTGGATAGCTTGTTAGTCTATGTTGCTGGAAAACCCCTTTAAAGGGGTAGTGCGGTGCTAAAAAATTATTCACAGAATAACACACATTACAAAGTTATACAACTTTGTAATGTATGTTATGTGTGTGAATCGCCCCCTTCCCGTGTCCCACCACCCCCGCCCGTGTACCCGGAAGTGTTGGTGCATTATACATTACCTGATCCGTGTCGCGCATGTCCTCCATCTTGTGCCAAACGTCATCTTCGGCCGGCCGAATCGCTGCCGCTGTCCCCCCTCCGCCGCGTCATAACTGTGCTTAGCCGCGATTGGCTGAGCATAACTGTGACGTTTGGCACAAGATGGAGGACAAGCGCGACACGGATCAGGCAATGTATAATGCACCAACACTTCCGGGTACACGGGTGGGGGTGGTGGGACACGGGAAGGGGGCGATTCACAGACATAACATACATTACAAATTTGTATAACTTTGTAATGTGTGTTATTCTGTGTTAATACGTTTTTTGCGCCGCACTACCCCTTTAAGTTGTCCATTGGTTCACATATCTGTACTGCCACCACTGGTGGAAATATGTAAGTGTGCATGAGGATTGGGTCACATGACCTTGTCCAAGATAGGTTACTGATCTAGAAGCCTCTAGAATGCTCTAAAGAGGATGAGTCTCCCGAGTCCGACCCTCTCTCCCCCAGAAGGCTACCTCATACTAGTCAGTCTGGCCCTGGCCAGAGACGTGCAGCTGCAAGGAGTCAAATGCCGAGTGTTCAGGTTTGGAGAACATTGCCGATTCCGCTCAACACAAGTCACAACCCTTCAGCCTTACATCCTACAATAGGGAATTGTAATGCAGCTAATTGTATCAGTGCACTACCACTCCCATCATTCTTGTGGACACTGAAGAAGCCCATGCGTTGCTGCAACTTCTTATTAAAGCGGTTATGTAAACTTGTCAGCAGCGCAAACCTCTCTCCTGTCCCGGTACATAGGGGCAGATATGGTGTATCAGCATTATGTATGATGGATGCAACTGTAACTGTATCCCTCAGCTGGGGCGAGTAAGTAGTCTATGGAAGAACGGTATTGTGAAATGGTGAGAAACTGAAACGCCATCGCAGTCAGGAAGTTCCATAAACCTTCCTTGAATGAATATTCTTAGATTTACATGCAGAACGTGAAGCCCGATTCCGTGCAGCGCTCTTCACTGCTTAATAAACTGCAACCCGAGTCACAGATATGAAATATTAATGTTTCACACTGAATAATTATAAGACATGTAAATGTATATAATCCAATTAGTGGCTCCGATACAACAAGCAGCTACAGGATATATAACGTGCGGCCCGGTTCACTACATGTCAGATGAAGCAGCCGAAGAAGAAGAATTCTGCAGGCTCCATCTGTAATCTTCAGTTGTCTCTTGGCTTGTGGGCACAGACTAGCTGCTATGATGTCTCTTTACATTGCATACACAGAAGAGGGAATCCTGCTCCCCTATATCTCGATAGTGTGGTGTACCCCCTGGAGATGTTATATTGGAGGGACGGCTGCTCACTTGCTAGGTGTTGTAGTGTGACACCACTCCTGTGGTGGATGGCCGAGATACAGCCGGACCTTATTATGTTGTCACGTGACGCCAGTGCCTGGTGGGCACACAGGTGTGATGGCACACTTGCTTTTAGTGGGTAAGGTCGGTTGTACCCTTTTCCCTTGTGGTCATAGTCCTGCCGGGTTGCTACCGGGTCCCTTGGGATAGTGTAGTCACAGAAGATTTTATCATAGGTGGTCGGAGCGGTGTAATGACCTCCAGGATAGTAAGGCCCGCCACCCACAGAAAGGGGAAGTGTCCCAAGGTTGCGGTGTATATGCTGTGCAGGTGGTGACGAATGATCACAGACTCTTGGAGTAACGTTGAGTTAGTTTACTACTTGTAAATGTGCAACAGGTAATACATAAGATTTCTGATATACACTTGACAAAGGTCCAATAAAGACTTGAACATAGGACGACCAGATCTGTAGGATAAGTGCAGTGTAGAAGATAGTCATGTCGGTAGAGTTGTGTTGAGGTAGAGTAGCAGAGAGGAGGATGCTGTGAGAGCCTATGTAGTACTGTGCTCTGCCGGGATGTTAGAGGATGAGGTAGAATACTTAGAAGAATAAGAAGAACACCTGTGCCTGGGTATTGACATTTGACTTCAGTCTTCACACCACCTTATGCCCACTAGCATCGGGTGACACAGGTCCCAGAACTTGTTGCCTGGGATGAGCGGAATGCTGAGGGTTCCCTGCTGACACCCACGCTGTGAGACAGAGTTCCTAGGCTTACTGCAACTTTGCTCTGTCCGGATCAGTTCCTAGCTCTGTGGCTCTATAGTGGATACTGTCCTGCTCTGTAAGGTCTCCTTGTCCATGGTGTGGGTTGTGGTTATCTTTTGGCTAGTACACTCCTGAGAGATTTGACACTGCATAGTGCTTGGCGTTGATACTTGTGAGAAGGTTGATATTGGTGTACTGTCCTGCGTCCTACCCATGTGGGGTACTGGCTAAGACTGACTACTTGGGGACCTGCCAGAGGACCAGGGCCTAGATAGGACCGCTGTGGAGAGCTGTCCAGTTTGCGTCCTTCCTCCACACCGTCCCGAACAGAAGACTCTTGCTCCTCCCGCACCTATGGGATTAACTTCCTCTACAGCGTGTAGGGTTTGCAGTGATTGGGTGAAAAGAGAGCAATAGAAGAAGAAAGGTGGGAGATGATAGGTCTACAGATTCTGGTAACACATAAACACAATAACCCTTTGCGATTGTTCAGCTGTGCAGCTTCCATACACTAATACACAATACAGCAACATCTAGTAACCAACTCTTAATACTACTTTCATCATAAGACCACAAAAAGTACAGGCTTTTGCTAAGGCTGTATGTAACAGTAACACCCCTAGTGGGACACCACAATAGCACACCCTCAGAAAGAGGAGAATAGCTGCTATGATGTCTCCATACACTGTATATACACAGAAGAGGGCATCCTGCTCCTCTATATCTCTATAGTACACCCTCAGAAGGAAAAGACTAGCTGCTATGATGTCTCCTTACATTGCACACACAGAGGAGAGGATCCTGCTCCCCTATATCTCTATAGTACACCCTCAAAAGCTAGCTGCTATGATGTCTCCATACACTGTATACAAGGAAGAGACTAGCTGCTATGATTAAAAAAAAAGTCTATGTAGTTGTACAATCTCACAGTTCTGTGTAAGATTACTATATGAAAAATAAATCTTTTTTATATAAGTCCTATTAATATACAGTGGTGCCTTGGATTACGGGCACAATTTGTTCCGGGGCGGCGCTTGTAATCCAAATCCACTCTTAAACCAAAGCCAATTTTCCCATAAGAAATAACTGATATGCAGACAATTGGTTCCATACCCCCAAAATAATTATTTTTTATTCTGAACAACATGTAAAACAGATGAAACAAACAATGAAAAACAGCTGAATATGATATAAGTTACTGTACAGTATAGCAATCAGCATGTGGTATATAATGTATAGTAACTGTATAACCCTGATAACACAGCAGCTGGATATGTGATATATAAATTACTGTACAGTATAGCAATCAGCATGTGGTGTATAATGTATAGTAACTGTATAACCCTGATAACACAGCAGCAGCTGGATATGTGATATATAAGTTACTGTACAGTATAGCAGCATATGGTATATAATGTATAGTAACTGTATAACCCTGATAACACAGCAACTGGATATGTGATATATAAGTTACTGTATAGTATAGCAGCATGTGGTGTATAATGTATAGTAACTGTATAACCCTGATAACACAGCAGCTGGATATGTGATATATAAATTACTGTACAGTATATCAGAATGTGGTATATAATGTATAGTAACTGCATAACCCTGATAACACAGCAGCTGGATATGTGATATATAAGTTACTGTACAGTATAGCAATCAGCATGTGGTATATAATGTATAGTAACTGTATAACCCTGATAACACAGCAGCTGGATATGTGATATATAAGTTACTGTACAGTATAGCAATCAGCATGTGGTGTATAATGTATAGTAACTGTATAACCCTGATAACACAGCAGCAGCTGGATATGTGATATATAAGTTACTGTACAGTATAGCAGCATGTGGTGTATAATGTATAGTAACTGGATAACCCTGATAACACAGCAGCTGGATATGTGATATATAAGTTACTGTACAGTATAGCAGCATGTGATGTATAATGTATAGTAACTGTATAACCCTGATAACACAGCAGCTGGATATGTGATATATAAGTTACTGTACAGTATAGCAATCAGCATGTGGTGTATAATGTATAGTAACTGTATAACCCTGATAACAGAGCAGCAGCTGGATATGTGATATATAAGTTACTGTACAGTATAGCAGCATGTGGTGTATAATGTATAGTAACTGGATAACCCTGATAACACAGCAGCTGGATATGTGATATATAAGTTACTGTACAGTATAGCAGCATGTGGTGTATAATGTATAGTAACTGTATAACCCTGATAACACAGCAGCTGGATATGTGATATATAAATTACTGTAGAGTATAGCAATCGGCATGTGGAGTATAATGTATAGTAACTGTATAACCCTGATAACACAGCAGCTGGATATGTGATATATAAGTTACTGTACAGTATAGCAATCAGCATGTGGTGTATAATGTATAGTAGCTGCATAAACCTGATAACACAGCAGCAGTTTGTAGATACAGGATGGAGCTGCAGATCCCCATAATGCAGTAGTGTAGTACAACAGGCTAGAATAGAGAAGCAGGGCTGTTGTCACATGACCACAACGAAGAAGGCAGGGTGTGTGTTTAGCATGGACCAATCAGCAAGTGAGTGAGAATTAGATAGCTGTGCAGGAGGACAGCGACAGAAACTTTTCTATACAGCAGTGTGTATAGCTGAGTGTAAATGCAGGCACATTATAGCAGGAATGGAGAGGATGGGAAACACAAGTACTGACAGAGACTGCAGGGAGCATGAAGGAATGAGCAGGGTATATGTGGGCACAGTATAGCAGCACTCTCTGTCCGGGGAGAGAGGGGTTACAGTTATGAAGAGATTACCTCCACAGTCCTGTCCCCTGATGTAAGCCCCAGCCTGAAGTGGATCTGCCATGATTTGGAAGGTGAGGGAGACTTCCTGGGTCAGAGTACAGGGCTGTAGACCCCACTATGCAGACCATGCCCCTCCCCCACTCCTCCTCCCACCCAGTACAGGGAGCTCTTAAACCAAAGCAATGCTCTTAAACCAAGTCATAATTTTGAAAAACTGTGAGTTCTTCTTGCAAAACACTCTCAACCCAAGTTACCACTGTATATGGTTACCTTAGAAGGGCTCTCCACCTGAGTTGTGAATATATGCGCTACCATAACTGATATAGGGCCGGGGGGGTGGGGGGCGGACTAAACTGTCTCTCGCTGTAAAATCATAGCGCTTGTCCACACTTTTTCTGATTTTAATTCTTTTTAGCAAACTTTTTATTTCACAAATCTATTAAAAACCTAATAATAATAAAGTCAGCCGAGAGTCCCGTTATTCACCGAGCGCTGCATCCCCCCAAAACAAATGTTTACGTGGAGAAGAATTTATTTGGCTCCGCGGCCGCCCTCAATCTTTGTCGAATCCATAATTACAGGCTGCACATTCCATCTCGGTGTAATGAGTTGAGATGGAAACAATCCGAGGGAATTTGTCATTGTATATTTCATTTTTTAGCAAGAACCCAAACAAAAAGACAGAGCCTCCTGCAACGCTGCCCCCGCCCGCTCCCCCCCCCCCCCCGCGCGCTCGGAACACGACTGTCAACAGGAATAACACCAAGAGAGGTGCGTGGCTCCGACCTGAACGTGTAGTAACCAAGTATTTAAGGGGAACTCAGTTGAATTATTTTTTCTTTTAAATCAACTGGTGTCAGAAAGTTGTAATCTACTTCTATTTAAAATCCCAAATCTTCTAGTACTTGTCAGCCGCTGTATGTCCTGCAGGAAGTGGTGTATTCTTTCCAGTCTGACACAGTGCTCTCTGCTGCCACCTCTGTTCATGTCAGGAACTGTCTAGAGCAGGAGAGGATTTCTATGGGGATTTGCTGCTGCTCTGGACAGTTCCTGACATGGACAGAGGTGGCAGCAGAGAGCACTGTGTCAGACTGGAAAAAATACACCACTTCCTGCAGGACATACAGCGGCTGACAAGACTGGAAGACATGACATTTTTAAACAGAAGTAAATTACAGATCTATATAACGTTCTAACTTTCTGACCCTTGCTAATTTGAAAGAAAAAAAAGTTGCTGGAGTTCCCCTTTAAATCTAGACAGAGGCATCTACCTATCATGTACTATTTATATTACTGTTTTTTTTTTTTTATCATGTGGCAGACCCTTTGCCCCCCATTTGGACACTACAGTCATTTGCACATACTATGTCCCCACACTGAGATGATGAGACCTAGCTCGGGTTATCCTATATCATAGTGTCCACAATCACAATGGCTTTAGCAGATAGTTCAGGCTTCTCTGGGCAGCAATTGCCAGTGTACCCTTGTGTAATGCCGACCCATAGAGCACTGCCATGTTTCATAATGGACTCGTGGCTCACATAGGGCTATTCCTAGCATCTGGTCTTCCGTCATCATATAGCACCAAGGTCTGAGGCTGCTCAGGGACCCCGCTGTCCTTCACACATGGCTAATAATTGTCATGTACATGAACCTGGAGAACATGATCAGCAAATCTCTTCTTCCTGGGCTACAATATTTTACCCACTTACTTCCCATTAATACTCCCACCATGTTCAGAGGTACACGAAGCGCCATCATGTGTCAGGGTCAGCCGGCTATGTGGCTGAGCTCTCACCGCACCGAAACACAAACTACATAATAATGTGGAAAATAACTCTAATATAAGGTTATCAAATATTCCAGAGGCGGCTGATCTGTAGTCACACTGTGTGCACAGGACCGTCCTTATAGATGGGATGATCATAGAGAAGTGACTAGAGGGGTACAGAGAGAGGGGGTACAACGCACCAACAATCACGTTTGAAGACCTGAGTCTTCGTCAGTTCATAACTGAAGGATGACCACTTCCTCTTCCATTCTCCTTATCCATGTTTGCTAACATTGCCTGGCTATGTTCACCCAAAATAATCATGGCGGACGGGGTCACCGTAAGATGGGGTCCTCTCTTTGCATGGGTGTACTGCACCCATAGAAGACTTCCTAGCGGTACATGTATAAATCTATAACTGATTTCTACACTTTAAAGACCAAGACCAATTACTTATATGTGGCCGTGCTCCAGTGCTGGTCCTGTCTGCAGCGTTACGGCCACACAGGTGGGCTGTCAGCTCTGTAACTGCCCTATCGGGAGCAAGGTGGCGGGTGGTTTCAGGCAGTCAGCTGTGCAGGAACGCTGACCAATCAGGAGCGGTCTGGTGCTTCATGCAAATAAGGGGCAGGAGGGGCTGATGCTCCATAGCTGGCCATTATATTTGGGGCTTTTCTGACTTTCCCAGCGTTCATCCTGAGGACTGACCTTCTATGTTCCTGACCTCTGCTAGTGTTTCCTGGCCTCGGCTTGTATCCTGATTTTGTACATCGCTCCTGACTGTGTTACTGACCTCGGCTTATTTAATAGTATTCTCTTAGGTTCTCACTCTGTACTGCGGAGCTACCTCGGTTTTTGGTTACTGGTTTCTCTATTGTATTCTGATTTGTGGCCCGATGTTACTGTACTGTTACTGACCCGGACTGTCTGACCATTCTCTTCCAGTGAGGGCCCCAGCACTTAAGCAGTGTAGGGGTTGTCAAGCAGTTGGGATCTGCCCCTTATGGTATCATGTCAAGTAGGCAAGGACAGTGGACTGGACTCCAGTTAGGGCTCACTGTACCCTGTGACATGACAAGCATCTTTTTTTAAAAGTCCTCTGTTATTCCTACAACAAATTAACAAATAAATTGACTGGGCGTTACCTACAGTATAGGGCATGCGCCTGTAAACAGACTTAGGCTATATTCAGTAGTTTTTCAGAACCATATATTATGTTCTCAATTATCATCCATGATCCAAAAAAAAAAAATACATTAGTGCTTAGTTCTTCTGTATTTTTTGTGGTTTTTGTCTCCAGTTTGGGTGCAGGTTATGTAACTCAGTTCCATTGAAGTGAATGGGGCTTAATTGCAAACCGCACCTGACCTGGAGACAAGAGTGGTGCTGTCTCTGGAAGAAAGCAGCCATGTTTTTGTAGTGCTTGACAATCCCTTTAAAACTCACGACGATCATTAGAACAAAGGGGCAGACACACTCAGCAGCTCACGTTCTGACCCTTCATCTCTACTCTCACTTCTAAAGTATCAGTGGGTGGAATTATAATGGAGCTCTATGGAACATCCGGCAATCGTGTCCTCCGGAAGTTCCATACTCTCCATTATAGTTCCATCCATTGCTACATTAGCAGTGAGAGCGCATCTGCCTCTTCGTTCTAGTGATCGGCGTTGATCTCAGCTCCCGGACACCCCACCAATACAAACCTCTGCCAGGTGGCTGTAACATGTCCAAATGTTGTTCAAATGAAAGGTACACTTTAAATTAAGGTGATCCATAATTCTGTTACTTCTGTTATGTCAGCAAATTACAAATGCTTCGATAGGCTTCTATGGGTACATCCATGCAATTACAGCCCATAATAGAGTTTTTCAGATTGTCAGATTATGGATCCATTACACTACGGGCAGTGCAAACAGCCCAATTGAAATTAATTGGCCATAAATGTATCCGTAATTGCAGATCTGCCATTATTGACAAAAATACGGAACGTGTAAATGTAGCCTGACACTGTCCAATCAGAGATGACGGAGCCAGTGTGTGCAATAACACACCCCTTTGTCGAGTGGAAATGGTAACACCCAGTTGTCAATTTAAACATAAATTTACCAAGGAATAGCACAAGACAAGATGCTCCAGAATGATAACTTTATTGGGGTACATGTATTTACTATGATGAATATCAAAAAAGTTGGTGGATCCTCTTCAAAAATGTATGAAAAAACATATAAAATAGATTCCCCGGTAGCCCGCCATCCTCTTACTTACATACAGTTCAATACCTTCTCTTCCCGTAAAGTAAAAATCTATCTAGTTAAACGTACTGTAAACACGCAGTAAGTAATTTGCTGACACAAGAAATAGCATTTCCCCATGTTACAATCCATTCATTAGCAGATTGTGGCCCAGTAGGCGCTGATACCACTGAAGACACCACAATGGCTTAGGTAGCCATCAGATATAGATCTTCATGTCAGCTCAGCCAGCAACCCCCATATATCAAGTCAACTATTCCCGTCCTCGCCAGATTACTATTCATTAGATACGGCTTCTTACAAGTACCTTCGGTCTACGGTAATTGAGAATTCTGTGTGTGCAATAAGAGACGAGTGCAGATTGCATTATATATACTGATATGGCTTCTGAAAATCCCATCCATACAGATAATCCTTCAATAATGACAAATACAATGCCGTCATGCTGAGCTTCCAAAGCTCCGTATACTACTTGTGCTGGGACTGTGGGATTGGATCTATTTGGCCACAAAAGTTGAACTTGATGTCACGCTGGTAATTATTGGCACGGTTGTGCAGTATTATGTATAGTTAGGGCACGTTCACACAGAGTAAAACAGACGGAAATTCCAAGCGGAACCCCCACCGCAGATTCTGCCTGGAATCTGCCTCCCGTATTGTCTCAATGTGAAGTGTTGCGCGCCTCCACTCAAAGAATTGACACGTCAATTCTTTGAGCAGTGAGTGGAGGAGAGCGGCAGAGAGCAGACATCTCATTGAGCCAGTGAGGCAGGCGGGATTCCGAGCGGAGTTTGCGGCGGGGGTTCCACTCGGAATTTCTGCCTATTTTCCTGTTTTTCCTGTTGTTCTCTTATTTGGTAAGGAAAGATTATAAACGGATCTAAAAATTGGTCTGTCCATAGGAGGAGTGGTGGTAGGGGGGCTCAGGCATCTGCAGTATTAGACCAGTTCTTACAAACATCCTTACAATGATGTAACTACAAGTTGCTAGGATCACCAAGATCTTGACCCAGATCTGTCTTAGGTTCAGGTAGCAACTGGAACAGAATTTAGTGCTGTGGAGCACAGAAGTCTTCATGTAGCGGATGTTACTGGGAACTGGAACTAGCTAGGCCTGAGGCTTATCACAGGGCCTGGTAGAGAGCAGACAAGAGAAGATGTTCTCACTCCCTGGTCGAATTGGGACTGGCAAGAAAAATCCGACCCTGTGTAGAGAGATGGTTAGGCTGGAGCTTGTAAAAAAAAGGACCGAATCTGGTGAGAGGGACGAGTGACCAAGTTCAATAAATCCTTGATATGTGACCACTAGGAGTGGCGATACAAAAACTTTTAACCCTTTCACATACACAATACATCAGTGTATACAATACTGGCACTCTTTAGCAGTGTGACAAGGAAAATGATTTATAACAGTTCAACACTGATAGTGGCCGGGATACAGATACCAGGACACTGCACAAGTAGGTGGGCAATATGGGATCTCTTTTTTTAGTCTAGCGACTAGTGTTGAGCAAACTTCATGAATTGGTCTAGATTCAGCAACTTCTCGGAAGCCAAACGGTCATCATTTAACGTCCTATATCTGGAAAAGTTGGATGCCCTCTTAGGGAGTCCTGGAAAACCTGGATACAGCTAAAGGCTATGTTTAGACCTTGTAAGAGACCGGCCATTCCATGACCCGGCTGGGTCACAGAACAGCCAGTCTCATTTAAGATCAGCCTGGTCGGGACTGCAGTGATGATCTTTAGCGCCACAGAGTTCTGATGCGGGTGCATCCGTATCGGAACGCGCCACTGCACACAATGGAGCGAGCGACCTGAGCCGTTTGCTCCATAGTGTGCCCTGACAGGGTTTTATGACGTCAGTTGTTTGCAGTGCTGCTAGAGATCCCGGTCGGAGTGTATACTATGTGTATATGCTCCAGCCAGGATTCCATAGGCGGCAAGGTAACATATATTTTCGTAATAATCATGTTGCAATCGGCACAAACAGCCATACTTTTATGAAAATAAATGTTGTGTGAACATGGCCATAGGCTGTATCCATATTTTCCAGGCAGTCCTCGGGCTGCCTTCACCTTCTCCAAATGCATGGAGTTAAAGGGGAACTATCAGCAGGTTAGACGCATATAACTAGCTGATAGCCCCCTATTGTGCACAGGGCGCTGTGGAGGAAGATATGTCTCTTACCTTCCTCCTCTGCACCATTCTAGTGCGGTTAGCAGTGTAATCCTCGGTCCGGAGCACCTTTAAGAGTACTGCCCCGCCCCCAGAGCTCTGATCCAGCCAGGGGCGGATCAATGCTCTGGTGGCAGGGCAGTGCTTCTTACGGTGCTCTGGACCAAGGATTACACTGCTAACAGCACGGGAATGGTGCAGAGGAGGAAGGTAAGAGACACATCTTCCTCCACAGCGCCCTGTGCACAATAGGGGGCTATAAGCAGGTTAGATTCGGCAGTTCCCCTTTAAATGCTGAGCATTCAGGTTCAGAGAAGTTGCAGAACCGAGACACTTTTATGAAGTTCACTCAACACTTGTAGAGACTTTTACAGATGATATCTACTTTTTATACTTTTATGACATATGTATATGTATCCACTCTCTACTTTCTTTGAGGAATTGCAGTAATTTTAACTTGATTTGCATAAAAATTAAAGGCAGAATTCTTCCATGTGGACTTAACCCAAGCATTCTTTTAATATTCCTCCAGCCTTCATGTAATTTCCCTGTATTGAATCTTTCTTCCTCATCTATGCACTTTGATTAAAAAGTAAAACTTTTTTTTTTTTATTGTTTTGCCATTACTATAAAATACTTGGTAGCGTTCTATTTCCAGGCCTTTATGGCTTTTAAATCTCCTCTCCATAGCCGAGTTTATGGGGAATAGTTTATCATAATTTAAAGGCTCTTCGCTGCACAGAATTATGCGTCCCTTTAAAAAAAAAAAAAAAAGGGGGTATAAAACATAATATCCATTTAATCAATGAGAAGGAATATTGCCCCTCCCCCCAGCCCAAAGGAAAAATAATAAAATACACAAAAAGAAGAAAAAAAAACCCAGAAATGCTGGCTTCATTCGGCGCCGCTTCCTTTATATTCTGTTTAATGGCAGCGATCTTTTTCTTAAAGAGCGTTAAATAATTTAGAAAGGTCCCTTACATTTGTGTTCCTTAATTAACACGAAATATGTGTTACCAAGATGTTTGGAAGCAAAAAGAGATAAAACCGAGTTGAAATGCTGTTACTATCAATAAAATCTGCTTTAGTATAACGGAAAAGTACCAGGCTGCTTCCTCGTGAAGAGGATGGATGGGCCTGGGGAACCAGAAGTGGTGAACGGTAAGCGCACGTTGGGAGAAAGGCCCATTACCCTTCAATAACAAGGCCATCTTGACTCTCTTGGAACTTGCAGCAATATATGAGCAGTCATCACCGGAGACATCAACCAATAAGGACTCTTCTCTTTTATGTGATTCCACGCTCAGGATCACTCTAACATCATTTGTTGGGATGGAGGGACGAACTCTACAGCTAGAGAGGTGAGTATGGAATTTATTCCCTGCAAGCCTTGGTGTGTACATGGGAAGAGTATTTGGCTGCACCTTTATGAGGAAGATGTATTGGTTTAAAGGAGAAGTCCGGCAAAACATTTTATGAAAGTATTGTATTGCCCCCCAAAAGTTATACAAATCACCAATATACACTTATTACATGAAGTGCCCATAAAGTGTTTTTTTCCCCTGTACTCACTACTGCATCAAGGCTTCACTTCCACATGGTGATGTCACTTCCTGGATAACATGGTGATGTCACTTCCTGGATAACATGGTGATGTCCCTTCCTGGATAACATGGCGATGTCACTTCCTGGATAACATGGTGATGTCCCTTCCTGCATAAAATGGTGATGTCACGACCCGACTCCCAGAGCTGTGCAGGCAGTGGCTGCTAGAGAGGATGATGGCAGGGGGATGCTCAGTGTCCCTCCAGAGCCCTGTGTCCCTCAGTGTCCTCCTGCGATCATCCTCTCCAACAGCCACAACCCGCACAGCTCTGGGAGTCTTGACATCACTATGTTATCCAGGAAGTGACATCACCATGTTATCCAGGAAGTGACATCATTATGTTATCCAGGAAGTGACATCACCATGTTATCCAGGAAGTGACATCACCATGTTATCCAGGAAGTGATATCACCATTTTTTTTCTAGGTAGTGACATCATCATGTTATCCAGGAAGTGACATCACCATGTTATCCAGGAAGTGACATCACCATGTTATCCAGGAAGTGATATCACCATTTTATCCAGGAAGTGAAGCCTTGATGCAGTAGTAAGTGCAGGGAAAAAAGCTCTTTATAACCATTTCTTGTAATAAGTGTATATTGGTGATTTGTATAACTTTTGGGAGGCAATACAAAACTTTAATAAAAATTTTCACCGGACTTCTCCTTTAAGCAATTGTAGAAGTATTATCGATTGGCACACAGTGAGTGTACTCCAGAGGAAATGGCCATTGCTTTTCAATGAGATGACCATTTTATTATTTTAGGCTAGATTAGGCCGGCAAAAGCAAAAGTAGCCTTTCCGTAAATAGAATGCCAGGCTTAGGAGCAGTATTGTTCAGTAAAACCTACTTCTGGAATCATTTTCATAATGAAGGGACAGACTCCACAGCTGGATAGATGTACAAGCCTACGAGGGGTGGGGACATAGTCACATTGGGGGTATCGGGCACACCTATAGTGCATAGAGCCAGGCTGGTGTACAAGAACAAGACAGCAGCTTTGCACTGCTAAACTTAAACATGATAGGGCTGGGTTCACACTACGTATATTTCAGTCAGTATTGTGGTCCTCATATTGCAACCAAAACCAGGAGGGGGTTAAAAACACAGAAAGGATCTGTTCACACAATGGTGAAATTAAGTGGATGGCCGCCATATAACAGTAAATAACGGCCATTATTTCAATATAACAGCCGTTGTTTTAAAATAACAGCAAATATTTGCCATTAAATGGAGGCCATCCACTCAATTTCAACATTGTGTGAACAGATCCTTTCTGTGTTTTTAATCCACTCCTGGTTTTGGTTGCAATATAAGGACCACAATACTGACTGAAATATGTAATGAAAACTGTACTGATCGCTGAATTCTGGATGGACAAGTGTCTACGCATGTGTGTGCTACAGCTGTGCCTTTGTAAGTGGTAAGTTTTTTTTTTGTTTTTTTTTACTGTAGACATCCCAAAATTTGGAGGATTTACCATGGAGATTTGTTCATAGAAAATCCAAAGGGATAACAATAACCAGGAGAATAGGATTTTAAAAAATTGTCAGCAAGATTCATGGGTAAGTGATTTACAAGCTGTGGCCTAGGGGCCTAGCAAGTTATGGGGTCTACGTCCGTCCTTGAAGAAGCATTAGACATGGTGGTGAAAACGTAGGTAGAGAAGACAGCTCCTCGCAGACTGAAAAGAATGTCAAATCTATTATGGGGCATCATGGGACAGACATGGAGAGTAAAGTAAGTAGAAAAATATTTCTTTAAAAAAAAAGTTAGAAAAAAACCCATAAAATGTAAAACTTTTGGAAAGAAATGACTGTAGGTTCTTGCTGCCTATATTGTGTAACTGTAGTTGTGAGAAGTGTTATCTCTACCAAAAGCTTCAAGACAGGTTAGAGATGAGAACACGGAATAATTCCCTAACATTCTGAACGTGATAAAAAGGTCAATAAGGCGGCTTCTATATTCACCGACTACATTGTTACCATAGTGCTGACTATTAAACCAATCACTAAGAAAGTAGAGAGAAGGAGAACTCCGGACTAGATATAGAAGTATACCTCGGCGGCTTACCAGGATTATAGCCCCTTAAGGCAAGGTTCACACATAGGAGTATAATACCAAAATACAGCTGTAATTTTGAGTGGAAATAAAACTGTGTGTGAACCAGACAGTAAATAATCAGCATATTCCTTAATCTGACGGTCATAATCAATGCTGTTCTTCTATATAGTGTGTGCACTGCCCGTCTACTTCCCATTGACTTCAATGGAGCACATTATTACATTGAAAATACAGCTGTATCTTGGTATTGTTTTACTTTGTGTACATGGCCTAAGGCTGGTTTCAGGGGAGCGTAATGTAACCAAATGTTTGCATTTGTATTTCAGATATAGGTTCTTGTCAGATAATGGGTCCAACAACCCAAAGTGAAGGATTAAAGGGATCTAGGACGCCCTCAGTCACTAGATTTGTTGCCGGGGCAGAAACCGGCACAAAAATGTGACCCATTTGCACCATTGTAACACTGCGCTAAGGATAGATGTATTTTGGGCACTCTTTTTTTTCTATTTTTTTCCTATTATTATCCCATGAAAACATCCAAATAGGTATGCATTTTCTTTTTTTCCATCTGTATATTTTTTATTATTTATTATTACTTTTTTATATTTATATTTATTATTATTTTTTTTTCCATCTGTATATGGGTAATAATAATAATAATAATAATAATAATAATAATAATAATAATTATTATTATTATTATTATTATTATTTTAGTTTAATTTTCCATCTGTATATGGGCTTTTATTATTATTTATTATTTTGCCATCTGTATATGGGCTTTCATTATTATTTTTATTCTTCCATCTGTATAGTCCATTGATAGGGGCAGTTACTCGGCAGGGGCATGAGGAAACATAATAAACAATCACTACTAATCTATCCCCGTCCCTTTGCACTTTGCAGGCACATGGGGAGGTAAGTAGTGATTGTTTATTATGTTCCCGCCTGCCCCTGACACATTTGAAATCAACAGACTTCTCCTTTAAGTAATAGTTTTTATTGGCACTACAACGTGTTACCTTTTATACATTCCATCATTGTTTCATGCATTTTTACATCGTAGACCATGTGGTGGACATAAATGGTTAACGTTACACTATGTGTCGGTATGATTATGGTGATAAGTTTATGTAGTTTTTTTTACGTTTTAGCACTTTTACAGAATAAAAACACGTTTTATGGAAAAGAAATCACTTTTATGTGTTATCTTTTTTCTATGGGTTGTTACGATTACGGCGGCACCTGCAGTATGTCTTTTTTTTTCTTTTATAAATAAAATACTTTTACAGAACAAGAAAACGTATATTGGAAGAATTTTTTTTCTAACTTTTTTGAATTTTATGATGAATTAGGGATGTTAGACAAAAGGAAAGAAAAAGCGGAGCTCAAATGAAAGTGCAAAACCCCATGCAAGTATAAGGTTACATGCACCCATCCTGGTAAGGATACACGCACCCCCCTGGTAAGGATACACGCACCCCCCTGGTAAGGATGCATGCACGCCCCCTGGTAAGGATACATGCACGCCCCTGGTAAGGATATATGCACGCTCCCTGGTAAGGATATATGTACGCCCCCTGGTAAGGATACATGCACCCACTGGTAAGGATACATGCACCCACTAGTAAGGATACATGCACGCCCCCTGGTAAGGATATATGCACGCCCCCTGGTAAGGATGCATGCACGCCCCCTGGTAAGGATGCATGCACGCCCCCTGGTAAGGATGCATGCATGCCCCCTGGTAAGGATGCATGCACGCCCCCTGGTAAGGATGCATGCACGCCCCCTGGTAAGGATGCATGCACGCCCCTGGTAAGGATACATGCACACCTCCTGGTAAGGATACATGCACGCCCCCTGGTAAGGGTACATGCACCCAATGGTAAGGATACTTGCACGCCCCCGGGTAAGGATACATGCACGCTCCCTGGTAAGGATACATGCACGCCCCCTGGTAAGGATACATGCACCCACTGGTAATGATACATGCACGCCCCCTGGTAAGGATACATGCATGCCCCCTGGTAAGGATATATGCACGCCCCCTGGTAAGGATGCATGCACGCCCCCTGGTAAGGATACATGCACGCCCCCTGGTAAGGATACATGCACCCACTGGTAATGATACATGCACGCCCCCTGGTAAGGATACATGCACGCCCCCTGGTAAGGATATATGCACGCCCCCTGGTAAGGATGCATGCACGCCCCCTGGTAAGGATGCATGCATGCCCCCTGGTAAGGATACATGCACATCCCCTGGTAAGGATGCATGCACGCCCCCTGGTAAGGATACATGCACGCCCCTGGTAAGGATATATGCACACCCCCTGGTAAGGATACATGCACCCACTGGTAAGGATACATGCACGCCCCCTGGTAAGGATATATGCACGCCCCCTGGTAAGGATGCATGCACGCCCCCTGGTAAGGATGCATGCATGCCCCCTGGTAAGGATACATGCACATCCCCTGGTAAGGATGCATGCACGCCCCCTGGTAAGGATACAGGCACACCTTCTGGTAAGAATACATGCACGCCCCCTGGTAAGGATACTTACCAGCTGCTGTATGTCCTGCAGCAAGTAGTGTATTCTCTCCAGTCTGACAAAGCGCTCTCTGCTGCCACCTCTGTCCATGTCAGGAACTGTCCAGAGCAGCAGCAAATCCCCATAGAAAACCTCTCCTGCTCTGGACAGTTGCTGACATGGACAGAGGTGGCAGCAGAGAGAACTGTGTCAGACTGGAAAGAATACACCACTTCCTGTAGAACATACAGCAGCTGATAAGTACTGGAAGACTGGACATTTTTTATTAGAAATAAATTACAAACCTGTATAACTTTCTTGCCTTGGTTGATTTTAAAGTATTTTTTTTTCTTTTGGAGTACCTCTTTAACAACATAGAACATGCACAGACGGGTGCACAAAATTCAGCAAGTATTCCATTGTATACCTGGCCGGGAACCTCTGTATATTTGAAGGTGCCCGAAACCTATTGTAAAAAAAAACCATGTACAGCGCCGACAAACAGCTCCGCTTTGTGCATGTAGAAGAGGATGATGTATTATTGATGGTTCCTCTGTGCGGCACATACCTCTGGAGTTACCTCCGCTACATTACACAACTGATCTCTGCTTCAATTCTTATATATCTCTTACTCGCTGCCCACTTACCCTTATGTCTGAAAAAACCCTTTAACTGAATGGCCGGCAATATCTAATACAATGTAACACGCAGCATTACAGTTCCATTTCCTGCTGCCAGTTCTGTAGTTAATTTTGGCCGCGGATCCCGCAAATTCCAATTTTTCCTGTCTGGACTGGTGAGCGCCACAATCTGTAATCATTACTCCAAGCTGCAGTATAACTTCTTTTGGATTTTGTTGTCTGGCACAGATGTGTTCAGGAACTGCCAGAAATATTGTAATCCTGGACTCCTGGAAGTGCTGTAAATTGCATATTTTAACACTTGCTCCCAATCATCATGAATAAATATAAAGAGCTGGAAGCTCGGCCTGTGCCGTGTATCATTTATCTGAGAGCATTTAATGGCACAACAGGTGGATGCCGTCTCATCTTTGCTGGATGGATTGAGAGATGGCGATACATTGTAATCAGCGCATATAATTTGTGTGTGCACTAAATCTTAATGAAGAAGAAGTGTCGTGAAAAAAACAATGTAAATCATCAGTAATGTAATATCTGGACCGAAACCATGGAAATGCAAAAGATGTAAAATTGTGCATGTGGCCCTGTAACAGATGGACAATTATAGAGGAACTCCGGCCACTTCTCCAAGCAATATACTTCTGTATAAACTATGATAGATATACAAAAATATTAACTACTATAAAACGACCCTTTATGTACAAGAATATAACTACTATAATACTGCTCCTATATACAGGAATATAACTACTATAATACTGCCCCTTTATACAAGAGTATAACTACTATAATACAGCTCCTATATACAAGAATATAACTGCTATAATACTGCTAATATATACAGGAATATAACTACTATAATACTGCTAATATATACAGGAATATAACTACTATAATACTGCTCCTATATACAAGAATATAACTACAATAATACTGCTCCTATATACAAGAATATAACTACTATAATACTGCTCCTATATACAAGAATATGACTACTATAATACTGCTAATATATACAGGAATATAACTACTATAATACTGCTCCTATAATACTGCTCCTATGTACAGGAATATAACTACTATAATCCAAACGAAGAGAAAAGAGCTTGCACTCACCAAAAATCGCTGAATAAATGGATTGATTTGCAGCAATTTTTGGTGAGTGCAAGCTCTTTTCTCTTCGTTTGGATTTCACTTACTCTGTTATAAGCTTTTTGCACCTCCATGCTGCTCTCCGTTGCCTAGATTCCTCATGAATATGATCCTAGCTCATGGGTATACAGCAGACACTATACGGGCTTTGGTGCTAACTGAGACCTGCTCTACAAGTTGATAACTACTATAATACTGCCCTCTATGTACATTCATGTACGTTTATGTATTTTTATTGATTAAATTGAAAAAAGGGGGATTTAAACTTTTATTGGGGGAAGGGGCTTTTTATTAATAAAAACATTTTTTTTAACCCTACATTAATTAGAAGTCCCCCTGGGGGACTTCTAATACAACTCAAGTACACTGACCTTTCATTTAAATAAGTAAATTATACATAATACAGCACTAACTCATTAGATCAGTGCTGTATTACTCTGGTTTGATGCAGACCAGATCTGTTGATTACCGAGCCGAGTCAACGTCACTCTTACGCTGAGGCCTGGTGGTGTGCTGGATCCCGCCACTCGACCACCACCGATTCACTTCAGAACGCATTTAAATGAAGCTGTCACATTTGACAGTTGCTTCTAATTATCTTAATTAGCGAGCACTGCGATCGGAACATGCCCGCTAATGCTTGCCATCCCCAGTTACAGATAGCAGCCAGAAAAGTGGCGGTTCAGAGTGGGGTCACAGTGCGGCCAACTCTGAGCCCGCCCTAGTGGTGCCAGGGTGTATGGGTATGTACAGGGTCATCTGGGAGTTAAATATTAGCAGCATAAGGTCTTATTCACACGTCCCCCAAAGTTTTCCATGATTCCAGATCTCTAATCACAGATCAACTGATTGCCGATTGTATCTATTGTGCTATTCACACATTTCCATTTCACAGATCCGCAATCCATTCTACGAAGAAACAGGGCCTGTCCTGGTGCAGATCATGGTAAGGATCTATATGCAGACCTGAAAAGTCAACAGGTGGATGAGGACTAACAACCAGGGAAGGTCTTTGAGACTACAAAAATCTGATGCCCAATTGAATATCGACCAAGTCGATTTTTTCTCCAGCCGCCTTAACTGGCTCAGAGGCTCCATGCTGAAATTTGTCACCATGCCTTCCACCACTCTCAGGTGTTACGCCTGTTGCAAGAGACCCAGAATCTGTAAGACCAACCATAATTGTTTCAACTGTAACTGTGGGGGAGGGCTGCCCACCCCTCACCAATTTATCCTCTAACCTTCTCTGCCCTGCTATGCTGCCCTGCTGCTATGACACCACAAACGTGCCCCCAAGGGGTAAACATCCGTGACCGAAGTGCCCATCTATTCCCTAAACTAACTCATCCTTCCTAAATCCAACAGAAATACACCCAAACAAATCCCAATCAGGGTGGGTGTTACAAAAGTGAACCCCCCCCCCGTTAATATATACTTGCAATCCCACCCCGAGCCCTGCCTAAAACCCCAGCTCTGAGCCGTCTAGCTGTATGTCATCCCCATATCACAGCTGTATACTACACAGCATTTCTGGCAGCTCACTCATTTGCACACACAGTAATTGTAATCCAGTTACAATGCTGCAGATGTGAGATGCAACCTATAGCCGCAGGTTAATGCAATGTGGTAGCATGTGGAGCTTTTTATCAGTGGAGAAAATGATCCCCGGAATAGGTCTGGTTGCTGGGGGGGGGGGGGGGGGGAGATGTGCTCTACATATATATTTCAGTGACCCCGTATAGTAGATATCGATAGGTTTTATGAGTGAGGATACGGTAAGGCTGCCTCCTGCCCACTTATAATAATTAAAGGTTAGCTTCCTGCAATTAACAGTACGCATATTAAATAGATTTCCCCCGGAGAAGTGCTCGCAGCAGAGGACAATAGTTTAAACAGGATGGAGCAAAAGGTTATTGCATTATGGTAAAACAATGATGACAATGATTCATGACACTGAGCTTCAGTTTATTGTCTATCAATGATTCGCAGGCTGCTCATATCCTCCAGCTACAACACCGTATGCATGTTATATTCTGGATATTCAAAAACAACCACAAGTATTGCAATACCAGGACTGGCCACATGGTGTGCTGTTAACAAGAACCACATCCACAGCTCTGATCTCATGTGTTCCCTACCTCTTTAATTAAAATAAGGGGGGGGGGGATGAATAATAATAATAATTAAAAAAATATATATATAAAATAAAATTTATATATCTAAGGGTGGCATAAACTGGTGACAGAGAACCTGAGCAGAATGATGTATCACTTACAGTACATTGTTTTGTGCAGCTGATCCAGAGATATCCTCCTGAATAACATAGACAATAAGTAGTCCTCTCCATTATGTGCATGAGCCCAGTAGTCCTGGATATTCATGAGAAAACTCCGCCCACCAGCTGCTGATTGGCAGTTATCTATCCATGCCGTGTATAGGCAGCAACTGTCAATCAGCAGCTAGAGGGTGGGAGGAGGGATGTGGCAAGAATCCTATTCTCCTGCATACTAGGAGAACAGCTGAACAGAATTATGTACTTATATTTATTAAAGTATTGTATTGCCACTCAAAAGTTATACAAATCCTCAATATACACGTATTACAGGAAATGCTTATAAAGTGTTTTTTTTTCCTGCACTTACTACTGCATCAAGGCTTCACTTGCTGGATAACATGGTGATGTTACTTCCTGGATAAAATGGTAATGTCACGACCCGATTCCCAGAGCTGTGCGGGCTGTGGCTGCTGGTGAGGATGATGGCAGGGGGATGCTTAGTGTCCCTCCAGTGCCCTGTGTGCCTCAGTGTCCCCCTGCCATCATCCTCTCCAGCAGCCACAGCCCGCACAGCTCTGAGAGTCGAGTTGTGACATCACCATTTTATCCAGGAAGTGACATCACCATGTTAGCCAGGAAGTGACATCACCATGTTAGCCAGGAAGTGACATCACCATTTTATCCAGGAAGTGACATCACCATGTTATCCAGGAAGTGAAGCCTTGATGCAGTAGTTAGTGCAGGGAAAAAAGCACTTTAAAAGCATTTCCTGTAATAAGTGTATATTGGGGATTTGTATAACTTTTGGGGGGCAATACAATACTTTAATTCAAAAATTTCAATGGACTTCTCCTCTAAGGTGAAATAAACCTAAAGACAGATTCCCTTTTAGGTGGGTGAGACAGTCACAGACCGATATCAAACATATCCATAGGTCTCCAATCACTCTACAGAGGCCAAAACATAGTCCTTATAGATTCTTATGTACAGTACCCCTGTGCAGCCTTTCCACTTCTCCTTCCTTCTTTTTCTTTATGTATGGGAAAAACTAGAACCCGACTATTGTGTTGCAGACACTTGATGTTTGCAGTGTTCTTACAGAACTCCAGTCTTGCCTTAGACAATAGCTGAATAATCTGTTGGCAATATGCAAATAAATATTATTATTGTAATCTTTTTACTTGTGGAGTGTATCACACAAGGAAGTCCAGCAGCACAGCAAGTGCCGGTCAGAATATGTGCATTAAATGCAGTGGGTGCATGCCTCACCTCACCAGACCCTGATGGGTATGAAATTTAAATCAAAAATGCATTTTTGAAGAATAAAGTGCATCACTCTACCAGTCCTCCACAAAGTTAGGTCGCACCTTATATGGCTCATGGTTGTTGCCCAAACCTGAAGTGCTTCACTGAGCCCACCTTATCTCTTGTACGTATAATGATGCATTTATTATTATATATCTTATTTGGTTGATATTGTCATTGTATATCTGGTATCATGTACAGTTTTATTTTCGTTTGATGAGTTATAAGTTGGATTGAATGCCCAAGGGAAGAGCAATCCTTCAGTCATGGTTCCTTAGAGGTTTCCTCCACATGGGGTTTTTCCTCTCTCAAGTGATGAAAATTTGTAATGTTTAGCACAATTCAAATGATACATTAATGACATTCATGTAGGTGTGCACAAATATGTAAATTAAACAAGTCTAACACCAAAAATTGTGTTTATTGTAGGTTAAGTTGTTTCTATCTCATATTCAAAAGTCATGTCAAGAAGAATCCAAGGACCCCATTTTCTGGTGTACTCATTTTAAACAGGATTTGAAGACATCAATGTATACAAGCCCAGAATCTAACAACGCCAATGTAGTACAAAAATATATAACATGGAACACAAAAAAATTACTAATTCCTAATGACATATACACACAATGTCGGTAATGGTGATAGTGTACCTGCGACACACCCATCATGGAGTTTATATTATTGTCTGTCATGTTAGATCTACGGCGTGGTCACAAGTAACTAAGCTATATCTAAAGAGTGTTGTCTGCTTAAAACAGTGCTGAAGCCGCTGTGATCACAGGACAAATATATTGTACAGTATACTATATATTCATTCATAGCTGAGAGAAATGTAAATGGCTGCAGCTGTTTATGTTTCTTCTACTCTGCCCACAGCGATGCCCAAAAGACTGAGCAGCAAGGTTTCCATTCTATGCCTCACCACTAAGATACATGAGCAGGGACTCTTATCTTTTGACAGGAGTCCCTGCTCCTGTACAAATCTGAATTGGCTGTACTATTCAATTCTCCAGTTTTGGGAGTTCACTCATTTTTAGGGCCCAGTTGAGAAATTAGCATGGAGAGGGGAGGGCGGGAGAGTCAATGTGTAATCCTGTTTGCATGTTAGTGACTGGTTGACCATACTATGCTGCTCACAGCCTCCAAACGTGCTGCTGTTGGCTGCTGTTACCATTAGAAGAGCAGCTCTGGAGAACAACTGCTCCTCTAACAGGAGACACGCCAAGCAGAGCCATCCATCAGAGCAGTTTTATAGTTTCTATAGAGAAGTTAATGTAATATAAAGATGATCAGCAATGTTAAGTCACAAATTTAGCAACATTTATGCGTTCCGATCCATAGACTCTTAGCTATTGCACTAGCGGAATGAAAACCATTCTGTATAAAATGGAGTATATGACAATGAAAATAATTCAGCCGTCACATCCCTGCCCCCGAATCACAACGAGTCTGCAGACACTTCTATAGGTCCATAATGAGCGGGATTGCCACTTAAAGCGGCATTAATACTCGGCATGGCATCACTACACAGGAACGCTCAGTAAGAAATCACCATCTGTATCTGGGTTATCCCATATCTTGCCCAGTGAGGGCGCTGCAACATTCACACAACTGACAAGAGCGCGGAAATTCACCTAAAGGGAGTTTCCAGTGCTACAAAAACATGGCCACTTTCTCCCAGAGACAGCACCACTCTTGTCTCCAGTTCAGGTGTGGTTTGCAAATATATATATATATATATATATATATATATATATATATATATATATATTATTTTTTTTATATAATCAACTGGTGCCAGAAAGTGTCAGAGATTTGTCATTTAAATCTATTTAAAAAAAAAATCTCTAGTCCTATAGTACTTATCAGCTGCTGTACGTCCTGCAGGAAGTGATATTATTTCAAGTCTGGAGAGCAGGGGAGGTTTTCTATAAGAATTTGCTACTGGTTTGGACAGTTTGTGACATGGACAGAGGAGGCAGCAGAGAGCACTGAGTCACACATTACAGAATAAACCACTTACTGCAGGACATACAGCAGCTGATAAGTACTGGAAGACTGGAAATTTTTAATAAAAGTAAATTGGAAATCTCTGGCACTTTCTGACACCAGCTGATCTGAAAGATTTTTTTTTTTTAAGTAAACAACCCCTTTAAGATGACATATATAATACAGAAGAGACATAACACTATCAATGCAATGTATGATTGTGCTGTTTAATATGACCATAAAGCTGCACCTACCAGTAGAATCGGTTGGGGGTTATCCTCTCGTGCATTAGATGCCATCTTCTCCCAAAGTCCATAGAGCTGTATAACTGCAGGAAGACAGAGGAGGAGGAGGAGGAGGAGGAGGAGGAGGAAGAGGAGAATAAGAGTCAATATTGGGAAATAATTATGGAAAACGTTCAAACACTGGAGGAAATCATCTATTAGACGTATGATGGGAGTTCTGCTTCATCACAGCAAATATATATATACATATAATCTCCCCGTGCAGAGTATATAGACTCTAGTGACATCATAGACACAGCTGTCACTCTGAACATATACAGCTGCCTCACTGTGCAAACAATCAATGACAACGTACACCGTATATATATAACAGCCTAAGGGTCACCACTAAGAGGGTCATCTATATATACAGTGACAGCTGGGTGCCCCCATACATGGTAGTATCAGGGGGCTCAATAAACACAGTGACAGATGGGTGCCCCCATACTCAGTAGTATTAGGGGGCTCTATATACACAGTGACAGCGGAGTGCCCCCATGCTCGGTAGTATCAGGGGGCTCCATATATACAGTGACAGCTGGGTGCCCCCATACTCAGTAGTATCAGGAGGCTCCATATATACAGTGACAGCTGGGTTCCCCCATACTAAGTAATATAAGCAGAGGGCTCCATATATACAGTGACAGCTGGGTGCCCCCATACTCAGTAGTATTAGGGGGCTCCATATATACAGTGACAGCGGGGTGCCCCCATACTCAGTAGTATTAGGGGGCTCTATATACACAGTGACAGCTGGGTGCCCCCATACTCAGTAGTATCAGAGGGCTTCATATACACAGTGACAGCTGGGTGCCCCCATACTCAGTAGTATCAGGGGGCTCTATATACACAGTGACAGCTGGGTGCCCCCATACTCAGTAGTATTAGGGGGCTCCATATATACAGTGACAGCTGGGTGCCCCCATACTCAGTAGTATCAGGGGGCTTCATATATACAGTGACAGCTGGGTGCCTCCATACTCAGTAGTATCAGGGGGCTTCATATATACAGTGACAGCGGGGTGCCTCCATACTCAGTAGTATCAGGAGGCTCCATATATACAGTGACAGCTGGGTGCCCCCATACTCAGTAGTATCAGGGGGCTTCATATATACAGTGACAGCTGGGTGCCCCCATACTCAGTAGTATCAGGAGGCTACATATATACAGTGACAGTGGGGTGCCCCCATACTCAGTAGTATCAGGGGGCTCCATATATACAGTGACAGCGGGGTGCCCCCATACTCAGTAGTATTAGGGGGCTACATATATACAGTGACAGCTGGGTGCCCCCATACTCAGTATTATAAGCAGAGGGCTCATATATACAGTGACAGCTGGGTGCCCCCATACTCAGTAATATAAGCAGAGGGCTCATATATACAGTAACAGCTGAGTGCCCCCATACTCAGTAGTATTAGGGGGCTCCATATATACAGTGACAGCTGGGTGCCCCCATACTCAGTAGTATCAGGAGGCTCCATATATACAGTGACAGCTGGGTGCCCCCATACTCAGTAATATAAGCAGAGGGCTCATATATACAGTAACAGCTGAGTGCCCCCATACTCAGTAGTATCAGGAGGCTCCATACATACAGTGACAGCTGGGTGCCCCCATACTCAGTAGTATCAGGAGGCTCCATATATGCAGTGACAGCTGGGTGCCCCCATACTCAGTAGTATCAGGGGGCTCCATATATACAGTGACAGCTGGGTGCCTCCATACTTAGCAGTATCAGGAGGCTCCATATATACAGTGACAGCTGGGTGCCTCCATACTCAGTAGTATCAGGGGGCTCCATATATACAGTGACAGCGGGGTGCCCCCATACTCAGTAGTATCAGGGGGCTCCATATATACAGTGACAGCGGGGTGCCCCCATACTCAGTAGTATCAGGAGCTCCATATATACAGTGACAGCGGGGTGCCCCCATACTCAGTAGTATCAGAGGTCTCCATATGTACAGTAACAGCTGGGTGCCCCCATACTCGGTAGTATCAGGGGGCTCCCCGCAGTAACCGCACTGGAGTAGAGGACATGAAACAATCAGTAGACGGTGAATAAAGCAATGTGTCTGCAGTGTTATAATACATGGCGGAGCACATAGTCAGTGCGGAGCTATGACATATATAGGTCACCGCACAGAACATATGCACAGGAAACACATATAACACACAGAGGTGACGGGGCCGGCTCTGTGATGAGGAACAGTAAGTCAGGGTGTGTTAGGTCACTGGACCCTCTAACCACTATGTATCACTGTATATACCTAACAAGTTCATCATCAAGATTGACTCGGATTGATCTCAGATTAACCCTCTCGGCATTACAAAAAAGCTACAATGTTGCAGATAAAGCCTGCCTGGGACTTGTTTACATCAGCTGTCTCAGAAGGGGGGGGGAGGGCAGGAGGAGACAGATAGAAAGGCTCACACACAGATTTTTGTGTCTTCAGCAGGAAGCAGCAGCTGAGAACTGGGGGAAGGAGACTGAATAGATAACAACAAGTAAGGAAGGACTTGTTAGTCTCACCATAGGTAGCGACATATCAAAAGTGTTGTGTGAGTGGAATACCCCTTAAATGTAAGTAGTTAGACATTGTATGTAATATACGGGCACTATATGTCACTATATGGGCACTGTATGGCATTTCTTCTATACAAATCACCAATATACACTTATTACGGGAAATGCTTATAAAGTGCTATTTTCCCCGGCACATACTACTGCATCAAGGCTTCACTTCCTGGATAACATGGTGATGTCACTTCCTGGATAACATGGTGATGTCACTTCCTGCGTAACATGGTGATGTCACTTCCTGAATAACATGGTGATATCACTTCCTGGATAACATGGGGATGTCACTTCCTGGATAAGATGGTGTTGTCACTTCCTGAATAACATGGTGATATCACTTCCTGGATAACATGGGGATGTTACTTCCTGGATAACATGGGGATGTAACGACCCGACTCCCAGAGCTGTGCGGGCTGTGGCTGCCGGAGAGGATGATGGCAGGGGGATGCTCAGTGTCCCTCCAGTGCCCTGTGTCCCTCAGTGTCCCCCTGCCATCATCCTCTCCCGCAGCCACAGCCCGCACAGCTCTGGGAGTCGGGTCATGACATCGCCATGTTATCCAGTAAGTGACATCACCATGTTATCCAGGAAGTGACATCACCATATTATCTAGGAAGTGACATCACCATGTTATGCAGGAAGTGAAGCCTTGATGCAGTAGTAAGTGCAGGGAAAAAAGTACTTCCCATAATAAGTGTATATTGGTGATTTGTATAACTTTTGGGGGACAATACAATACTTTCATAAAATTTTTTACTGGACTTCTCCTTTAATGTACTTGATAAGACACTAATATATGGACACTAGATGTCAGTACTGTATGTGATAAATGGGCATTAGATGTCCCTATGCCGGCACTGTATGTAATATATGGGCACTATTTGGCCCTATGTTGGCACAGTATGTTATATATGGACACTATATGTCCCTATGTCAGAACTGTATTTGATATATGGGCCATAGATGTCCCTATTCCAGCACTGTATGTGATATATGGGCACTATTTGGCCCTATATTGGCATTGTATGTGATATATGGGCACTATTTGGCCCTATGTTGGCACAGTATGTGATATATGGGCACTAGATGTCCCTACGCCAGCACAGTATGTGATATATGGGCACTATTTGGCCCTATGTTGGCACAGTATGTGATATATGGGCACTAGATGTCCCTACGCCAGCACTGTAATGTGATATTTGGGCACTATTTGGCCTATGTGGACATGGTGTAGTACTATTTATAACACTGTCTTTATAGTATACAGTATATTATTAAGAAGCTTTTATTATTGCTGCTTATTAAACTTTTTTCGGCATAAACCACACTATGCATTTTTCCCGGCGCAGCAGAGTACGTGAAGTGTTTAGATGTGAATACTAAGCATTTTTAGGCAAATCTGTTCTTTGAAATAAGTGTCGAGCAAGCAGGACGGCCACTACAAGTCACAGCATGCCCGGCCAGCAGCGGGATCTTCACAGTTTGCTTAGGTTTGCTGTAAACACCTCGCCCGCCGAGAGGCCCAGCAGCGCACCCCACAAACAGTTAAGTCCGTCTCCCCTCTTGGGGTCTGAGAATTTGCAATTTCAATCAATTTCCAGCTGACTAATTTTCTATGTGAGTGATTCTTGGCTCGGGAGCCATGTTCAAGATAAAGTGCTCTGGAGTTTGCCCACTGTGCAAGTCTGATCATCCATCTATTTATCAGGGAGATGTCTAACATGTGAGCGGCACAATGCAGCTGGAGTGATAATGAAAGAGCCCAGCAAGCAAAAAGATGCCTCTCCTAATACCGCCTGTACAGTAACAAGCCCACCGCACCCTCAGGTCTCCTAAATACAACGCTTCATGGAGGGAAACCGCCTCATTTCTGGCAACCAGAGCTGAGTCATTATATGTAGGAAGGCATAGAGGAAAATGTATGGTAATACCGCCATACACCTCTCTTATACATTATAAATAATACCACCATACACCTCTCTTATACATTGTAAATAATACCGCCATATACCTCTCTTATACATTGTAAATAATACTGCCATATAACTTTCTTATACATTGTAAATAATACCGCTATATAACATCAAATATGTGAGAAATTAAATCCTAGGGACTCAACTTTATTCCACCTCCATGGTAGAAGGTGCTTGCCTATTCAAGACAGCGCATCTCAGACCCCTCTCTCTGTTTCCAGTACTTGGAGGAAGCAGCAGAATTTAATGTCATGTGGTGGAGAGATTGCGGCAGCCTCTACAGAATGATGGGCAGCACATGTATAGTACAGGATGTCCAGCAGTTTGGTGCTGCCCCGGATGGGAACACAAGATGCAACAAACGATGTCCCATCCAGTACCCCATAGGCTTAAAGTGTTTATTGGGTTTATTAGCCGAAAATGCATTTTTATCATGAAAAAGCAGTTTGAAGCTTTCCCCCCCCTGTCTTCATGGTTTTCTATGCAGAGGGGAGGGGTTGAGGGAGATGAGGCACCAAAACAGGACAACAAAGAGTTAATTTACAGCTACATCACTGGGCTATCTGCTCTGAAGTCAGCACTGACCTTTCTGACCTCTGAATACCGGCTTTCACACAGGTCCTGCTGTGTAATCCTTTGTTCTCTGCTGGAGACTAATCTGCCTCCTCCCCCCTACCCTCTCCATAGATTAGACAGGGCTCAACTGATGTAAAGTCGAGATTTCCTGATAATGAGCAGTGAATGACAGAGAGGGGGGGGGGGGTGCTGGGGAAAGTATTTTTAAATGCAGATAACGGCATATTTGCCTAATAAACCCAATTACAAAGTTTCTTAAAATCACCTGTACTATTGATTTCTGCAAAAAAAAATGACAGTGTCACTTTAAATGGGGCACAATGCTGGACCTTTGCACCATGGAGCATAGTTGCTCTATATATTTCTCTACAAAATTCAATGCAATGGTTGTAGATTCAGCACCTGCCTGTCTGTTTGCAGCTGTGCTGGATTATCGATCATATATAAACATTTATAGAATGTAAACATATCTGACTTCACTGATTTGTTACTTTTACCCTATAGTGCAGGGGTAGGGAACCTTGGCTCTCCACCTGTTGCAAAACTACAACTCCCACCATGCCTGGACAGCCAAAGCTGTCTGATACAGAGTGCGACAGCAAGCAGAGATAGTCCCAGCCTCACTTACTATTCTCCCTGACTGATCAGTAGATTAGTATAAATCACAGAGATTCCAATTGAGATCTGGGGCTCGGTTCCATCGACGTTGTGCAGAAACAAGTCAATGGAGATGATAATACAGAGCAGCGGATTCCAGCCGAGCAGCTGTGCACTGAATATCGATGAGCATTTTATCCTCCCCTCTCCCCAGGTCTTCATTGTAACGTTAGCACCAAGGTGGCTTATTGAATAAGGAATAAGGCACCACATGATAGGAACCATCACAGATTTAAAGGGATGGAACAAGGTTAGCCGAACATGGCTGCCTTCTCTCAGAATCAGCACCACGCCTGTCCATATTGTGTCTGGTACTGCAATTAAAGGGGAAATCTGGTTAAGAAGGATTTAACCCTGTTCGATCCCCACCCATAAACTAAGCTTGTGTGAAATAGGTTTCTATTACATGACTCGGTCCATTTGTCTGCAGCACATCCTGACTCACACCCCAAAGACGCAGAAAATCCTCACTTCCTGGTCCATTCTGTCTCCACTCCTTTGTCCTCCCCCTCCATTCTGAGACAGAGGGCACATTATCTTTGTCTCTTCTGCTGCCTTTCAAGCTGTAACACCTTACATGTAACTCCGCCCACCACAACAGCCTCTCCTGAGTAGTATAGGGGAAAGGAGACACTGTTTTTTATCTATCTATCTATCTATCTATCTCCTATCTATCTATCTATCTATCTATCTCATATCTATCTCCTATCTATCTATCTATCTATCTCCTATCTATCTATCTATCTCCTATCTATCTATCTATCTATCTATCTATCTATCTATCTATCTCCTATCTATCTCCTATCTATCTATCTATCTATCTATCTATCTATCTATCTCCTATCTATCTATCTATCTATCTATCTATCTATCTATCAATCTATCTGTGTGTAGATGAATAGATATGCTTTATGTGCATTTTATTTTATTATAGGATCACTAAGTTCCCCTTTAAGCAACAATAAGGTGAATGAGGTTGTGCTGCAGTACTATGCACAACCTATAGCTTTTGGACAAAAAACACAATGTTTTCCTATACAGTTTTATTAACTATTTCAATGATAATCCATGGGAAAAGAAGGCAAATGATCCAGGGACTGCATTCTAAGGGTGGGCGTCTTAAAGAAGACAGTCCCTTTAAGATCCAATGTACTGTCAGACATGTGATTTAACAGCTTTTTTAATGGGTCATTGAAGCGCCTACGATAAGAAGACATATCCATTAGGTTTTACACTTCTAGGGGTCCTTAGAGCTGTTCTATAGAGAGTCATTTGGTGGAAAAATTGGAGGTTCACATCCCAGGACCCCCTTGTCTATCAGGAGGACGCAGCATGTGTCAATGCATTTTGGCAGACAACCCCCTGATTTCAATGAGAATTCTGAAATGCCTCATTTCACCTGTAGTTGGAGCTATAGGAAACACCAGATGCTAGGCTGTCCCATGTATTATACAGGATGGCTGGGGGCCTAGTCGTGGGAAGTCCTATGATCTCCACCCAATTCAAAACAGAGCCCACCCCAGAGGAGCAGAGAATGAAAAAAGTAATGTAATATATTGACTATATCTGTATGTACTGCCAATGTTATATCTGTGTTTATCTAATGGGCTATGAGAGTATATCCTCTCACAATAATTTGTAAAGGTTTTTATATAAGTCTTGATATAAATCTTACAGTACTTACCAACTGCTGTATGTCCTGCAGGAAGTGGTGTATTCTTTCCAGTCTGACACAGTGCTCTCTGCTGCCACCTCTGTCCATGTCAGGAACTGTCCAGAGCAGGAGAGGTTTTCTATGGGGATTTGCTACTGCTCTGGACAGTTCCTGACATGGACAGAGGTGGCAGCAGAGAGCACTGTGTCAGACTGGAAAGAATACATCATCTCCTGCAGGACCCACAGCAGCTGATAAGTACTGCAAGAGAAGAGATTTTTACATAGAAGGAGGCTGCAGACACACTGAATGCTCAGCCAATAATACACCTATGTCTATATGATTGTGACTGTGGCTTTTGGATTATGTATGAGTAAGTAATAGGGTGCTTTGATGGTGCCATTTGCTCTGATCTCCCCACAAGACATTGTACGGCCGCCCATTCCGATCAGTAGAGCAGCACATGGGCACTTAATTCCGCCCAATGTCCTCCAGGAGCCCGGTGCAATGGTTTTATATTGACTATACATCTCTATAGAGTCTGCTGGTATAATAATAATCTAATTATTCAGTTTTACCATTTGCATAGTCGGCAGTAATGTACGGATACTTCCGTCGCTCCTTCTTTTGTTTAACAAATGTTCTGGCAGCGAGAGAAGAAGGTAAAATATTAAACTGACACAGTCCCTCTATTAACATCAATCTGCCATGCAGCCGGAATGAGCAGCCAGGAAGATTCATAGGAGGCGGCTGTTATTATAGGAGCGGAGAGATCTGAGGACTGGGAGGAGGAAGGGGAGGTAGGAGGGATCCCAGGCTCAGGGTTTGGGGGGTCCTTAATAGTATAAATTTCAAGGGGCAGTCCAGACAAGTATGATGCTTGTTAGTGAAAAAAAAATTCTGCAAGTAGATAGAAAACTGCAGTTGTACATAAGATATATAGGACTAGGGACATGTCTATAGTCATCCAATGTTGTCTCCAGTGTTGACAGGAAGGTTTGAGATAGATAGATAGATAGATAGATAGATAATAGATAGATAGATAGATAGATAGATAGATAGATAGATAGATAGATAGATAGGAGATAGATAGATAGATAGATGATAGATAGATAGATAGATAGATAGATAGATAGATAGATAGATAATGGATAGATAGATAGATAGATAGATAGATAATGGATAGATAGATAGATAGATAGATAGATAGATAGATAATGGATAGATAGATAGATAGATAGATAGATAGATAGATAGATAGATAGGCCCATCTGTCTGTAATCAGTATAGTCACACTGTGATTGTCTATCATTGCAACAGTTAAACAGGGTTCACTTACTTTTTCTACCTGCTGTAGGGATGTTTGCTTAGTAAGGACAAAATACATTGTACAATCAGACCACGTCATATCAATAACCAGTGCAGAAATCCAAGCAACTTCTAGGGGGTTCACTTACTTGCAGAGATATTTTCCCCTGACAATGTCACATGATAACTACCTCTCACTTTCTAGACTTTTACTGAACCTTTGTTTCCATTATTTCCCCGGGTGACGGGACGGATTTCTTCCCATGTGTGACATATTTGATTAAGATTTTTAATTTAGAAGAAAAAAAAGAAGCGTCCCTTCATTCATCTCAGCTTCTGATATAATACCATTACGGTTTGGAGTAGATGCCGCCGCTCCTCATCATCTGCAATTAAGAAATGAACTTGTGGAAACAACAACAACAAAAAAAATCCAACTTTCAACAACTTCACTAATTCCTCGGCTGAGATATGCAAAGAAAACTGAGCATCTTGTTATAATGCAAGGAGGCAGGCAGTCTGCTCTGCATACATAATCACTATGCAAAGAAGGTGCCGGAATAGCTGAGCAATACAAGTGCAGAGCTGCGGTGGGGAGAGCTGAGCCACAGCAGAACAGATTGCCATCCAACTCAGAGAGGTCTGATGAAGCTCCAACCTACGGCCCAATGGGATCTCCACCGCACCGTGACTGTGGTATTAGGAGGGTCACAAACTTGCCCTTGCACATTAGAACATGACAGAAATTGGCTAATAGATACATATTGTAGACACTAAATGTAACATATTAGAATATGGTTTGTCTATATCCAGCTCCTCAAGGGTGCTCCCAGTTTCAAAGTGGGTGGAGACATAAATGGTGAAGGGTCAAGGCCGGAGCGGGAGGAGACAAAGTAGACATGACTGGTGAAGGGTCAAGGCAGCAGTAGGAGACAAGAAAGTAGACATGACTGGTGAAGGGTCAAGGCCGGAGCGGGAGGAGACAAGAAAGTAGGCATGACTGGTGAAGGGTCAAGACAGCAGCGGGAGGAGACAAAGTAGACATGACTGGTGAAGGGTCAGTATCACGATGTAGGGAGGTGATAGAGACAAATGTGAGGTCACAATCTGAAAATTGCACAGTGGGAGGTGTTGGGTCTTCAGTAGCACAGAGTATTTAAGGGGATGAGTTTGTTGATCTTGTTAGAGGTCAAAGACTGAAGATTGCCCAGTGAAATGAGCAGAGTCCATAATGGTGGAGAGAGTGAGAAGAGTTACAGATTGAAAGTTTCATAACAGAAGGGCCAGAGTCCACAGCAGCACAGAGTATTTCAGTGTGTCATATGTTATAGAAGAAACAGCGAAAAGCAACTATACTTAGGATCCCTTCTCAATAACACCTTATAAAGAGTGTATAGATCTTAAAAGGTAGGTACATTTAGGTCATGGAATTCAAGAAAACTCTGGTGCAAGGTACTAAAGAAATGCAAGGTCACAGAATAGAATCAACTCAATACAATCTGGCGTATAGTATTGCTGCATAGATCGCTATATAATGAAAACCAGCCTGTCCCCATTCTGAATACATATATGTAAATCACAAGGGTTGTAGAATGTCAGTACAATGCTACAGTTTGCTATCAAAGAGATGCGACGTCTCAAGCAAAACCTGGGGATCTTTTGGCCTCTTGTTGGTTCAGGACCATGGACAGAGTGTAATCCTCTCCTAACTGCAGGATCACGGATAGGATAAAAGCCTCTCCTAACTTCAGGACCATGGACAGGGAATAATCTTCATCAAAGTGCAGGACCATGGACAGGGTGAAATCGTCTCCTAAGTGCAGGACCATGGACAGGGTGAAATCCTCTCCTAAATGCAGGACCATGGACAGGGTGAAATCCTCTCCTAAGTGCAGGACCATGGACAGGGTGAAATCCTCTCCTAAGTGCAGGACCATGGACAGGGTGAAATCCTCTCCTAAGTGCAGGACCATGGACAGGGTGAAATCCTCTCCTAAGTGCAGGACCATGGACAGGGTGAAATCCTCTCCTAAGTGCAGGACCATGGACAGGGTGAAATCCTCTCCTAACTTCAGGACCATGGACAGGGTGAAATCCTCTCCTAAATGCAGGACCATGGACAGGGTGAAATCCTCTCCTAAATGCAGGACCATGGACAGGGTGAAATCCTCTCCTAAATGCAGGACCATGGACAGGGTGAAATCCTCTCCTAAGTGCAGGACCATGGACAGGGTGAAATCCTCTCCTAAGTGCAGGACCATGGACAGGGTGAAATCCTCTCCTAAGTGCAGGACCATGGACAGGGTGAAATCCTCTCCTAAGTGCAGGACCATGGACAGGGTGAAATCCTCTCCTAAGTGGAGGACCATGGACAGGGTACAATTCTCTACTAACTTTAGGACCATAATCCTCTCCTAAAGGCAGGACAATGGAAAAGGTGTAATTCTCTCCTAAATGCAGGACAATGGACAGCATATAATCCTCTCCTGACTGCAAGACTATGAACATAGTAAAATCCTCTACTGGACTGACCTACTAAAGAGGATTTGTCGGTCTAATAAATGTTAGAGTCTAAGTAAAGAAGCTGATAAAACTAGCAGTCTTGCCCTAGTTAGTCTTGACTTAAAGGAGAAGTCCAGGTGGGGAATCAGCAATGGGGGGGAACATAATAATGAACATATATTTACCATTCCCCAAGCCCATGTCACATCCTGCTTCAGGACCCCCTCCGACATTCTCCATCTCACACTCCTTTAATGCCATGACCCAGCTGATGGATTCCATGCTCAGCCAGTTAGTGATTGGGGTGGGACACCATTGCAGTCACTGATTGGCTGAGTGGGCAATATCCCACACCCTTTCCCGTCGGTTTGTGACATACATAGAATCTCTACAAAAAAAAACATTTAGTGACTTCTCCTTTAATGATTCCCGTGAATGTTTGATTTGCAGTGGTCTTAACTTTTAGCTTAGTCTTGAGTGAAATCTTATATATTCCCATACCTAGTGCTAAGTCCTTATCCTGCTAGGGATCAGTAGGAGTTGATTGCCATCCAATCCTGTCCCATGAATACGCCATGACTTTTTGACTGCCAGTGATGCAACCTATGTTCTCCTCTGATACCTTGGGTACAGGGGTGTCACATACAGATCCATATTATGCACCTTGCACCCTTTATTCTAGACATTTGTAGTGGCCTCAGTGGTCAGACCTATGCCAGCTTTATACCACAATCTACTATGATAAAATAATCAATTCTGCTATCTCTTACATAAGGCAGTTCCCGGTGGACACCTCTTCTCCCATAACAATTCAGCACCATAGACAGTGTCAATTGTTATAATGTACAGCCGATTAGATTATGTTCTCGACAAGTGTTTCCCAATGTTCCTATACCAAGTCACTCATTACATTGATCCACTCCAAGGCTATTGAAAACAGAGCAAGGGCCCCATAAGGACAATGTTTGTACCACCACCCCGCTATTGCAGAATGAGGACCCAGATGACGTTCTAGGCAATAAACAGTTATTTTTACTTCCTACTCTGAGGCTTTTTATTCGTCAAATTGATTCTGGGATTTTTCAAGGCTCTTTCCCTTAGTTAGATTATTAATATTTTCACCAGTTACAGCTCCGAGAGCTGAAGGAGAATATATATTCATGTCAAAATACAGGCTGAGTCACTCAACGCCGGAACAACAATGCACAGCGGTCCGCTGGATGTAAATTCACAAGCCTATGATGAAGGGGTGATTATTCTCCCCATATGGATTTTACAAGTAAAGCTCTCAAACACTTCTTAAGCTGCAGGACACAAGGATAAAGCCAACAGCTCACTCATAATGGGCATGGGCACCAAAGTTGTGACCAAGAGTGCCATGCCTGATTTCAGCAAATCATACCAGGATATATCTCCTGTCAATAGCTGCAGAGGAGCAGGCAGACAAATTCAGAATCAGATTTTTTTTCTTCCGAGATGGTATTTTTAGTAAGTAATAATAAGAGAGTCTTGAAGGAAATCTCTTGATATTGAAGAGTGTACATCTTAAAGACATACAGAGATTGGCAGCGGAAATCCGACTTTGTCCTCTCCTAATGTGACCATGTAATGGAATCTCATCATATCAGTGGAAGGTTGTCTTTCCTTAGAGACATGTTATATTTAGTCTCCTAACCTTACTCTATGGATAGAGTAAAGTATAGACTCAACACCCTATTACTCTTCTATCTGTCCTCAGTGGTTGTATTTAATCTTTGCCGATGTTGGTTAAAGCGACTCCAAACAGATTTCTACACATTACTGAGACATATGGGATGCTGTCACCAGTAAGCTGTATGCACTATAACCCCTACTGATAGCTGGAGCCAAATCTCTATTTATGACTCTATATAAGACTTTGCATAAATTGTAGATCAATGGCCATTCTTGTTGTAACATCCTAACCTTCCCATGAGCACCAAAGCTCATTTGTTTTTGGGATTCTTTATTCCAAGAGGTAAAAAAAAAAAAAAGAAAAAAGAAATCTGTCAGGAGTTGCTTATGCTATATGTGTCTATAGGAGTCTATGTATGTGCCCCCAGTGGTTGTTCTCTGAATTGCAGCCTGCTTTGCTGGTAGGTTGCAATAATGTATTGCATTTGTAGTATGAGAAATTGGAGTCTTTGACATAATGCATGGAAGGATAAGAGGGGAGACATCTGTATGTAGCAAATATATCTCAGTAATAGACAAGAGAGAATAAACTACAAATCACCAGTCAGGGGCGTAGCTAGGATTCACGGGGCCCAATAGCAAAAAAACTGTAAGGGCCCCCCATCCCCTACACACAACACGAAGCACTGCATATATATATATATATATATATATATATATATATATATATATATATATATATATATATATATATATATATTCTGCAATGTGGCCAAAAAATAAAATCTCCTGTGACCAGAGGCAGAATCCTGCTTGCGGCCACAAAGTTGACAGGCAGAGCAGAGAGCCAATGGCTACTTGCTCTGTCAGTCCACTGTATTTAACTATAAGGGCCCATTAGGAACCCTTATATGTAAATACATAGGTGCAGGAGCAGTGTGTAAGTGACCTAATGTTGAGAAGACAAGGAAATATTTTCTCTACTGCTGGTGCACTGATAACTCCTGACCTCTGCACAGCAGGCAGTGAGAACAGAGGTCAGGGGTTATCAGTGCAGGGAAGCAAAGTTTTTTTTGTCTTCTGCCTGTTAACCCTGTTTTGTGCTGCAGCATGTAAGAGAACACTGGGTCACTTACACACTGCAGTACATAAGGGGTTAAGCAGAAGGACACAGGAGGCTCTTATCTTCTCCCCAGGCCCCTCTCCTGCACTACGCCACTGCCACTATCCTTGATATCGTGGGTCTTCCCAGCAGGTTTTGTAAGCACAACAGGCAACAGGTCATAGATGGAGGATGCAAGCTGCTCCTCTGAGACACAGTCCCAGGGTGGGGGAGGGAAAGGATCTTTCCAGCAGAGGTGCTGCATTGCAATGGGATATACATAAGGGTATTATATACATATGAGAGGGGTATAAATATGAAGGTATTATATACATATTAGAGATACCCATCTAATAAGTGTATAATACCCTCATATTTACCTCTACTGTACCCATATTTACTGTATCTACATATGGGAGAGGTATATATGATGGTATTATATGCAAAGATTAGGGTATTATATACACATTTGAGGGGTATAATATACCCTCATATATACCCCTCTCGTATCTATATTATACCCTTATATATGCATATAATACCATCATGTATACCTCTCCCCTATGTATATACATTAATATCCTTATATATCCTAGTATAATATATATGAGGATATTAATGTATATACATAGGGGAAAGGTATTTGTGATGGTATTATATGCATATATGAGGGTATAATATACACATTAGAGATGTGTATATTGTACCCTCATATTGTACCCTCATATGTATATATGTATACATTTCCCCCTATGTATATACATTAATATCCTCATATATTATACTAGGATATATAAGGATATTAATGTATATACATAGGGGAGAGGTATATATGATGGTATTATATGCATATATGAGGGTATAATATACCCCTCTAATGTGTATATAATACCCTCATATATGCATAAACCTCTCCCATATGTTTATCTTTGTAGAGGCCCCCACATCTATCCTGGGGGGGAGGGGGGGCGGGGTTTGCTGTCACACTCAGTCAGCACCCACTGTGGATGCAATCATGCGGGCTACATGTTCCCCGGGCCCCATAGCGACGGCGTACCCTGCCCCCATGGTAGCTATGCCAGTGTCACCAGTCCAGGGTTGGAATATTCTCCTATCTGGCATATAATACCTGGGCAATTCCTTCAACAATGCATGGAATAAAACATTTCATAACAGTTTAAGAGAGTGATGCAAGCCTGTTGGATTTCTGTACAAAGCACATAGATGTGGGTATATAGAACACAACACCTGGCCTTACCTGCCAATGTTTCCTGCCATATTTGAGAGATCTCCTTTTTAGTTAGCTTAGTGTTCTACATTAACGTCCTAAAATACCAAAGGGAAACACAGGGAGGCAGTACATTCTGTGTCTACGTGATTTACAGAATCTGCCTGAATCATGTACAAGGTAAGTCACAAGACAGTACAGGATGTGCCTACTGTATACAAGGTAAAACAGAAGACAGTACAATCTGTGCCCCCTGTATACAAGATAAAACACAAGACAGTACAGAATGTGCCTAGTGTATACAAGGTAAAACAGAAGACAGTACTGCCTGTGCTTACTGTATACAAGGCACAACATAAGACAGTAGTACATGTGCCTACTGTATACAAGGTAAAACAGGTGTTAGTACAGTCTATGCCTACTGTATACAAGGAAAAACAGAAGACAATACTACCTGTGCCTGCATCATGTACAAGGTAAAACAGAAGATAGTACTACCTGTGCTTACTGTATACAAGGTAAAACATAAGACCATACTACATGTGCATACTGTATACAAAGTAAATCAGAAGATAGTACTACCTGTGCCTACTGTATACAAGGAAAAACAGAAGACAGTACTACCTGTGCCTTCATTATGTACAAGGTAAAATAGAAGACAGTACTACCTGTGCTTACTGTATACAAGGTAAAACATAAGACTGTACTACATGTGCCTACTGTATACAAGGTAAAACAGGTGTTAGTACAGTCTAGGCCTACTGTATACAAGGAAAAACAGAAGACAGTTCTACCTGTGCTTACTGTATACAAGGTACAACATAAGGCTGGGTTCACACTATGTGAAACACTGGCCATTCTGTGACCCGGGTCTGCAGTACCGGCCGGATGATCTTCATTTGTGCTGAATTGGGATGCGGGCGCATCTGTGTGCACCTGCATCCCAATTCACCATAGCCGACAATGATCCACAAAAAATACACATTCAGGAGGCATTACAGATGAATTTTTTGGGGCTTGTGGACAAAGATTGCAGACATCATATACAGTCTTGACAAACAGTGCAGTTGGTCTTCAGACGTTGGGTATGATGGGAGTGATGGGGCGGTGTTGGCACTGGATGGGGGTGATGGGGCGGTGTTGGCACTGGATGGGGGTGATGGGGCGGTGTTGGCACTGGATGGGGGTGATGGGGCGGTGTTGGCACTGGATGGGGGTGATGGGGCGGTGTTGGCACTGGATGGGGGTGACGGGGCGGTGTGGGCATGGGAGGGGGGTTGAACCATTTCAGGTTTGCCTCAGGCAGCAGAAAACCTAGAATCAGACCAGGTAGCCAGACACAGGTAGGTAGTAGCATCTGTAGCTATATCATTATAAGGACAGCAGAGCACAGTATATGGCTCCTCCCAGCAGGTAACAATAAGGCGCATAGCTGGCGGTCACCTTGCTTTCAAGGTTGTCATTCTTAGCAGGGGATAAGAGTGAAGCAAGAGGAGCTCCATCTTGTTATTATTGCCAGCTACTAATGGTGTCCCCACTAATCCCTTTGCAGGACATTGTCATATACTGTAATTGTCCATAGCTTGTTAGTATATGATAATACCGCCAGTAACCTCACAATTACAGCACGTAATTGTCATCTATCCATCAATTTATTTCTCCGCTTCCATACAGCCTGCACACTGTGATGAGATGAAACCACGGGACGGTCTTCAACACCATCAAGCAATTTGCAGGAAAGAGACAACTGAGAGTCACTTGTGATTTCGATGCAATCCGAAATGTTTATCCAGTAGAAAGACATTAGACAGTAATCAGTCACGTATCTGCCCGGCGCTAATATATAAGCCGCCATCTCCTGGGTCTGCAAATCATCAGCTTAGACAGGAGACTCAAGGTTAACCCACTGATATATTACCCCGCTATGGAGGGTCCCCGCTCATAAAATCTAATAACACTAATGGAAACAAACGGCCCACTTTATATCAGGCCTCTAATTCTGTCTTCATTATAGGACGATAGAAAAGCAACTTTACTCCGGGAGCAGAAGGCCAGAACTTTCCCAAACCGCCAGGGTGTGATGTGTATAGAGAAGAGTGGAGATAGACTGTCAGAGAAGTGACATAGTGCTGGTACATTATCAGCAAAACATCCCAAAATTCATCAGCCGAGGTTCTTCCCATCCTATTTATTTTGGCCATAAAGAGGTACTCCCAGCAAAGATACTGGAGGTACACTGCTAGGACACTAACATCTACTGGATGGACATAGGATGCAGTGACCCCCACTTATTGGTAAAACAAAGCAGCAATTTCTCAGTCTAGTGTAGTCTTTCATTGTGGTTTTCTTGGGCATAACATGTTTGGTCACTGACTATAAGTAGCCTACCATGAGTCAACCAGAACGATCTGGAGATGAGGAGGCATTTTGTGTGGGTCAGTGTTCTGCTTCCTGTGACTCTATATTCTGGTCATAGTAGCTTCTTTAAAGGGGTTACAAAAGAAGTTATCATAGAGACATCTAAAAAGCTTCGATCAGTCGGGGTCTGAGTGCTGAGATCATATACTGAATGCTAGAAGAAGGTGGGAGAAACAAAGAGCTAAGCGCTTCTCTCCCTGTCTCACTCCTTACTGCTGGAGATGGATTTGATTAAAAGTCTATGAGCCATCTCCTAAAAAGATAACTGCCCTTGGTTCCTACATTTCTTTGGGTCATGTATTTCATTAAATTATACATGTCTCTGAGGTCAGACCCTCCACTGGGTCATACCTTACTCTGGGCCATACCTTACTTTTGGCCCTATCTATCTTTGAATCATACCTTTCTCTTGGCCATACCTTCCTCTTGGTGATACCTTTATCTTGGCCATACCTTCCTCTTGGTCATACCTTCATCTGGGTCATACCTTCCTTTTGCCCATACTTTCCTCTGGGTCATACCTTTCTTTTGGCCATACTTTCCTCTGGGTCATACCTTCCTCTTGGTCATACCTTCGTCTGGGCCATACCTTCCTTTTGGCCATACTTTCCTCTGGGTCATACCTTCGTCTGGGTCATACCTTCCACTTGGCCATACCTACCTCTGGGTCCTACCTACCTGTGGGTCCTTCCTATATCTTAGTCCTACCTTTCTCTGGGTCAGACCCTTCATTTGGTCATATCCTCCTCTGGGTCATACCTTCCTCTTCGTCCTACCTATCTCTTGGTCATACCTTCCTCTGGGTCAGACCCTTCTCTTGGACAAACCTTCCTCTAGGCCATACCTTCCTCTGGGTCAGACCCATCTCTTGGTCAGACCTTCCTCTGGGTTATACCTTCCTCTCGGTCTTACTTACCTCTAGGTCATCCCTTCCTCTTCGTCCTACCTATCTCTTCGTCAGACCTTCCTCTGGGTCATACCTTCCTTTTCGTTCACCTATCTCTTGGTCAGACCTTCCTCTGGGTCATACCTTCCTTTTCGTTCACCGACCTCTTGGTCAGACCTTCCTCTGGGACATACCTTCCTCCTCGTCCTACCTACCTCTTGGTCAGACCTTCCTCTGGGTCATACAGTACATTCTGCTTGGTTATACTTCCCTTTGGTGAACTCTAGAACACTTATAACGTGACACCTTGAATCTTTATTTTATTTTGCCTTCTCTCCATTCTGTAAGGCATCTTAAATCCTTTATGTAACCTGTACATTACGGCTGCGGTGATGGATGCTTGCTGACCGCTGCTGCGTTCCATAGGTTAAGCAGGGCCTTGAAGAAATATTTTGCTCTTACAATTACTTTAGTCTATGATCTATTCCTTTAATTAAAATCTGAATATCTGGGGCTCTGCTACTGTAGCTTAGAAGTTGTAATCGTTCAAGTTTATTGGCTAGCAAGAATAGCTGCGCTTTCTATTTAACTACCCGGACCAGACCCAATAAAACATAGATGTACAGTGGAAGCCGGCTCTCCTGATTCATGGAAGAGGGAATCGCTCGCTAATAAATGTTATTTGTGATTTTCTGAAAGAAAGAGAGAATCAGACTTGGAAAGTTTCTTCAAGAGTAATTTCAGCTGGGAAGATGTAGTGCGCTGACTGTTTACTCTTCATCTCCTTTACCCTAATAAATCTAGTCAAAGAGCAGAATGCTGAGCACCATATCCCTCCCTCATGGCAGCACCATACCCCTCCCTCATGGCAGCAGCCCCAGGGTTGACAGGCATTTATCTAATAGTACGTCTTAAGCAATCCATGAAACATTACAGTGTCTCCTAGGAATTGCAATGAATGGCTGGCAAGTGGGCATCCATGGCATAACTAGGGTCCAGTACTTATTAGCTGTTGTATGTCCTGCAGGAAGTAATGTATTCTTTCCAGTCTGACACAGTGCCCTCTGCTGCCACCTCTGTCCATGTCAGGAACTGTCCAGAGCAGAAGAGGTTTTCTAAGGGGATTTGCTGCTGCTGTGGACAGTTCCTGACATGGACAGAGGTGGCAGCAGAGAGCACTGTGTCAGACTGGAAAGAATACACCACTTCCTGCAGGACATACAGCAGCCAATAAGTACTGGAAGACTGGATATTTTTAAATAGAAGTAATTTACAAATCTGTATAACTTCCCCTTTAATTCTCATTACCCTAATTTTTAAAATTTTCCTCCAGAAAAATAAAAAATAATGTAGGCATCATGATAATGTCTGCACTTCTTATAATGCAAGCACTCTCTAAGCTCAGGTAACATGACATCACTCATAAAAGTAAATTGATAAATGATTCGCTGTAAGTTAAACACCGACTCTAATTGCTGCTTAATAGTTATTTTTAAAGACAGCTGGGATGACTGACGCCTTTTGCTGCGACGCCTGTGACTTCCCGATAGAAGAGTCAATCTCTTCCTCTCACTTTGTTACTTTTCTAACATGAATTCATTAAACTTTTAAAGTGATTGTCACTTCCACTGGAATTCTCCAGACTTTTTTTTTATTCCCTCAGAAATAGATAATTTGAGGAGAATGTCGTCGGATGAGATATGAGTGGGTCGGCTTGTCACAAGGTGACATGTACGTTTAACGTGAAACAGACCTCCGAGTCACCGAGTTGTAATCACTGAGTGATCCAGCAGGTGTAATAACATTAGGAACGATTCTCCGCGCAGAGAACAGGCACCTACGCCTTTCACCACATTACTCATGCAGTTTGATTGTCTACGCCACTCGGGGCTATAAAAAAAACATTAGACTGATAATGGAGTATTCTTATACCGAGGTAAATAAACAATGAGAATTCCTAAGCCGTGAAAACGTCCTTGTAAAACGATGGAGCGGCTTGTGCCAGATATGTCAGCAATGAAACCCGAACATGAAATGTAATTAGTTAAGATGCAGGAAACAAAGAAATCTGGATGAAAGACACAGCGGCGTGTTACGTAATCTACCGAGATAGTGGGAACTCTACACTCGTGTTATATCGATAGCCTTCCATCGGAATCACTGCCGCGTAATACTACATTTCTCCAGATACCACTAGCTGTTGCTTACTGGGGATAGCAGGATCCTGTGGCGATCAGTTGATTACTGGGGATGCGGAGATTCCATTGTGATCAGCTGATTACTAGGGATGCAAGGATCCTGTGGGGATCAGCTGATTACTGGGGATGCCGGGATTCCATGGCTATCGGCTAATTACTGGGGATTCCAAGATCCTGTGAGGATCAGCTGATTACTGGGGATGCTGGGATCCTGTGGGGATCAGCTGATCACTGGGGATGCTTGGATCCCATGGTGATTAGCTGATTACTAGGAATTCCAGGATGCCGTGGCGATCAGCTGATTACTGGGGAAGCCGGTATGCCATGGCGATCAGCTGTTTACTGGGGATCCTGAGATCCCATGGTGATCAGCTGATTGCTGGGGATGCCAGGATCCCATGGCGATCAGCTGATTACTGGGGATGCCAGGATCCCATGGCGATCAGCCAATTACTGGGGATGCTGGGATCCCATGGCGATCAGCTGATTACTGGGGAAGCCGGGATCCCATAGCGATTAGCTGATAACTGAGCATGCCGGGATCCCAAAGTGATCAGCTGATTACTGGGGAAGTCGGGATCCCATAGCGATCAGCTGATTGTTGTGTTGGCTTCAATATGATAGAGTTATATAATGTTGATGGCACAAAGACAGGATTACAGAGATAATCGTTAGTGTTCAGCAAGCATGTTAATGCTCAAGTGCTCAACTCGAGTAACAAACCCCACTGAAATACATGGGAGGGTCAAGCATTTAACCAGGGTAATTCCACATCACTACATCAAGGCTTCCAGGCCTGTTCACAGTGGTTGGGGATAGCACAATGTGGAACTCCCATTGCCATTGATGCTGCTTGTATAACTTCAGAGCCTATGTAAATAACATAACTTGCTAGGCTTCTCCATTTTGCTCAATTACTGTCAATGGGGAGTTAAGTAAGCTGCATAACACAGAGACTCAACATATCTCTGACAATATAACAAGGGAGAATACCCTTTCAGTGCAAAACTTTATAAAGCTTCCGAGGAGGAAGAGAGGGGGTGTGATGGTGGGTATGGCTGCATACTGAGGGGGAAGAGAGGGGGCATGATGGGGGGCATGGCTGCACACCGAGGGGGAAGAGGAAGAGAGGGGGCTTGATGGGGAGCATGGCTGCACACCATGAGGGAAGAAAGGGGGCGTGATGGGGGGCATGGCTGCACACCGAGGGGGAAGAAAGGGGGGGTGATGGGGGGCATGGCTGCACACCGAGGGGGAAGAGGAAGAGAGGGGGTATGATGGGGGGCATTGCTGCACACCAAGGGGGAACAGAGGGGGCGTGATGGGGGGGAAGGCTGCACACCGAGGGGGAATAGGAAGAGAGGGAGCATTGTTGCACACCGAGGGAAAACAGAGGGGGCGTGATGGGAGGCATGGCTGCACACCGAGGGGGAAAAGAGGGGGATTGATGGTGGGTATGGCTGCACACCAAGGGGGAAGAAAGGGGGCATGTTGAGGGGCATGGCTGCACACCAAGGGAGAAGAAAGGGGGCATGATGGGGGGCATGGCTGCACACCGAGGGGGAAGAGAGGGGGCATGATGAGGGGCATTGCTGCACACCAAGGGGGAACAGAGGGAACATCACGCCGATGGGGGGCATGGCTCCACACCGAGAAGTGCAGCCTCCGCTTGCTCTATACTTATAACTATTTAAACGATAGGTAAAATCTGCACCAGAGCTGGAGCTGATATCAGTGAGGCTGCACAGGGAGCTTCAATGCACCAGGAGGCATGTGCTAGTGGCTTGTGTGCTAGTGCCAGAGGGAAATTATTTAAGACCATTGTATGAGACGCCATAGTGTTAACGCTGGGTTAGCATTGAAAGCATATTCCTTATGGTCTGATATCCTCAGCCCCCACTTGGTGCTTACTAGAGATGAGCGAGTACTATTTGATCGAATAGCTATTCGAGCTATTCAAATGCGTTTGAATATTTGAATGCCAACGCTGTAAAAATTCAACTCCCACATCACATGGCACTTTTTTCCAGCCAATAAACATGCAGGGGGGAGGGACAGGCACTAGGAATAGGCAGGACTGTGATTTGTTGGCTAAACTACGTCACCTCCTGAGTAGAATAGTGATTTCAGATTTGTGTCACTTGTTGTTGGAGCTAGAGAGGGACAGTCTGTATACTAGGGAGAGAAAGCTTTTAGGTGAAGTTAGGTAGGAAGGGACCCTCAAAAGCTCTTGTTAGGGCTAAAAGTATAAAAACCAGAGATTTAGAAGGTGTTGTGAGACAGGCAGTGTATTCAGACATCTGCTGATAGTGTATATGGCTGTATACTGTGTGTGTGGGATGATAGCTGTTATCTTGCTACTACTGATTTGAGCAGTCTGCGTCCTGTAAAGGCGTTGACCAGCCCTTTAATTTTATAATTTTAAAAACCAATTATATATCCGGTATACGGCTGTATATTGCAGGATAATACCTGTTATCTTGCTACTACTGATTTGTAGTTATGGTTAATTTTCGTTATTACGTACACTTGGGAAAATTGGGATGTTGGCTCATCACTAGTATTAGATGTACCCTGGCATGCTTCCCCTGCTGTCCTATATGCATCCAGAGGTGTTGGCATCATTTCCTGAGGTGTCATTTGGCACTTGGTGACCTCCTAGTGGTCGAATATTGATTTACAGGTCCCAGGTATTTTTCTCCTATAGACTATAATGAGATTCGATACTTGTTTAAATATATGAATATCGGGAGCTATTCGAATCGAATTTCAAATTATCGAATATTTCACTATTTCACTATAAGTGCAACTCGAGCATTCTTGAGTTTGGCATTTGAATACCGGTGGCTGAAGAAGTTGGATGAAGCCCTGCGGAGTCCAGGAACCATAGATGCAAGCTATGGCCTATGGCTGTATCCATGTTTTCCCAGACTCTCTAGGGCTGTAGGCAACTTCTTCAGCCACCACTAATCGAATACGGAACGATCAGACTTGAGCATGCCCGAGTTGCGCTCATCTCTAGTGCTTACCCTTATCCTGAGCTTTACCGATGAGAGAGGGGAAGAGGGAACGGCTTCATTCACAGTCCGGACACAGAGCAGCCTTCGCGTTGTGTTAAATACCCACACATGTAAAGGAAAGACTCCATAACTCAGCCTGTACTTGACTTTAGCACAGAAGGAGTTGACTAGACATGAGCGAAACTTTAAAAATCCATTTTGCCGGCCTTTCCCCGACAGAGGAATTGCCTATTACGGAGATGTAGTCGCTACTTATAACAAAGTAGAGGCTGAAATATGGATCTATATTTCAACATTTCAGCCTCCATTATCTTTTATGTGGCATCCATGACTCCGTAATAGGAAATTCATCTCCTGGCGAAATGCTAGCAAGGCAAGTTTTCACAGATTCCCTCATCTCGGGAGTTTAGCGTTAGATATATGGACGAACTGAACAAAGATTTGGTTACATGTAGCTGACTGGTTAGATCTATGCAGACACTGACTGGTGCCGGGGATTATACTGGGACTCACTGATGGGAGAGGGAATAGAGAACGGCCTCATTGGCAGTCTGGACACAGAGAGGCCTACATGCAGTGTCACATACTGGAAACAATTGTTCCTATATTACTAATACATCTCACATATAGTTGTAGCATCTGTGTTACAGCCACTATATCCAGATTCCAAAGAAGCCTACTGTATATTACCACAATGTACTTGTGAGCTAAGGTTATTCAATACAGACACTTACGGTGTTAAGACAGTAATACAGAAGGTAATAAATGGCTGTATAACTGGGTGAAACTGGCCAAAATCTGATAGTGACCATAAAAATTGAACTATAACTATTATTAAATTTATTAACAGGCACTCCGGCACTGGTGTTGAAAAGTTATACAGACTTGTAAATTACTTCTATTTAAAAATCCAGTACTTCCAGTACTTATCAGTTGCTGTATGTCCTGCAGGAAGTGGTGCATTCTCTCCAGTCTGACACAGTGCTCTCTGCTGCCACCTCTGTCCATGTCAGGAACTGTCCGGAGCAGCAGAAAATCCCCATAGAAAACCTATCCTGCTCTGGACAGTTCCTGACATGGACAGAGGTGGCAGACTGGCCCCCTTTTTAATCACCCCTGTTATTACTTGTGACTAGTGTTGAGTGGATCTGTCAAAAGGTTCGGGTTCTGCAACGTTATCCAAACCCTAAGGGTATGTACACACTAAGGAATCTGTGCTAGATTCCGATGTGCGCCTCCACTTGAAGTTCTTCCCGTCTCATATTCTCCTTTCTATGCTCAGGGTTTGGATAACGTTGTCGAACCCGAACATTCTGACAGATCTGCGCTCAACACTACTGGTGATGACAAACTGTGCAAGGTCCCCTCTCCCTCCCCCTGCATTATTAGCAAGCAAGGGGTGTGGATGTGACCCCCATACAAGTGTTGGCCAAAATGGGACCAGCAGACCAGTAGGAGCAGATATATGGGGACCTCCTGATTTCCCAGATGATGCCAGGGAAGAGGAGCATCGGGCATGTTCAACTCCTACCCAACTTATTTTTTTATTTTCTATTTAGATCTATTCATTTCAATGGAGCTGCCAGATGGTATTTCTGTGTGAAAGCGGACATGTTTTTTTAAAGCCTAGATAACCCCTTTAGGCTATGTTCACAAAGAATATTTTTTAAAACGAGAACGGCCTTTGTGATTAAAACAATGGTCTTTCCTGTCTTAAAATAATGCACTGCGTTAGTCTATGGGGAACAACGGCCATTGTTCAAATATGCCCACGGAGATAATTGACAGGTCGTAAATTGCATTGAACTCTATGGTTAATTGGACTGCAGGCACACCCAAATGTGCCCGCAATCAAAATAAAATGATGTTGCTGCGGCTGATATGGTAGTATGGGCCGCAGGTACATGTCAAACAGTGGCCATTCTTAATACATAGTGTGAACATAGCCTTAAAGAGGATTCCATAAACAAGCCCTTAACGGTAGACCTTACTATTACTATTACTATTGCTGTCCTTGCGATCCATGGAGTTATTCCCGCCTTCAGCGTCCTCACCGCCGCCGTTTGTGTTTTCTCGCACGGTCACTTTAAGATTTAAATTTTGAGTGAAATTACTGTTTTTATTATTCATAATTTGCCATTGAAAAACCTTGTCCGGTTATGAAAGCCACAGGGTCGGGCCGTGAAACTTCACAATTATTTTCATCAAAAAGAAAATGATTAAAATAATTGGAATGGCTCCCGCTGTAGGATAACGCATGAGGAGCTCATAAACAATTACAACGGACGCACGGAAAAATCAAGGGTGAAATAAGAAAGTAATAGAAGAAACTCCTCAAAAGTGAGAAAGACAACGAGACAGACGTAAGATGAATGGCTGAAGGAAAGAATGACAATCAATCGTCATTCACCTCTAATTCTTATTTGTACTAGAAGAATAATCAGTAGACTTGTATCGGAGGCTGCGGGTGGCCTGATGCTTAATAGATCTATAGTATATGACCCCTATATTAAAGCAGCACAGGTTTTGGTTACTTGTACACTCATCACCACTAGTCCTACAGTGCCATCTGTTCCTTCCCAGCTCAGCTGCATCATGACTGTAGCTGGGTCATGTGATCACCAGCCTGACCCACAGGAAAACAGTGTTTAATGTGTCAAAGGTAGCGGTATGTCTTGGGTCAGCTGACTTCCTATAAACCACAGGATGTCATCATCAGATCCCATCTGGATGCTCACAGACCCCTCCCCACCCAGTAGTTATACCCGTCCTCCGAGGTTGCCTTCACACATTTAGTTTTTGTTGCCTTATTCCCCAAATTGGAGTAAAATGGCGCCATTTTACAGTGATAGTATAAATGGTGCTAAATAAGGGTCATTTTTACTGCGATTTAAAGAAATCATAGCAGGGACATAGCAGAGGGATTACATCTACATAGATGACCTCAATTGTGATTATAGGTCAAATAACTTTCACCTCATGGCAAAGTTTCTCTAAGAAGGTATTTAGAATAAGAAAATGCACCAAAACTGCACATAGTGTGAACTGACACCAACCCACTTGGGAGTCTCAGCAGTTTAGGCTGCTGGAGTCTAGTCAGGTGATTACATCACCAAGTGCAGTGCTGAGACTCCGCCCCCACCCAGTGCAATGCCAGATGATTCATGGGAAATGCAGGCAACATTAGAAAAGCCTTTCAGTATGGAAATGGCAATCAGAATGGCTGTAATCCTCAACAGCTAAATGGTAACCTCTACATTATTCTCTAATAATACTCTGTGCTGCACTATATAAGCAAAAAAAAAAATGCAGGATCATATGACATGAGGTTTTCTATGGGGATTTGCTGCTGCTCTGGGCAGTTCCTGACATGGACAGAGGTGGCAGCAGAGAGCACTGTGTCAGACTGGAGAGAATACACCACTTCCTGCAGGACATACAGCAGCTGATAAGTACTGGAAGACTGGAGATTTTCTTAAATATAAATAAATTACAAATCTCTGGCACTTTTTGGATGATTTGAACATTTTTTTTTGTGAACTACTTTTTTAAGTTTACAGATAACAAAAAAGCAGTGTGTTACAAAGAACAGCATCACTCCCCAGGTTCCTCCTGTAAAGCAGGTTTGTTCCTTTGAAAACTTCTGGCCAGTCACCCCCAGGAGCAGGCACGGATCCTCCGCTTACATACCGGCGGTGATACAACACTGAAGAAAGAGTACGGGTGCAGCACGGTATCCCTCAGACAGTTCTGCTTTATTTTCTCCATCATACGAGGCTTACAGCATGGACATCACCATCATACGAGGCTTACAGCATGGACATCACCATCATACGAGGCTTACAGCATGGACATCCCCATCATACGAGGCTTACAGCATGGACATCACCATCAGAAAACTCCATCTCATGTCATACACTGTTATTCCTACTCACAGCACAACAATACTAGAGACACCTTACATCTCTTAGTCTTATCCTGTAGTACATGCTGTAAGCGTTCTATGATGGAATAAAGAGCAGAAATGTTTACAGGATACAACACCGGACCCGTATACCTCCACACAGCGCCGGACCCGTATACCTCCACACTGCGCCAGACCCGTATACCTCCACACAGCGCCGGACCCGTATACCTCCACACTGCTCCGGACCCGTATACCTCCACACAGCACCGAACCCGTATACCTCCACACAGCGCCGGACCCGTATACCTCCACACAGCGCCGGACCCGTATACCTCCACACAGCGCCGAACCCGTATACCTCCACACAGCGCCAGACCCGTATACCTCCACATAGCGCCGGACCTGTATAACTCCACACTGCGCCGGATCTGTATACCTCCACACTGCTCCAGACCCGTATACCTCCACACAGCGCCGGACCCGTATATCTCCACACAGCGCCGGACCTGTATAACTCCACACAGCACCGGACCCGTATACCTCCACACAGCGCCGAACCCGTATACCTCCACACAGCGCCGGACCTGTATAACTCCACACAGCACCGGACCCGTATATCTTCACACTGCGCCGGACCCGTATATCTTCACACTGCGCCGGACCCGTATACCTCCACACAGCACCGAACCTGTATACCTTCACACAGCGCCAGACCCGTATACCTCCACACTGCGCCGGACCCGTATACCTCCACACTGCGCCGGACCCGTATACCTCCACACATCGCCGGACCCGTATACCTCCACACAGCGCCGGACCTGTATACCTCCATACAGTGCCGGACCCGTATACCTCCACGAAGCGCCGGACCCATATACCTCCACACAGCACCGGACCCGTATACCTCCACACTGCGCTGGACCCGTATACCTTCACACTGCGCCAGACCCGTATACCTTCACACAGCGACAGACCCGTATACCTCCACACAGCACCGGACCTGTATACCTCCATACAGTGCCGGACCCATATACTTTCATACAGAGCCGGACCCTCATCCCTCCACACTGCGCCGTACCCATATACCTCCACACTGCACCGGACCCGTATACCTCCACACTGCGCCGGACCCATATACCTCCACACTGACCGGACCCGTATACCTTCACACAGCGACAGACCCGTATATCTCCACACTGCGCCGGACCCATATACCTCCACACTGCGCCGGACCCGTATACCTTCACACAGCGACAGACCCGTATATCTCCACACAGTGCCGGACCCGTATACCTCCTCCACACAGCTCCGTTCCTGTATACTTCCATACAGCGCCAGACCCGTATACCTCCACATAGCGCCGGACCCATATACCTCCACACAGCGCCGGACCCGTATACCTTCACACAGCACCGGACCCGTATACCCCCACACATTGCCGGACCCGTATACCTCCACACAGCGCCGGACCCGTATACCTCCACACAGCGCCGGACCCGTATACCTCCACACAGCCCCGTCCCTGTATACCTTCATACAGCGTCAAACCCGTATATCTCCACACAGCGCCGGACCCGTATACCTCCACACAGCTTCGTTCCTGTATACCTCCATACAGCGCCAGACCCGTATATCTTCATGCAGTGTCGGACCCGTATACGTCCATAAGTTGGGTCTGTAGTCAGATATGTTACATCACTCCCTTTAGCTGCAGGTGAGAGGGTAAAGGGGGTGAAGAAACATGGGTGCAAGTCAGAGAACACACAGGGATTATTTGCCGTCTGCAGCCATGAAGACGCATAGATCTGCATCCACATTTAATTACATTTGGTATAAGAGGGGTCCCAGCAATCGGACCACCGCCATCTGATTTAGATACATGCCCCTATCCTATTCTATTACATTTGGTACGTGAGATGAGCAAACTTGCAGAAAGTTGGGATTCACATGAACCCGAACAATCGTCATTTAAATCCCACGGCCTGAAGGAGATGGATGCAGCCCGAGAACTGCCAGGAAAACAAGCAGACAGCCATAGGCCATAATTATGCTTTCCTGGCAGCCCCAAGCTGCATCCACCTCCTCCAGGCTGCAGGATTTAAATGCCAATTGTTCTGGTTCATGTGAATCCCAACTTTCTGCAAGTTCGCTCATCTCACGTACCGAATGTAATAGAATAGGATAGGGGTATGTATCTGAATCAGATGGCCAACAGATTCCGCAGCGCTACATTGAGTCCATTAAAGTGGGTGAGGCGTATCTAGTACTGTAAGAACATAGCCTAGGATCCACCAAATGGACCAACATTTTTGTTGTAAATAATAACGACTGTCGTTTTGTGATTTCAGCTCCTATGCAGAGCTATGTGCCTCCATAATTGCAGATGACAAACAAACTCTGTGTGTTCTCTGATCCTGGACTGAGGAGACACAGGGTACCATTCAGATATCCATCTGTGCTTTCAGAATATAGAGAAAACCTTTTATTCTTCAGTGCAAAGTGCCAGTGACGCAAGCTGGAGTGACCGATCCCATCCCTGATCCTGCTTTGTGCTTGGCTTCCAGCTGACTGACACTAAATCAGGGATAGGGATGGGAAGGGGAGCAGAGAGCCATTACGGCCCCAGCACTGGCACTTCAGGAGCGTGAGAATGTCTTTTTGACTCTTTGTGCTATAGAATAAAAAAAGTTATACAAATCCCCAATATACACTTATTACGGGAAATGCTTATAAAGTGCTTTTTTCCCTGCACTTACTACTGCATCAAGGCTTCACTTCCTGGATAACATAGTGATGTCACTTCCTGGATAACATGGTGATGTCACTTCCTAGATAACATGGTGATGTCACTTCCTGGATAACATGGTGATGTCACTTCCTGGATAACATGGTGATGTCACGACCCGACTCCGAGAGCTGTGCGGGCTGTGGCTGCTGGAGAGGATGATGGCAGAGGGACACTGAGGGACACAGGGCACTGGAGGGACACTGAGCATCCCTCTGCCATCATCCTCTCCAGCAGCCACAGCCCGCACAGCTCTGGGAGTCGGGTCATGACATCACTACGTTATCCAGGAAGTGACATCACCATGTTATCCAGGAAGTGACACCACCTTGTTAGCCAGGAAGTGACATCACCATGTTATCTAGGAAGTGACATCACCATATTATCCAGGAAGTGACATCACCCTATTATCTAGGAAGTGACATCACCATGGTATCCAGGAAGTGACATCATCATGTTATCTAGGAAGTGACATCACCATGTTATGCAGGAAGTGAAGCCTTGATGCAGTAGTAAGTGCAGGGAACAAAAGCACTTCATAAGCATTTCCCGTAATGAGTGTGTATTGGTCATTTGTATAACTTTTGGGGGGTAATACAAAACTTTAATAAAAATTTTCGCCAGACTTATGGCTTCAGGATCCCGCTACAGACATAGGCTTTGTTCCCGCTTCAGAACTTAGAAGGGAAAGGCGGCTGTAGCGTTGCGACTATTATTGGCTTTTTATTATAGCTGCCCTGACAAGTTTTCACAGTGATCGGAATAATATGATGTTTGAACATTTTCTTAAGGACAATCTGAAGGTAATAAAAAAAGAAAAAAAAATTATAAAAAAAAAAACTTAGTGTGAAAATGAAAAGACAAAGGCTACCAGAAACTTTGGCAGATGAACGCAATAAACAGGTTCATAGCGGAGAAGAGAAGACTTCTAATATTTTGGTCTATGACCTATCATTTTATGGAGGACGATCCTGGAGGCGGCGGCGGTGAGAAAATAACTGTTATTGCCGTCTATCGTACTTGGTACAACTATATATTTTCATGATCAAAACACATTCTGTCCTCAGTAATAGATGGAATAAAGAGAATGCCTGATGAGGAAGCCGACAATTACCCACAGGTCACTCGTAAAAACATTAAACCGCTTCTGTGCCGTAAAACCCACACTAAAAACAGTCTCCATATCCAAACACTAGATAAGACGTCTTCAAAGAGTCAGCCTAAGTCTTAAGGACCCTCCGAGTCCCGTGTCACACGCAAGTCCCTCCCCCCACACCCCCTACACCTGGACAGGATGGATATCTGTCCACACCGCAAAGTCCTGTCCCCCAGATCCACAGGATGAACCGGAAAGTTTATGCTTTTTTATTTTACAGTCGCACTTGGAGCATTTACTACTGTATTTTGACATCTTTTGACATTTTATGATTCCTTCAGGTACTTTTTATCCTCTTAGAAAACGCAATTGCCAGCTGTTTTTGTTTGTAGTTTTTTTTTTCGTACCATTTAAAGAGGAACAGAAGGGGAATAGCTTTCACTTATAAAGGGAATAATGGTCGTCTATAAAGGAGGCGGAATATGCGGAGTCCTTGATAGAAAAATAAAAGCAAAGATGAATCAATTAAAAAATACGCTAAACAGACAAAATTTTTCAGAACACCTACACAAGGCATATACAGGAGCTTTCAGGACATCTTAAAGCGACTCTGTACCCACAATCTGCCCCCCCCCCCCAAACCACTTGTACCATCAGATAGCTGCTTTTAATCCAAGATCTATCCTGGGGTCCTCTCGGCAGGTGATGCAGTTATTGCCCTAAAAAACAACTTTTAAACTTGCAGCACTGTGTCAAACGGGTGTGGCCTAGAATGACTATGCATTAGGCTGGCAGAACCTCTCTGCCCCTCCTCCCCGCCCTCCTCATCATTAGGTTTGCTCCAGGCAGATTGTCTCCTCTTCATCAGCTGTGAGAACACGGCACATGGGCTGGATCCTTAAGGCACCTGTGCAATGTTCACTGCAGAGGAATAGGAAAGAGGGCAGGGGGGAGGGACTGAGGGGTGGTGCAAAGTTAGGGCACAGATACTCTAGGCCACGGCAGTTTGACACAGGGCTGCAAGTTTAAAAGTTGATTTTTAGGACAATAACTGCATCACCTGCCGAACGGACCCCAGGACAGATCTTGGATTAAAAGCAGCTATTCGAAGGTACAAGTGGTTTGGGGGGGGGTCAGATTGTGGGTACAAAGTCGCTTTAATTGATCACTTGACCTTGTAAATAATAATTTCCTTAAAGGATTAACTTTAATTCTTTGTATTTCCTGCTGTTCATACAACTATTATAATACCGCCATTATGTACAAGAATATAACTACTATAATACTGCTCCTGTATACAAGAATATAACTACTATAATACTGCTCCTATGTACAAGAATATAACTACTATAATACTGCTCCTATATAAAAGAATATAACTACTATAATACTGCTCCTATAAACAAGAATATAACTACTATAATATTGCTCATGATTTATTGGTAAGATGTCATCTTGCAGATAAGCTCAGGGCAGGGGGAGACAGGTCCAGAGGTGCTGTGCACCGTGGCGACGGCCGTTTCGCGGGCTAACTTTCCCGCTTCGTCTAGCCTATATAACTACTATAATACTGCTCCCTATATACAGGAATATAACTACTATAATGTGTAAAGTAGGAGAAAACAATCAGAGCACTCACCGGTACATAGCTTCTTGCAAAACAGCGGCTTTATTCAGTTCAACATCACAGGGAGGGGTAAGTGGAAGAGGTGCTGGAGTAACAGTATCGGTGAGTGCTCTGATTGTTTTCTCCTACTTTACACATTTGAACTCTCCCTTTTCATCGGAGCACCCCGGTGAGACTTTGCATATTTAGTCCGCTATTCCGCAGCAGGCTCAGTGAGCTTTACCATAGTGGTCACTTTACAGTGCTAGGGAGTGCCGGCTACTACAGTACATCTTAGTTCCTGATAACTACTATAATACTGCTCCTATACACAAGAATATAACTACTATAATACTGCTCCTATATACAGGAATATAACTACTATAATAGTGCTCATATATACAGGAATATAACTGCTATAATACTGCTCCCTATATACAGGAATATAACTACTATAATACTGCTCCTATATACAAGAATATAACTACTATAATACTGCTCCTATACACAAGAATATAACTACTATACTACTGCTCCTATATACAAGAATATAACTACTATAATACACAAACTGGAGAGAATGGAACCGCTGCACATCCCATCTATGGCTGATACTAATGGACCAGAGGACCTGCGCGGTGGTACACGGGGCAATATGGCTTGATCAATTCATATACAGACACTCTGGTGTTGATTTTTAATATAGGCCTAGCGGCATTAGTATCAGCCATAGATGGGATGTGCAGCGGTTCCATTCTCTCCAGTTCGTGATAACTACTATAATACTGCTCCTATATACAAGAATATAACTACTATAATACTGCTATATACAAGAATATAACTGCTATAATACTGCTCCTATATACAGGAATATAACTACTATAATACTGATCCTATATACAAGAATATAACTACTTTAATACTGCTCCTATATACAGGAATATAACTACAATAATACTGCTCCTATATACAAGAATATAACTACTATAATACTGCTCCTATATACAAGAATATAACTACTATAATACTGCTCCTATATACAGGAATATAACTACTATAATACTGCTCCTATATACAGGGATATAACTACTATAATACTGCTCCTATATACAGGAATATAACTACTATAATACTGCTCCTGTATGCAAGAATATAACTACTATAATACTGCTCCTATATACAAGAATATAACTACTATAATACTGCTCCTGTATGCAAGAATATAACTACTATAATACTGCTCCTATATACAAGTGCAGTGTCCCAGAACAGAGTTCCTTCTTTTGTTGTTTCCTTCAAAGTGTATCTTTATATCTGAGTCAGTCAATATGTTATTGCCTCTGTTCTGGAAAGCTATGGTCCACAGCAAACTGTGTGTATTGTGTCACCACTCTCAGTATTCAGGTCTGTTATTTCATTTATTTCTCATACATATTCAGTTATCAGTGCCTAATGGTATTATGTCGCCCCCAGCGTTCAAGTATGGTACTTCTCATGTATATTCAGTCCAATATGTCCTAATGGTGTGATGATGCAATGGCTTGGTGTCACGTGACTGTCCCCTGCTTCCATGGTAACCCCAATGGCCATCAAGCTTTGGCTGGGAATACCATGTAACTTCCTCTCTGCCTCAGTCCTGTCTTCCACCTTTAGGGGGACAGGTTGTGTGTGTGTCCTCTCTCCACTGTTAAGAGAGAAAGACGTGTGCTCTGCTGCAGCATTACCAGAAGTGTTCCTGTGTCCTAATTCTCAAGTCTCAAGATTCTCATCTATACTAAATATCTGGGTGCTGTCTTCAGTTATTTCTCTCATCATCTCTCATCATCAGTAACAGCAAGTATTCATCTCAGCTCCATTCCGCCCAGCATCTTATCCTCAGTATTACTACTACTCCCATCATTCAGTACGCTGCCATCACAGCCTATTGCAGCATCATCCATTACTCTGCCTTATCCAAGTCTGCCTTATACCCGGTTGCATCCGGAGAGACTGCTGCTACTTGTTACCACCGTTATAATAAATACACAACTACCATTGTTTCTGAACCTTGGCATTGGTGTAATTATTGGTGCCCTGACTAAGGACAACGAGGAATTGCTCGGCCTCCGCTTGGTCAGGTCCCCGGTCTACAGCTGCTATCCCTCGTGCCCATACCGTGACATACCATCAGGCAAGTGGCTAACCGGGTCCCTACCCAGGACTACCACCTACTACTACTCTCAGCGGAGTGGCCCGGCGCACAAGAATATAACTATTCCCTGGGTTTCCCGGCTGGCTGTGCTTCTTCTTGGGTTCTGTGGTAGTGATTGCGGTATGATTGTATCTCTGGCTCCTGGCAGCAGGTGCGGCTTTCATATTGATGTTCCATCATGAATCTCCAGGTCCTTTCATACTCTGTCACCTTTTATGCCGTATCCCGGGGGTCGGCTTTGGTATAAACCTTTTCATCCTGAATGCCCCCCCCCCTCCCACCACCAGTCGCTGGCACGTCGCCCCTCTCTCCAGTCGGGTGGGCACAGGCGATGCCTAATTCTGTTTGTAGATAAAAATAGAATGTAGAATCCACAAAGCAATTAGACGACATGATAAAAGTGGAGAAGTTCAGCCCAGCTGCCTAATGAACAGCCAGTCCCAGAGCCGGCTGCCAGCTCCCTATTATTCAGGGGTGGAGGCCGGGCCCCTGGGAGCCGCTTCTTCCCGACACATCGCCTTATTAACAGGGTTCTGCAATGGAATTGCTAAATCTTACAGCGCGTGGCAGCATCATCTGGCAACCGGGACTGTGCGGCTGTGATAACCCGCACAGCACCGAGCAAGCTGGGGGATCCAGAGCCCACCAGCCACAACTCACTCATTAACTCACAACATGCCAGGAACATGCACTACCCTAATGAGGGCCCTCAAGGCCTATAAGCCATTGCTTTCCAACCTGTTGCACAACTACAACTCCCAGAATGCCCCCGTGGCTCATTTACAGATTACAATGTATCATCCTGGTCTATCAGTTTTGTTTTTTAATTGGTTCCCTTGCACCATCAGGCATTTTACCATTAACCCTTTTACTACCTGAAACCACTAGTTCATTATGGTCTTTACCTCTCTAGACCACCAGGGCAATTACTATTAACCCCTTTGTCACTCTGAACCAACAGGGCAATTACTATTAATTCCTTTGTCACTCTGGACCAACAGGGCAATTACTATTAACCCCTTTGTCACTCTGGACCACCAGGGCAATTACTATTAACCCCTTTGTCACTCTGGACCACCAGGGCAATTACTATTAACCCCTTTGTCACTCTGGACCACCAGGGAGATTACTATTAACTGTTTTGTCACTCTAAACCACCAGGGATTCACCAATCAGCTCTTCCCCAGCCCAGGATTACTGAGGATGGTATTATGTAATTCTTCTCTAGACCCCTAGGGAGGTTACCATTAGCCTCTTTACTAACATAGACCACATGGGACATTACTATTTAAGGGGTTCTCCAGAGAAAGAAAGTGCTTTCAAATCAACTGGCACCAGAAGGTCATACACATTTGTACTTTATTTCTGTTTAAAAAAATCTCCAGTCTTCCAGCACTTATCAGCTGCTGTATGCTCTGCAGGAAGTGGTGTATTCTTTCCAGTCTGACACAGTGCTCTCTGCTGCCACCTCTGTCCATGTCAGGAACTGCCCAGAGCAGCAGCAAATCCCCATAGAAAACCTCTCCTGCTGTGGAACTGAAAATTTGGAAGTTTTTTTTTTAAATAGAAGTAAATAACAGATCTATATAACTTTCTGATACCAGTTGATTTGAAGGAAATTTTTGGCAGGTGTTCCCCTTTAACCACCTTATCACCAGCGATTTTATCTTCTCCATAGTCATCCAGCCATTTTGTGCAGAAATGTATTTTGTTCAGGCCCCATGCAGATAATCCACAGGGGATCTCGGTAATATACAGACGCCCCTACATAATACTATACGGCGATCCCAGCAACATAACCATAGACAATACAAATCCAGCTCTACTATAATGCAGCTAGACACTGATCCCCAGAAGATATAACGTCCGCTATCTCTCCTCCTCGCGGGTTTTCTCAGAATCAGAACAAGCGGAATCACTTAGAGCTTAAAATTCCTCAGTAAAAACTGGAAGAAGCGATTGTACCGCAAAGCATTATAATTTCCCGATAAAAGCTTCTCCCGTCAGTGTGATAATAAGGCGTCTCTCGGAGGGGGGTCCGGCACTGAGCGCCAGCCGAGCGGAGCCGGGAGGTTCACTAAGTGTTTTGCTTCCCAATTACTACAAGTTACAAATAAAAGAACAAACATCTCGTAACAATGAGGCGGCAGAAGCTTCTCTGTACTTATCGGGAGAAGAACGAGTCTTCAGATAACGTTCAATAACTTTCACCAAGGAACAAGTTCTGATGAAAGGAAGCGGCGGCTTTCACCCACTAGATCGGCTGTCACACATCCGGAACTATTATTTAGTCGGTTTTTAGGCTTATTACCACTCGTTTTCCTCAATCAGATAGTTTTCTCTTTGTCCCTGATGGTTTATAGCTTGTTGTTTATAATTATTCTTTCCGTGACTTCCTGTTGAAATTGCGCTTATACAAAGTCGATCATTCAAAGTGGCGCTGTAGTGTAAGATCCTTAAAATATTAGGAATATAATAGAGTTTAGCTGGAGTCAAGGTCATGACACTTCTCTATAGGAGTGAAGTTCCACCATAAGGGAAGGGTGTTCATGCATTTTCATGTCCTCCATTCTTCCTGCACGCCTTTATGTTGGGTTTTCTTCTATAGAGGTGGGAGAGGTAAGCCACTGCCGGACAGCTCTGGTGGCCTCCACAGAACAATAGGGTGGGCAATTGAAATCCAACCTCTTCTTTGGTGGAGCATCCGGGTTGGCACTTAAGACAGTCAGCTGCACCCAACAAAATCAGCAGTCTTAAAGGCGTTATTCAGCGCTACAAAAACATTGCCACTTTCTTCCAGAGACAGCACCGCTCTTGTCTCCAGTTCGGATGTGGTTTGCAATTAAGCTCCATTTACTTTTTTCGAATTGAGATACATCCCACCCAAACTGGAGACAAGAGTGGCGCTGTCTCTGGAAGAAAGTGGCCATGTTTTTGTAGAGCTGGATAACCCATTTAAGTGTATGGACAACTTGAAGGCTAGTGCAGCTGACAGTAGACAGACTTACAGGGCTTGACTAGAATCATCGCTTACTGTTGGTCTTATGGGTCTACACCATTGGCCTCATATAGATTGGAGAAATGTCAGCAGAACCTCCCTATTTCAACAGGTCTCTAATATATACTGTATATATATAGCAATACAGCCATTTTTCTTCTTGGACATTATTGCTTTACGGACCTCTTCTTGGGAGAATCCCGCATGTACTCTAGCCGACTCACCACGTTGCAGAACATTCCACCTGTTGGATATAACATACTCAGGACCACCCATACCTCATACCTTGGAGCGATACATACAAAGTCCAAGGGGGAAAAGGGTAAGTACTGAATCTGTTCACCTGCTCTATTAGATATACCTTTACCTTTTGCCTTCTTTTCCATTCATTCAATATATATGGGGGTCTCTTTACTCTTCTCCAATAATATTGGTGGAAAGGAGGATCAGACATCTTAAACATCAACACCCAGTCCTTCAGTTCTACATGGAGATAAGCCACCACCAGGGACTTCCCTTCACTACTCATTGAGAATACATACACACTTGGCCAACAGTCCATGTTTACCGGGGGCTGGGAAGAGTAGCTGATGGCATTTCCAGTTATTGAAGGTATATGGGAAGCCTTGGTGGTACATCTACCAGCTGAAATCAGTGGTAAGAGTCAGACTGACCATGCAGAACTATAGATGATCTAGCTAGAGCCATTTAGAGGTAACTAAAGTCAATTTGTGGCAGTATACGCAATTTTTAATGGGTTGATGCTTAAATACAGTGAAAACTCTGAGGACAACCTCTTTGAGAAGACCATTATATGTTCTTAATACTGGCTTTCTTTGAGAAGACCACTCTATAGATGACGGTCTCCAACCCAATCCTGCAGAGTCTTCTCAAGATTTTAGGGTAATCTAACGACCTTATTGAGGATTTGATAAAAAAAGGTTACGGTATAACTAAATGTGGATATGACCATGTTCTGTTCTGGAGATAGGTCCTCACAATGATCTACTCTCGTTGGCCTGAGGAATCTCATTTTGATGTTGGATAATATAGCTGCAGCTACTAGTTCTCCATAAGGAGAGTCCATCAAAAACACGTGTGGAGACTTACCGGCCATTTCTACTCCACTGGGAATATGCAAAAAAGCTCTCACACTACTTAGGCAAAGTGTTGTCCCTTCAGGTGAATGTTTCATTCCATCTAGGAGGCTTAGAACATTGACTGGGGATATTATGCCCAGGAAAGGAAAAATTTCTGCAGACAGCTGTTTCGAGGTTGTTGCCCCTCTTCAGTGCAGAGCAGGGTGTTGGCTGGCTAGTAAGAGGCCTATCGACGTGGGTCAAAGGGATATTGGTTCTCCATAAGGGCAATAACTCCGAAACAGTTTCCTTTAGATTGGAAGTCTTTGAGCTTTTGGCTTGGCATACATCTCGGGTCAATGTTCTAAGCCTCTTAGATGGAGTGAAACACTGACTTTAAGGGACATCACTTTGTCTAAGTAGTGTGAGAGCTAATGTGCATATGCTTTCTTCCTAGATACTGAAGTTTTAGCTATATCTAACAGTGCTCTCCTATCTAACCATAGATATCCTGGTAATATAACGGTATATGAACAATGATCCGCAGCGTACTGACATCGCCTCTTCCTTATGCTCCAAATCTCCATTCCTCTAGTTATGTAAATTGAGGCTGAAGGGCTCCGCACTTGATTTAGTTTACGAATGTGGAAAGGTTACGAGGAGGCGTCGCGGCAGCGGTGGTGATGATGATGATCAGCGCCGTAATCAACGCTTCTATTTTAATTTCAAATTGACTTGATGGGGACTAATTACACTAAATAGCAACTAATGAGGATGATGAGAACCTTCATCACCAGGAACATCACCAGGACCTTCACACCCATTGTTACATCAACCACACATTGTGTCCAATGGGAAACAAAGCTGTCAGTGTGTTACAGAACAATAGCACAATGCTTGTAATGTCACTAAACAGTATAAAAAAGGTCTAATACAACAAGGGTCAAAGCTATTCATATAGAGGAATGCCCATAACAGCCTACATCACCTATTCACAGGATAGCCAACATAGAGCTGGAGATCTATTATACTCCAGAGCTGCACTCACTGTTCTACTGGTGGGGTGACTGTGTACATACATTAAAGTACTGATCCTAAGTTACATCCTGTATTATACCCCAGAGCTGCACTCACTATTCTGCTGGTGGGGCCACTGTGTACATACATTACATTACTGATCCTGTACTGATCCTGAGTTACATCCTGTATTATACCCCAGAGCTGCACTCACTATTCTGCTGGTGGGGCCACTGTGTACATACATTACATTACTGATCCTGTACTAATCCTGAGTTACATCCTGTATTATACTCCAGAGCTGCACTCACTATTCTGCTGGTGGGGCCACTGTGTACATACATTACTGATCCTGAGTTACATCCTATATTTTACTCCAGAGCTGCACTCACTATTCTGCTGGGGGGGTCACTGTGTACATACATTACATTACTGACACTGTACTGATCCTGAGTTACATCCTGTATTATACTCCAGAGCTGCACTCACTGTTCTACTGGTGGGGTCACTGTGTACATACATTATATTACTGATCCTGTACTGATCCTGAGTTACATCCTATATTTTACTCCAGAGCTGCAGTCACTATTCTGCTGGTGAGGTCACTGTGTACATACATTACATTACTGATCCTGAGTTACATCCTGTATTATACTCCAGAGCTGCACTCACTATTCTATTGCTGGGGTCACTGTGTACATGCATTACTTTACTCATCCCGAGTTAGGGTATGTGCACACTACGGAATTCTGACGGAACACCTGTCACGGATTCCACAGCTCGCACCCATTCGCGGGTCACTGTGTACATACATTACTGATCATGTACCTATCCTGAGTTATATCCTGTATTTCTTTTATTAAATTTTAAACATAACAATAAATACAGAAATAACGCACCATATCTGACCAGAACTAAACAGTAAACAGAAAAATGACAAAAACAGAATGAAACCATAACATAAAGCACCGGTCCATCCCCACACTCATTCTTCCACACAAACAACCCATATACCTATATACAATATAAACTATTTAGCTAAACATATTAATAAACTATATACACTACTATATACAAACCTATATATACACTACTATATACTATACACCTATATACACTACTATATACAATACACCACTATATACTATACACCTATATAAATAACTAAATGTGAACCCCCTGGCCCAGTTGCATTGTGCACAACCTAATACCACAGACACAATTCTATACAAACCAACACCAACTAAACAAGACATCATTACACAAATAAACTTAAACTAAACAAGACACGATACAAAATAATAACCTACAACTAAACTATACATATATTATTTTTTTTATAATTTTTTTTTTTTTTTTTTTTTTTTTTTTTTTTTTGGCCCTGAGCTGGTCCCGCATCCCATGCCCCCAGTACATGATCACGGACGTCCATGAACCAGCCCAGGATTTTATATATATATATATATATATATATATATATATATATATAAAAGTCCCAACAAAGTCCCACAGAAGCCCCCTCCCCCCTTTTACCCACCACCCAACCTATCACTAAACCCCAACCCCAGGTGCAAACACAACACATATAATATATACAGTATATACAATTTATACAAACATACAAAGACAATCACAATACACAAACTTTTGAAAAAAAACAAAACAAAAAAAACAATGGGTGCCGCCATCATGGGTGTTTGAGTTAGACAGCTTTCTTTTTCCCACTATCCTTTCCATCCTGCCCGCCACCTTCCTCATCTGACGATGGTTTACCTCTCTTTAGTGAAATGGATGTATCCATGTCCCCTTTATTTACATTTTCCTCGTCCTCTGACCCTGGGCAGATCCTCCCCCCAAAGGAAATACGTTCCCCAGGGAGAGAGGATTCAACATCCCCTGCAGGCCCCTCCGTCATCGCACCAACCAGAACCTCACCCTGTGCCTCCTGCACCTCCGAGGAGGAAATATCTTGGAGGGTTTGGAACCGGTTTGAGAGACCAATCAGAGGGAGGATGGTTGTACCTTCCTTTGGCATCTGGGGGGTGGGAGAAGATCTTACATCTCCCCTTTTCTTATTCTTTTTAGTACCCCGCTTGTGCTCCACCCATCTCCCACTATCCTCATCCGCGCTCTCACCATGGGAGGACAGTGCGGAGATGGCCCCTTCTTCTTTCCGAATCCTCCAAATCTCCTCATCCAGATCACTGTCCCTCAGAGCCTCAGCAGTAAGATTGGCCTCGGGGATGAGGTCAGAGGTCACCACAGTTGCGCGAGGCTCCTGAGACTCCCCCATCTCCCTTTCCCTTTGGCGCTTATCCCGGCGCCTCAGTTGGGCTGGCGTCTTTTGCTTACTTTTCTTCCCTGGCTCTTTTACTCCTTCACCTCCGTCAGCCGCCCCCCCAGTAGATTCCTCCTCACGACCTTTCTCCACCGGGGTAACAACTGCATTGGCAAAGGAACGAGGGCAGCGACTGAATGGGTGACCTAAGTCACCACACAGGTGACACCTAATCTCCACACAGGATGCAGCGAGATGGCCTATTTCCCCACACAATGAGCACTTCATCACCGTGCACCTAGCACTGAAATGTGTGGGGTCACCGCACCTGTGACAGAGCTTAGGCTGACCCTGGTAGAAGACCTGGATTCGATCCCTTCCTAGGAAGGTGGCAGATGGTATATGGGTAACGGTGTTTCCTGAATACCTAAGTTTGACCATAAAGGTCCAAGCCCCTGACCAGATGCCATATTCGTCCCTGTTCTTTTTTGGGACTTCCACCACCTCTCCATACCGGCCAAGCCACGTCATGATGTCAATACAAGAGAGTGATTCGTTACGGGTTAAAACGGTCACTCTCTTGACGTTATTTTGGCGAGACACCGCCTGAATGGCAAAGTCTCGCCAGCCGGGCTCATCCTTTACCAGCTCATAGTTCGACCAAAAAAGCTCAAGCCCCTCCGGCCGAACAAAGCTGATATCGAATTCAGGGGTACCAAAGGGATGTATCAAGGCAAAGATGTCAGCTGCCTTGAAGCTCATCCTCAGCAGGAGCTCAACAACTTTAGATCTTGGGGGACATGTATCACTGCCTCTCCACCTCAGACGGACCACATTCCTTCGGACACCGCCTGGCCCGGCTGTTGGGAGAGACCACACAGTTTCCCTACCCCTTTCCTCTCGGAAGGCTGCAAGGCCATGCCTTTCTATCAAGAAAGACAGATCAACCTCCCTACCCTCTACATTGATTGTTCTCTCCCCTCTCTTTAAGGCCTGCAGGACACGTCGATGCAAGTCACCATCCCCAGGGCCCGAGGACGAGGAAAGCACCCCACTTCCCCCAGCGGCAACATTTGCATAGCTGCGTACCGCCGCTGCAGCCGCTGGGGGTGCAACTGGACCAGGCCCTATGCTCCCACCACTAATCTGTGCCCCTTCACCACCCTCCTCCACATACTCCATACCCACACCAATACCACATGTCACATTGCCCCGACCACCCTCCAAAGCCCCAGACAGATTCCTCCCCACATTCACTCCTCCCTTCTCCCCAACATTAATTCCCCCATTCACACTGGGTGGACCGGTGTGTTCTGGAACAGAAACAGATTTTGTACCATCAGCGTCATTGGGTACCAGGACCGGAGCCACCTCCACAGGACAGGCCACCGGTCCCTTAAGAAAGGACCGAACAGCCTGCCTGGACTGTTTAGAGGCAGCCCCTGCCCTATTTCTGCTGGTACCCTCTGCCTCATCAGTACTAGACTCCTCCGCACGATCTGGTCCAGCAGCACCAATACAAAACAATGGCTTAAGTCCAGACTTTCTTTTGGGAGGGGAAGGCATCTTAGCCCCAGCAGCATCCCGACGACGACACAAAGGAACAGCAGTGCCAGCGCCAAGAGCCACCGGAGCTCCCGCAGCTGACACCGGCACACAGCCGCCTTTAACATTACTGCCCACCGCTGGGCCACCTTTCTTACCACTGCCCGCCGCTGGGCCAATATCACTGTCCGACCTTACGGCCGGTTCCTCACCGGCTCCACCTCTGCTACTGCAAACAGAGATGGAGCTTACCGCCATACTAGACTCCATACTCTCCCCATTCTCCTGCACTGAGTCCACAACAGAACTCAGGTTGGGCTGAGATATGGGGTTCACACAGTGAGCTGACCCTGAGGCCAGTCCGGGGGGCACAGGGAGGGGGGAATATACAAATGTTACCTGCTCCTGAAGCTTGGTGGTCTTTACCTTAGTCTTTCTCCCAGGCGCCTCCTCTGGTAACTCCTCTCCGAATACGAGAGACTCCAGGAGCTGGATCTGGGCCATCAGCGCCCCTCCCTGGTAACTGGTGTTGCTTTCATCCCCCGAACAGCGGCTAGATGACAATGCCGCTTGCCCTGCAGGGAGCCCACTGTATGGGGTCTGTTGTTGCAGACCCCCGGGTGGATTCGGCTCAACATCACGTACCTCCGCAGCGTCTCCTTCCTCCTCCACCCGGCTCTCTGGCTGGAGCCCTCTCAGCCCTCTCTGCTTTTCTCTCTCCATTTCAGCAAATCTGTCGTCATTCTGTAGCTTCTCTTTAAATGGCCCACTGTTCTCCAGAATAAAATTTCTTTTTTTCATCAGCTTTTTGATATCGGCTTTCAGATGCTTCATTTTCGCTGATAGCTCAGCCTTTTGCTGCTTAGCAGCAGTGTCCATCAATGCTTTTACAGCACATACCTCCTCCTGGAGCTTGTACAGCTGGTTCCTGGTGTCCTCATACCCATGGAGGCTTGCAGCAATCCGGAGGCCATAGGTCTGCCCCGTCTCTTGGGACCGCGGCACCCCCCAATCTTCCTCCACACCTCCATGGGCAGACAGCCTTGCTCCAGGAGGAATGTCACTGCTCACACTTTCATGGTTTGGTTCCACAGCCGCTGTAGTGCTGCTGGTGCTTGCAGTTCCACAGCTGGTTGTAGCCTTGCGGCTACCCTTTGTCACCTCTGGTTCAGGGGCGGCTGGAGAAGCATCGCTGCACCTCCTAGCAGACCTCCTCAGCCCTTGTACCTCTGATGGACCTCCTGATGGTATTCCCTCTGCCGTTGGTCGCTGGATTCCTCTGCCCCCCACGGACCTGGTTCGGGGAGCAGGAGTTGGGGCTCTCCTTGGCTCGCTCATGCCTGAAAACCTGCTCCCTCCCTGGGGAGGAGAGAGCAGGCTCAGGGGCAGATCTGGCTTGCCTGGAGCCCAGGAGCAGCAGACTTGCACAGCCTCACACAGCAGGACCACACCCAAAACTAATTGGATCACCACTCCAGAGCTGCACTCAGTATTCTGCTGGTGGGGTCACTGTGTACATACATTACTGATCATGTACCTATCCTGAGTTATATCCTGTATTATACTCCAGAGCTGCACTCACTATTCTGTTGGTATAACTTAGGATCAGTACGGGATCAGTAATGTAATGTATGTACACAGTGACCCCACCAGCAGAATAGTGAGTTCAGCTCTGGAGTATAATAAAGGATGTAACTTAGGATCAGTAATGTAATGGATGTACACAGTGACCCCACCAGCAGAATAGTGAGTGCAGCTACAAAAGTATAATACAGGATGTAACTCAGGATCAGTAATGTAATGTATATACACATTGACTTCACCAGCAGAATAGTGAGTGCAGCTCTGGAGTATAATACAGATGTAACTCAGGATCAGTACAGGATCAGTAATGTAATGTATGTACACAGTGACCCCACCAGCAGAATAGTGACTGCAGCTCTGGAGTATAATACAGGATGTAACTCAGGATCAGTAATGTAATGTATGTACACAGTGACCCCACCAGCAGAATAGTGACTGCAGCTCTGGAGTATAATACAGGATGTAACTCAGGATCAGTACAGGATCAGAGATTTCCTATAGTAACAATGTAACTCAGCTGTTATGAAGATTATTTCAGTGTATGGTAACTAACGCAAAGTGTAAATTTTTAGGGTTTCTTGAAGGTTTATTCGGTTATTTTATTTGCAGAATCTTCCTCCGTAAACACATTTACTACTGAGGTAAGTGGAGAAGGTGCGGGGAGGATGGGGGATGGGAATATATAGGAATCCATGTACATTACGCCGGTGATTTGGAGTTAGAGCGTCTGCATTGCGTTTATAGATGGGCCGACCCGGAGCCCATCTCCTTCCTCTACCTTCCTCCTCACCTTCCGGCACTTTATATGGGACTTTATTTTTAAACTTCATCGGCAGAATAAAAATGCTTTATGGCGTCTTTGTGACTGTAAGGGCATCATTATGCTTTGGTGCGCAGACGTTGATAGAAAGTAATGGAGTGGCGCAGCGCGCGGCGTGTTTATGGCTCGCGTGATGCGACCGCTCCAGCTTTATGCAGGGCTGTCAGCGGGATGAGACTGATCATGGCTGGGGAGTCTGGGAGAGAAGTGTCGAGCTGATGAGAGAATTGATCAGTGCGGAGTGTCACATCCCCGGCCCTGGAGAGGGGCTCATATATGGATGAACAGCTGTCAGCGGCGGCAGCCATCACAGCCTGCTCTACTGTGACTTACAGCATGAAACTTCCATGCACAGCGTAAATCAGCCATGAGATGCGTCAGCGAGGTGTCTGACGATTGTATTTCCAGAACATTCCTTATTTAACAGCCTGACTTATTTATTTTGGGAAAACATGAAGATGCGGCCGGCCTGGTTTATGGCTCGCTCTATGGCCGTTTTTGACTGCATCTTCTCCTGTATATCAACTACTGACGGTATTGAGCGGAGCAGTAAAGCACCTGCAGCTGCACACTAAAACTCTGGATTATAGCAGAGAGCAAGCTGGCAAGGAAGGGCTTCTTCATAGGAAGACTGAGGACATGGCTTAAAGGGGAACTATGGCGGGAAAAAAAATTCTTTCAAATCAACTGGTGTCAGAAAGTTATAGAGATTTGTAATTTACTTCTATTTAAAAATGTCAAGTCTTCCAGTACTTATCAGCCGCTGTATGTCCTGCAGGAAGTGGTGTATTCTCTCCAGTCTTACAAAGTGCTCTCTGCTGCCACCTCTGTCAATGTCAGGAACTGTCCAGAGCAGTGGCAAATCCACATAGAAAACCTCTCTGGACAAAAATGGCAGCAGAGAGTACTATTTCAGACTGGAGAGAATACATCACTTCCTGCAGGACATACAGCAGCTGATAAGTAATGAAAGACTGGAGATTTTTGAATAGAAGTAATTTACAAATCTATATAAAATTTCTTTTACCAGTTAACTTGAAAAAAAAAATCTCTGCTGTAGCCCTTTAAGAGAGTCTCGGGCAAGATGGCCGCCCACCATAATAATATACAGAAAATAAAATGAATAAATGAATCTACAGGAAATAAAACAACTATAGATAAGTAGAAAGGAGCATCTGTTAGTATTTGCTTGTACATGGAAAAAAAATGTAGCTGATAAGTTCCAATTACATGGGGTTCCAATTCTTAAAGGGGATCTCTAGGATTAGAAATAAATAGCCAATTCCTTCTACAAACAGCGCCACACCTGCATTCAGTTTGTATGAGGTATTGTAGCTCAGTCCCATTGAAGTAAATAGAGCAAAGTTGTAACCTGAGGACAGGGGTGGCGCTGTTTGTGGAAGAAAGCAGCCATGTTTTTCTATTCCAAGATAACCCATGTTACCTATTTACAGGCTCTTTGCATCTTATACAAAAATGACATACTATTAGGCATATGGACGTCATGGGGGGCCACATTTCTGACCCCCAACTTAAAGGTAAATCCCAGCTCCTTATCTCTTGCATTGAGTAGAGTGTTACCTTCTGGTCCAGGCTGTAGGCCAGCACCCAGTCCTCCTGCTTGGGGTGGAAGAGCAGGCTCTGGATGTAGAAGTTGAGTCTGTATTTCTGGTATGTGGCCCCGGCATCGGAGCTGATCATTATGCTGCTCTCCATGTCGGGATCACTGAGGAGCATGATCTGGAAGACAGCGAGAAAAATACAAAGTCTACATTAGAAGACAGAACCAGCCCAGTCATTCTCTTTTAGATACAGGAGGTCACACTTGTGTCTGAGGGTCCTAGGTGCCCATTGCTGCTGCCCCCCGTCTGTGACTTATGCTCACACCGTGCTCCAACCTGATTCAGATATAGGAGCAGCCGGTCCTTCTTTATCCCAGTGTGGAGCAGCTGTTACAGGACGGACACTCATCACAGGCGGTTAGGGTTAATACACCGATTTTACCAAAATTTAGGTTGGAACAGACTAGAAGACTGCATCAGGTGTTATCACAGGTCATAACATTATACTCAGTGCATCAGGTATTATCACAGGTCATAACATTATACTCAGTGCATCAGGTATTATCACAGGTCATAACATTATACTCAGTGCATCAGTATTATCACAGGTTATATTATTATACTCAGTGCATCAGGTATTATCACAGGTGATATAATTATACTCAGTGCATCAGGTATTATCACAGGTCATAACATTATACTCAGTGCATCAGGTATTATCACAGGTCATAACATTATACTCAGTGCATCAGTATTATCACAGGTTATATTATTATACTCAGTGCATCAGGTATTATCACAGGTGATATAATTATACTCAGTGCATCAGGTATTATCACAGGTCATAACATTATACTCAGTGCATCAGGTATTATCACAGGTGATATAATTAAAATCATCAGGTATTATCACAGGTGATATAATTATACTCATCAGGTATTATCACAGGTGATATAATTACACTCAGTGCATCAAGTATTATCACAGGTGATATTATACTTATCAGGTATTATCACAGGTGTTATCATTATACTCATTAGGTATTATCACAGATGATATAATTATACTCAGTGTATCAGGTATTATCACAAGTGATATAGTTATACTCATAAGGTATTATCACAAGTGATGTAATTATACTCAGTGCATCAGGTATTATCACAGGTCATAACATTATACTCAGTGCATCAGTATTATCACAGGTTATATTATTATACTCAGTGCATCAGGTATTATCACAGGTGATATAATTATACTCATCAGGTATTATCACAGGTGATATAATTATACTCATCCGGTATTATCACAGGTGATATAATTATACTCAGTGTATCAGGTATTATCACAAGTGATGTAATTATACTCAGTGTGTCAGGTATTATCACAGGTGATAACATTATACTCAGTGCATCAGGTATTATCACAGGTGATATAATTATACTCAGTGTATCAGGTATTATCACAGGTGATATAATTATACTCAGTGTATCAGGTATTATCACAGGTGATATAATTATACTCAGTGCATCAGGTATTATCACAGGTCATAACATTATACTCAGTGCATCAGGTATTATTACAGGTGATATAATTATACTCATCAGGTATTATCACAGGTGATATAATTATACTCAGTGCATCAGGTATTATCACAGGTGATATAATTATACTCAGTGCATCAGGTATTATCACAGGTGATATAATTATACTCATCAGGTATTATCACAGGTGATATAATTATACTCAGTGCATCAGGTATTATCACAGGTTATATTATTATACTCAGTGCATCATGTATTATCACAGGTGATATAATTATACTCAGTGCATCAGGTATTATCACAAGTGATGAATTTATACTCAGTGCATCAGGTATTATCACAGGTGATATAATTATACTCAGTGCGTCAGGTATTATCACAGGTGATATAATTATACTCAGTGCCTCAGGTATTATCACAGGTGATATAATTATACTCAGTGCATCAGGTATTATCACAGGTGATATAATTATACTCAGTGCATCAGGTATTATCACAGGTGATATAATTATACTCAGTGCATCATGTATTATCACAGGTGATATAATTATACTCAGTGCATCAGGTATTATCACAGGTGATATAATTATACTCAGTGCATCAGGTATTATCACAGGTGATGAATTTATACTCAGTGCATCAGGTATTATCACAGGTGATATAATTATACTCAGTGCGTCAGGTATTATCACAGGTGATATAATTATACTCATCAGGTATTATCACAGGTGATATAATTATACTCAGTGCATCAGGTATTATCACAGGTTATATTATTATACTCAGTGCATCATGTATTATCACAGGTGATATAATTATACTCAGTGCATCAGGTATTATCACAGGTGATATAATTATACTCAGTGCATCAGGTATTATCACAGGTGATGAATTTATACTCAGTGCATCAGGTATTATCACAAGTGATATAGTTATACTCATAAGGTATTATCACAAGTGATATAATTATACTCAGTGCATCAGGTATTATCACAGGTGATATAATTATACTCAGTGCATCAGGTATTATCACAGGTGATGAATTTATACTCAGTTCATCAGGTATTATCACAAGTGATATAGTTATACTCATAAGGTATTATCACAGGTGATATAATTATACTCAGTACATCAGGTATTATCACAAGTGATATAGTTATACTCATAAGGTATTATCACAGGTGATATAATTATACTCAGTACATCAGGACATCAGGTATTATCACAAGTGATATAATTATACTCAGTGCATCAGGTATTATCACAAGTGATATAGTTATACTCATAAGGTATTATCACAGGTGATATAATTATACTCAGTACATCAGGACATCAGGTATTATCACAAGTGATATAATTATACTCAGTGCATCAGGTATTATCACAGGTGATATAACTATAGTCAGTGCATCGGGTATTATCACAGGTGTTATCATTATTCTCATTAGGTATTATCACAGGTGATATGATTATAATCAGTGCATCAGGTATTATCACAGGTGATATAATTATACTTATCAGGTATTATCACAGGTGATATAATTATACTCGGTGGGAAAATCATGGGAAATACAGAACTTATAGAACAAACAAAAAAATGGGAATTTAAATATTTTACACAATTTCAAATTGATGAAGAAGAGCATCAAAGTGGATCAACAGCCAAGTATAGTTTTAATTGGAGATAAGTGAACCGAATCTTATAAACTGAGATTTGCTCTGACTTTTGCAAAAAGGTCTGGTACTGAACCAAACTTTTTGCAAAGTTTCAAATGAGTTTGTAAAGATGGTGGCCGCACAATTTAATACACATAAAAAAAAAAGAAACTTTCAAAGCGAAAGTGACAGCCCACTCTTGGACGACACTCGAGACAACATGGCGCTGTCCCATCTCAGTGAGTGATTGGCTGAGTGGGCATTTGGTGGTTATGGCTGAGAGCAGAGATGGACACAGAGGAAGCGTGGTAAGTTGGTAAGTACAAACACAGGTAAGTATTGATGAGCAATAACTGTTCTAGTGCGGTTTGTTTCAGGTTTGGTTCGGTTCGGACGAACACAAAATAAACTTTTAAAAAGTTTCTCTAGTTTTAATAGAAGAACTCTCTCTGGTCCAATGGCATCAATAAAAGAATATTGGGGCTGATTTTTCCACCAAAGAAGGGTCGTGCCCTAAATGTGCATATATGGACAGTTACATCTTAGTGTTTTTCTGTACAGTGGTTCTTTCCACCCAGTAGTATAGTAGATACCAGTGCATCGCCCTCCTCTATGGTATGGATGACGTTGGCCATTACATGACCCAAGCATCTGACTGCCCCAGGCTGAACTTTTTCTTTTTTTTTTTACCAGTCATGCCTGGAGCACTATGATGGGATAACCCTAGGATATCGTGCCGGTGACTGGTGAGGTGCGATCTCCTTCCAGTTTCCTTTCATCCTCCTTATTGTAGCACAATACCCTCCTCTCATCTATCATGATAGTTTTCTCTTTCAATCAGCATGAATAGAAGAGGCGGCGGAGGTTCCCACTGATGGCAGAGAGAGGAAACAGAAGACAAGTGAAAGTTAGATGACTGCGGGTGCCTCACCAGAGCAAATATGACAGCGCCAGAGAATGGCTCCCAGCCATGATGTGTTAGATTGCAGTCACTTCAATAGCTGCTGGAGATTCGCTGCCACATAAAACACATCTGGAGACAGCTCGCTCGGAATCTGGGATCTATAAATTTGGTTTATGTTCATGAAGTCGATGTTCAAAGTTGTTTTGTAGGAAACATTGTTAACCTTTTCAGGACAGGACAGGGCTGAGACGTCAAACTCAGACGAGGATAAGAAAGAGAATATAGAATATAGGAACGCTATGAAAACTTTCATGGGAGGAACAAGCCAAGGATTAGCATTGTGCTCTCCGCAGCTGTAAAAGCAGGAGTAGTGGATATACTGTACCACTGCTAGCGACGGCAAAAGCTGCACCAGGGAGCAGAGTCTAAGGGGGCACAGGTTTTTACCAGTGCCCACTGCAAGGTGGGTAGGACTTGCTGCGGCAGGAGATCCCCAGGTCGCTACCCCTGGATTGGCTTGCTAGCGGAGATGGGCGGGGTGCAGCTGGAGACATGTAGGCAGGAAGGCAGACAGGATCCCAGCAGGACTCACAGCTTGAACCAGGGCAATAGTCACAGACAAAAGTAACAGGAAGGAACGGGCAATGGGGAAAGCTGGGACCACACACTAAGGGTAGCATGCAGAGGCTCCAACATGAGAGCCAGGGAAGGGCTGCAATGTATAATTCAAGGCTGCTGTGCACCAGCCATTTAGGGGCATGCTGGCCCTTTAAATTTAAGCAGAGCCAAGGTGCTGGCATACCCTAGGAGATGGGGCCACAGGAAGAGGAGACTGGAGCCCAGGAGTGATTACAGCAGTATGTACCTTCTGCTGCGGCTGAAACAGCACCCTGTTGGTTGCACCCCTATGCCTCTGTTCACACTGCAGGTTGCACACATGATAAAAACCTGCTCTATATAGATTTTAAAAAATTGGATCTTAGCAAATTATTTGATCAAACAGAGTGTACCACATCACCAGGTTAAAGTGTCCTCAGAAACATTGGTCCCTACTCTAGCCTTCCCACACTAGCAATGGCCTCTCCTGGGCTAAATGAGCCTACAACTGGGCAGATAGGAGACAAATCTTTATTTATAACGAGGCAGCCACACACCCCACATACAACAGAAAAATGGGAAAATTGTCCGCACCTCTATGTCTCTGTTCACACTGCAGGTTGCTGTTGCACCTTCTGTTTTTTTTTTTTTTTTGTCTGTACTTAACTCACTTGCAGCGTGCAACCTACAGTATGAACAGAAGCATAGAGGTGCTGCCAATTTTTGCTTTTTTTTCTAATGTAGTTGGGGGGGGGGGGGGGGGGGCTTCCACTCCAACCATGTCTTGTGGGTGGTATAAATAGAGATTTGGCTCCTATCTGCCCAGTTGTAGGCTTCTTTAGCTCAGGAGAGGCCAACATTTTCGAGAAATTGAATAAAAAAGAAATATGTAAACAATCATGTTCTTCGGTCAGGCCTACCTATGTATATTCAATTATGAATAAGCAGGCTGGTCTTTAGGTAGGTATGATCTAAGCAGGCTGTCGGGTGGGCTGAACGTTGTGGGGGGGGGGGTGGACCCAACAAAGAAAAGAAGACCAGTGCCTCAAAAGATGAGGTAAGCGGCTGCAGGGAGATATCAGCAGATTCATTTTTTCATATAACATTCTGAAACCAGTTTATTTGAAAGATTTTTTTTCTGGAGTTCCCCTTTAAATTAGTAAAAGTGAAGAATTTTACTATATGTTATGAGCCTTGTGGTGTATTGGTTTGGGATGGCAGATTTGGAACAATGCTCAATGGCTCATAGGAGTCTAATACATAGTGTTCCTAATGATGGCTACAGGATTGCAGTATTACAAACCAATGACACATTCATAATATTCAGATCAGTATAAGAAGCTATATAGCAATATGTATAGAAGAAGTTACAGTATATTACAGATGGCTTATTGTTCTCCTCTGTTCCAGGAACATTCATCCAAGTGGTTCATCTTCGTATTCCCCAGAACAAAAGCCCAGTAGTAGATTAGGAAGGTGTAGCTTACATTATCATGAATGTTGGCTGAGCCCATAAAAATGGCAGCCTCCATTATACCAAGACAAAAGATACACTTTAAGCTGGGCCTAACAAAAGCATCGGGAAATATCATGCATAGTCTTCAATGGAGCGAATCTCATAACGGCTAAACAATGGAATAACATGGAGTGTTTCTTGAAAGGAGCCTTGAAGCTTTGTTAGAGGGATCTTTTCTATTATCTCTTTAAGAACACGGAACCCACAGAGACTCGCAACCTATTCCCTCTAGTTAAACATTGGAGATTGGAAATAAATGTTGAGGAGGAAATGGGAAAAATCCTGGAGAAAATTTTCTTCAGTCATTTTTTTTTTTTTTGCAATCATCCATTGACTTTTGAAGTTGAAAGACCAACTAATTTCTTAAAGGGATTCTGCTGCGTACGACTGTCAGGCTTCAGCAAGTGCACCCCCCCCCCCCCCACACACACACACACACACACACACACCAGTCATTTAGATTAATTGTATTTTATTAAGTGCCGATAAACAAACTCGGCTGATGAAGGAGAAAGTCCTGCCAAAACCCAGCGCTGCCATTTGTAATTGCCAAAAGGACAGAAAGGGTGCACCGGGGACCTGTCACATATAATATAGCACTTCTTAAAATCCAATCATTTTCCATAATATTGGATAATATGACAGCCATTATTAGGAAGGAAATGACATCTCCACTGGCGTCCTCTAATCTTGTGGCCGTGTAGGGTTATGAGTAAGGGATTTGATGGTATGACTTGGAAAAGAAGTGATGCCGTGTACTTATGGGATTTCGAGACTAATAGAGGCGCTAATGGTAACTATGAGGCTGGAAGTGAACGACTACGTCTACCCACTAGGATGAGGAGAGTGCCCAAGTGGAGTGTGTAGTCTTATAGGCCATGCAGTGCTCCTTTGGGAAAACATACACTAATCAGCTGACCTTGAGAAGCAAAAGGATTTCATCCCTGCCCGACTCTTCTAAGAGCCTTAAAACATGACTGGAGATTATTAGTCAAGCCATAATCAGGGATGCTACATCCAATAGGTGGCACTACAGAGCAACCTCTTTTCCTTTAGGAGGAGAGCTACTGTAGACGGCAGTGACACTGTGATTGACAGATGTGATGTCACAGCAGTCTCCCTAATCTGAACTTGTGATGTCACTAGTATTGAACGAGCATGTTTGATCGAGCTCTGTGCTCTACTGAGCACCACATGGGTAAAGGTGGCCGTATACCTTTAATAACCTTGTAACTTATCGTTCGGCCGTCAGTTATATCTCCCACCCACCGCCAGAGTTTAAATGTGTATTGTAGAAACCCATGACTTTTTTGTTCTAATTTTTGTATATTGCTTTAAACATCCCTTTAAGGGATGAAATGCTGAAAAAATATAGAAGGAAACCATGAAATAGGTGAACCGGGCACCTTCTGCGTCAGTTTCCCTGACAGAAACACAGCTCACCTGTCAAGTGTAAAGGGAAGGCCGAGTGGTTAGGCCACAGTGGCATCAGACAGGTGGTATACTATACAATATGCTAAAACACAACTGTGTTTGTGCTACGACAGCAAAAAGATACTAGTCAAGCAAGTTATTGTGACATCACAAGTGGTTTAAAGGACAAGTCCGGCCAAGTCCTTTTTTTTAAGGACGGGGGGATATAAACTCTTACCTCTATTTGCGTCTCTTCAGCACCTGATCACCCTTCCAGGACCCTCACGGGACTCTCAATCAGAGCTGATGTCACGACTGGTTTGATTGGCTAGCCAGTCTCTTACTGGGGCGGGATGCTGCTGCAGTCACTGATTGGCTGAGTGGGCTGTCAGTCAGCCAGGACAGACATTAACCCCCCCCCCCCCCCCCCAAGTCGTGACGTCAAATCTCTGGTCTCAGGGACCAGTCATGTGGCGGATGGCAGGTGGAGATTGAGAGCTAAGTAAGGACTGGTTATTTTGTTCCCCCCGCCCCACATTTAAAACAAAAAAGTACTTGGCCGGACTTCTCCTTTAAGTCCGATAACCTTATGTGACCTCACACATGTTGTTACTCCGGTAAGATGCTGTGGCGTCATAATAGGTTTTAGTCAAGTAAGATACTATGATATCATCAAGCCCCGGGATAGGCATAGTGAACCATATGTCATATCAAATTAGTAGCTGGAAATTAAGGGGCCCGTGTGCTGTTTTTGTATGGGACTGACCTTCTGGGGTGACAGGCCAGGCCTATATCTCGTATAGCATATATCTATATAACTATATCCGATATGCTGTCACGTTTCTGAATGTGATATTTATAGCACAATACGTTGTGATCTTTAAAATATCCCCAGTAAATGCCAAGCAGAGAATTTTTTTTTCTCCTTCTGGTGGATCCTTTGAAAGGCTTAACTACAGTAAGGTCATTTAGTGAATTACCAAGTCTTCAATGAGATCCGTCAAGTGTAGGTATTATTGATTCATTATCGATCAATGATCTTAGCGTGCTCTCCCGGCTAACTTATGGCTGAAGGTCCCGGGACCTGCCCGCCACCCTCTACAGCCGCTGTACTCTGGGTGACCTCCAGCCAGTGATATGTAGCTGTACATTAGTCGCTGGTTGGTAATGAGATGGTAATTGCGTTCTCTCGGGACGTCTAACATATAAACATACTCCTTGATTAAAGAGGTGTAGCGTAGCCAACTTTGTCACAAGATGGGTCACTTTAAGTGAATTAAGATGGTGTAATTCAGGTTAAGGGTCATAGATTTTTTAAATACTCTGCTAGGGAAATTCGATTTATAGATGAGGCCCCATCAACAACTCATTTATTAGCTAAGTAGGGAGCATTCACACTCTCCTAAGGACCCAGCACTTCTAGAAGCCTGTTATTTTTATAAGAATTGCACATTACTTCATTTGTCCTGTGGTGGCGCTGCAGGGAAATTTAACACTTGCTATCAGGTTCCCCACAAATTGCAACTGATCCCTATGTAACCACTTTTTCACCAGGAGACCTAAGGGCCATATAGTAAACAGCAATGAATAGCTCCTTGTTACTTACAGTAGAAGAGCAAGGAATCCTATCAAAATAACAGGAATCCCTGCTCTGCAATACTCATCAGCATCCCCCTCAGGCCTGGAAGTGGTTTCCCCATCAACCACTTTAGGAAAGCATTGTCTAGGCTTGGTCAGACACAGGAGCAGAAGGTACAGGAGCAGGGACGCCTGTCATTGACTAGAGTCCCTGCTCCTGTAGTAGATTGACCCAAAGCAAAGTTCTAAGCCTAGGTTCACACTCTGCATCTGTTTCACTGTATTCATTTCAGTATGTGGTCAACCGTGTCTTAGTGTACATTAATTTTCTTCTTTTTTTTTTTAAATAGATCTGTTTCAATCAGTTTTTTAATAACATAAGTCAATGGAAAACAGATCCTGCAGTGTAGCATACTAAAACATCTGCTTTTACCATTAATTTTTGCATCTGTTTTTCCCCTTTACCCATGTATATATTAAACGGACAGCAAAAACGCAGTGTAAACAAAAGTTATAAAGAAAAAGTAGTGACATAAACATAATATATAAATATAGATATATGATCCACCATACTGGAAGCTAACACATTGGGTGACATTTTTGAAGGCTGCGCCACTGGTGTATGCCACGGAGTTGGCTGGGTTATCCAGCCCTACAAAAACATGGCCACTTTTCCCCCTCTCTTGTCTCCAGATTGGGTGGGGTTTCAAACTCAGTTCCATTTAAGTAAATGGAGATCAATTGCAAACCGCACTCAACTGGTGATAAGAGGGGGAAAAGTGGCCATGTTTTTGTAGCGCTGGATAACCCCTTTAAGTCATGGCAGAAATCTACACCTGCTCAAGTTAGGCTGGTTTAACTTAGAGGTATGCGCCTCTTAGTAAATCTGGCGGGGCAATTGGGGTCGGGACCTTATTTAAGGCCCGACTACTCCTACACCCATCTTCATTAATGTCCCCCGTTATAATCCAGTAAAAAAAAAAAAAGAAAGAAAAAAAAAAAATGATGGTGGAATTTCAGTTTTTTTCCCATTGTCACCGACAAAAATGTAAAAGTTTTCAATACAATAAACATAACCTAATTGGTGTCTTTATAAATAATAAAATACAACAAAAAGGAAAAACTTATATAAACAAAGTTGTGTCTTTCGGCATACAGTGGTGAAACCCATCGCTGCCACTTTAAAGCCCAAACTAGGCCACTTCCCAGCGGGTCCCCTTACACACACCATTTCTTTTAGCATTTTTGGACTGGAGTTTCAAGCATTTCTTTCCCATTTTGTAACATGTAACAAGTTTTTTTTTTTCCTCTGGAGATTTTAATGTTCTTTAGAGAAGACTTAGAGAAATCCGTACAGATCATACTCCGGTTATCATGGCCAGTGTGCTCCTGTCCTGGACTGGTTCTGGCTTCCATCTTGATGTGCATGGTGTGGCTTATATATTCAATGAGTTACTGTTATTAATAAGCAAAAAACTTTTCACAAGCCATAGAGACACATCAAGCGCTGTGATTGGTCAGGGTCTGGGTGCTGGGACCCTCAGCAATCACTGGATTCAGTCTTAGAGTTGAATCAGTTGAAGCCAATAGTCTAATGGGAACATGTACTTTTCAGCCAATTCCAGTGGACCAAAGCAAGCCATACACCTACACCGTGATATCAGGTGAGTGTGCTTGTGATATCAATAGGTAGAGGGGAGAACGTTTTTAGCAGTTGCTTACCTACAACCCCCCCGCCCCCCTCCAACGAACAAAAGGCCGAGCAGGTTAAAGACCAACCTATCTAATTCTTCTCTCCCTAGCCATCTGCCCTTGGGGAGAGCTGGAAGGACCCCATGCACATTCGACCAGGGATCAGGCATCTTTGACCTATTGGAAAACTACAATTCCCCTCATGCCTGGACAGCCTGAAGGTTCCCCATCCCTGCAGTAGATGGTCAGCTATTCCCACCAACATTAATAAGTTTGACCAATACTTGACTTTATTGACTATAGAAACAAGAATACCCATCTGTGACTGCTTTATTGCAGAGCTAGTGTCCTTGAATAGACTTTTTTTTCCATCCAGTGAAGCTATTAATGGAGTTATCTGCTTTCTTTCAACAATAGCGCCACCTCTGTCCTAAAGTTGTGTGCTGCATT